>NC_090933.1:127506239-127809269 GCF_040938575.1 Ambystoma mexicanum | reverse complement strand
AGCTTGCCTTCCTATTGTCTCGGATCTACATATATTCATATTCATATGTTTCGGCCTTGTTCAAAAATAGATTAGATGCCATCTCTGGTATCATTGTTTGATGTTTTTTGGCAATCTTCATGTCAGGGATTAGTTTTAATTTCAGAATGTCATCTCACAATAACTACAAATAAAAGCACAAAATGCTGTATTAAAATCTTAGAAACATAACAGCCATGTCTTATCAATTAAAACTGGTGTGGTACCCACCTGTAGCCTCGAGTGGGAGGGTCAGATTGGAACTTCGATTTTTTTTGCACAACAGGAGCTTGTCTTCCAATTGTCTTGGATCTTCTATTTTCCGATTGGCAGTATGGGGTTTCTTATTTCCCAATCTACAAGTTAGTAATAATGAGACATAATATTTTATCTCTTCCTAGCAGACTTATTAATATGCTACAGATCTGTTTTCCTCAGTCTTCCTCGGTCTTCCATGGTCATTCCATAGTTGATCAGGATATGTATTTCTTACTGATTTTTAAATTGAGTATTTTCCAAATTGTTTTACTGTGAATGACACGAACAATAAGGACATATCATTATAGGTTATTTTTATTGCAAGTTGTTATTGGTCGCTTATATTTATTGAACATTATACAAATGTTTCAATCATGGATTTTCTCCACTACTAACATTGTTTTCCTATAATCTTTCATAGTTTTTTCAAAAGATAGAACAAGTTCCTCATTGTTTCATATCCCTACCAAAATCGCTACATCAGCTTTCTTTTTTTATGAAGGTATTACCAATAGTATCGGGGAGGTGACGAAAAAAAAAAAATTACGAAACATTAGCCCCATTTATCCGCAAAGGATGTTTGCTGCCACTCGACATCAGACATCAAGCATCAAACAACTCATGTGCGCTGCATTGAACTTGCCAGCCGTGCATACATATTGTGACATTTTCCATTTACTCTTCAACGCAGTACCAACGTAATTTTACTGTAACCGTTTACTTAGGGAGATATGTTCGTATGAAAGGACTTACTTTCTCTTGTTTCCTTCTTCGATCACTTTGCTTCTTGACTACACAGACTCTCTATCACTGTGTGTGAGCGTCCAGTCATTTAGAAAAAGGTTTATTCATGTAATATCAGGTGATCGCTAAATGGAGTGACGTATAGTAATTCTTTTGAATCTCTTCAGTAACCACAGAGATCGTCTATCCACTTTGCGGACTACAATCAACACGCCAGGCACTCAACCGCCGGCACCTTCAACAACAATCAGTCATGACGCTTCAACTACCTTAGGTAGGCTGTCCTCCCTGCAGTGCCCTCCTATGCGCATTTTGCCTTTGTCTAATAACCCCAGATCTAACACCCCATCCTATGTTTTAACAATTACAGGCGCATGTCTTTCTTCTCACGACACCTTTGTGCTCCAAAATTCCCTCAGTCATGACGACAGTGCGGTGAACTTGCCAGCAGGTGACGACCATTCCAAACCGCTGGATTTTTCCACTTATCCATCGCACCAGAAACACCTTAATTTCTTGTGTGTTGACCATGCTTGTGTACTGCCTTATTATTAGCAATACATAAAACTACAGTCACTTGAATTGTACTAACCCACCAAAATATGTACACAGTATTGTGATCTGTATACAATACTATTTTGTGCCCAGGACGGCATATGTCATTATTTTAAATATTCTTTTATCGGATGTGAACTAATAAATTGTTGAACTTAACTGTCTCCCACTTTTTTTCTGGAAGAGCATACTGTTATACGGTACCTAAGCTCCACTGCACCCTTTTAGACAAACCACCTTAGCGTCATTGACAAGGGTAGCCTTTGACTCCTTTTTCCTTTTTCTTGTGACGTGTAGTTCTCCATGGTGAAATCTCATCTTACATTCTTCAACTCGACATCAGCCATTTGGAAAAACGTATGTGTGCATCCATATTCAATCACAGGTTACCTTATATTTTAGAAAGTTGAACATTTACACTCATCTTCTCTTTTTAAATATGAAAAAGATGTTTTGAGATGTTATTTTACGTTTTATTAAATATTCACCTTGATATTATTCCAAAAATGATTTTAGAGATTTTAATGAAATCAAACGCAGCATAACACAGAATTTAACTTTACACTGATTGTTCCAGGACTTCATAGAAACGTTCCCCACTCGACTGAAGAATTTAGCCATTCTTTCCCCTTGTTTAAGCTAAATATCAATTTTTGCTCACATTTTTTCAAAAGTAGATCTCTACTGCCTCTGCGTGGGGGATCTTTAATGGTTTGTATAATGAACTAAAACATTTAGTTTGGTTTGTGTTTGTGGCTTGCATAATGTGCCACCAGAGGTTTATTTTCAATTTGATTTTTAATACAGGAGCGGTGTTCGCAAATTCTTTGCCTGATGGGCCTCTTTGTCTTCCCAATATACAAGAGGCTACATGGACACTTGATGCCATACACTACCCAAGGTGTGAGGCAGTTGGTAAATTCAGTCAGCTGCCAATCTTTTCCTTTTAAATCGATGTTCTTAATGTTCCGTGTTATTGAACACACTGAACACTTTCCACAAGTGGCCAAGCAAAGGTGAAAAATTCCATAGGGTTGTCTGTCTCAATTCAGTTGTTTTTAATTTTGGATATGTGTACACTAAATTATCCTTTACATTTCTTGGCCTTTTAAAGGCGAATCTCAGAGGCAATGGTTTGAAATCAGGTGTATTTATAATGTGCCAGTTCTTCAAAATAGTTTTCAGCCGTCCAAAACTAATTGGGCTAAACGTGCTGACACAAGTTATTTTTTCCAAGTTATTTCTCCTCTGAGTATTAAGACAGAGATCCCTATTGGCATTTTCCGCCTTTTTATAAGCTGTCTGAATGGTCTTTTTCAGTACCCCCTCTCCTTTAGTTTCGTCTTAAGTTCTTTCCCGTGTTGGATGTAATCTGACAATTGTGTGCCATATCTTCTTATCCGGAGGAATTAACCCACAGGTAGATTTGACTTCAAATTTAAAGGATGGAAACTTTGATATTGTAGTAATGTATTTTTGTCCGTTGGTTTTTTGTAAAGCTCAGTCTCTAGCGAATCACCCATCTTTGCAATAGTTAGATCAAGAAAAGGGATGCTCTGCAGGCGAATTCATGGTGATGGTGAATTTTATATGAGTATTTATTTTGTTCATTCATGTTACAAACTGCTCCAATTCTTGTATTGGACCCCTACAAATGGCGAAGACATCAATATAGCGATGCCATGCGATTACGTTGAACTTGAAGAGATTCTCTACAAGATAGACAGAGTTGTTTTCCAAGTCGTCCATGTATAGATTAGCGAGATCGGGGGCAAGCGTTGTATGTGACTACACTTGCATCAGTTTCCTACCCTACCTGTTTATTAACTGTGCTAGGAGTTTGGAGGAAACAAGTGACCCCGGGGAGCCAGTGAGTAGCGTCTCTAAAACACAGACCACCTTGGTGCTGCTTTCCCATATGACATTCTGGATCCCGATCTAATGGCTACGCCATATGCCTTTCTTAGGTCCAGCTCACACAGGAACAATCATTGATTTATTGAATGGCATTTGCTGACCGCAGCTGCCGTTCTTTATTTCTTCATCTACCTTTCCCATTGACCCCTGTTGCTACACTCTGTTTCTGCTTTGCTTCTTTAACCTTTTAGGGTATGATGCTATATCTAGTTTTCTATTGCCTGTGTCTCTCTTTGCTGTGCTCTTCCCGCTCCCGGTCACAGCTACTCCTGTCACATACTGGCTCTTATCTCAGATTCATCGGCCGCTGTTTTCAAGCCTAGTTGCATACATTGGGTCTACTGTTTTTCTAGTCCATAGAATTTCTTGTAGTCTGATAGAAGTGGAAAAAATACCACTCGCAAATTGTTGCATCAAAGTACTGACCGTTGGTTAAATCTGGCCAAGTGTCGACATTGTGTCCTAACACGAGATTAATTAATTCTGATGGAATGCTTTTTAATTTAATATATTTTTTAATTGTTATTGTTTTTAAGACTTGAAAGACAGACAAATCAAATATAACCATCCAATCAAAATAGAGTACAGTGGGCCTCATTACGACTTCGGTGGCAGACGTGCCGGACCCAATAATTGCCCATTCCCGGGCACCGGAATAAAATGCTCCTCATTCGAGCCCCATAGGGTTCAATGGGAATGGGGAGGTGCCAGTGCATCTGACATGGTCTGCTCCCGGGTGCCGGTCCGCCCGCCAGGTCAGACCTGGTGGGCAAAAAGGCACCCGCGAGCAGAACTCGTAGTTTGCCGGTGCGGTAACAACGGTACCGGCAAGTTTACCAGTACCGTTGTTACTGTACCGGCAAATTTGTAATGAGGCCCAGTGTCTTTCTACACTCGCTACCGCCCCCACCCCTGATACGGAAACCACCCACTTATTACCAACTGGAAACTGATAAAATACGCCTAAAACCTAAAGGTGCTGCCACCACAACTTGAAATATATTGGTATGACCCTGTGGCCCTCTAACTGAAGCAAATCAAATGGGTGGGTTAGAAGGATCTCACCATGCCCTTTGCCCCATCATGGAGTCTGGCCCCTTTTCCTTCTCAACAATGCTGGGTCATGGCACCATGAATTTGCATTAGGAACCCCAACCATTCTCCCTCCAACCCTTAGCTCCCTCCATGAAGCCGGCTGTGATCTTTTCCATCAGATATATCTCTTTAGCATTCGAGAACCATTCCTGAACACTGTGTAATCGCCCCCTCTTCCAGAATGTGGCCAAGCAGGCTAACACCACCAACAAAAAGTGTGCCACATGCGGCAGGGCTTTCCAAATTTTTCCACTACTTCCAACGTGAAGGGCACCAGCAGGGCACCTAGCCTCCTTGACACTCCATATACTTCTTTTATCCATCCCAAACCCTTGGACCGGTAAACTTGTACCTTTCTGCAAGACCACCACATGTGCCAGTATGCAGAGGTAGCAGAAGTGACATCACGCGACCATTGACCTCAGATGACATCACAGGAAGTGATGTCATTTCACTCCACCCTGAAGTGACATGGTTCCTAGTGATTGCATCGAATGCAAAAGCATGGAATGCAAAAGTATCAAAAAAAAGGCATCGAGAAAATGCATTTTTTTAATGGGGGTCCCTCCAACCCCTGTTTTTTCAGCCCTTAAAACCCATTATAGTAAAAACTTTACCTACAAAAAAATGCTTTTTATCGATGCATTTTTTTTCGATACTTTTGCATTCGATGCAATGCCTGGATACCAGTGACATCACGGGAAGCGATGGAACATGACCTTTCACCCCACGACAAAACAGGAAGTGGCATCACATAGCTTTGTTTCTGAGTAACCTACGAAAGAAATGGTTATATCCATGTAAAATTATATACATTTAATAATTAATCATTAATATCAGTGCGTATAGGCCCATATTACCAAATCACTGTGAATGCAAGCAGATATTCAAGCCTAAACGATAATTATGTGTTATTATATAGCATTTACGCGCTTCATATAGAACAAATATGCATACAATATCACCCAACCTGTGCTGGCACTCATTTATCAACCTCAGCATGATAAAGGCTGAGTTGACCTTGCTGGGAGTCGAACCTGCAACCTACAGATCACACACACATTGCAGCAGTCAGCGCTCAACCCATTGAGCTACCTTACCGGCTATAGCCATCAGAAAATCAGCCACTGCAGAAACAAAGAGCCACATACTGTTGGCCACAGCCCATGAGCCTCAATGTAAAATAAATAAATAAATAAATAAAACAAAACAAAAACATTTTGCATTTTGGTATATTTCAATTTGTTAAATCTGGTAAATTTCAATAGTTGAGGACCCATCAATAAAGAGTATGTCTCCTCTCCAGAGGGCATTCTCTCTTGCTCTGGGGATGTCCTCGTAATGTTTTTTGTACATGGTGGAGTCATGTACATAGTCTCCTTCTTCTACTGGTTCTGCTATGAATGTCACCTAGTTTACAACTCTGCATCTTACTACCTTTATCCCCGGATTCAAGATAATTACTTCGTATCCAGTCTCTCTCTGCATAGTTAATGTGCTCTTGGGCTTTTCAAGAATAGCAAAAATGGCATGCTCCACGTACAGCGTGGTACTACAGCCCATTGTAACATTTGCTCACTTCTCTACTGCAAAGGTAGCAGCAGCCATTGCTTGTTCGCAAGGGTAGTGACCTCTCATTACTGGATATAAATGGTCACTGTAGTAAGCTATTTGTTTATGCCCTAGGGTAGTTTTCTGTGTGAGCACTGCTGTCATTGCCACTCGGTTGGAGTGTGAGAACAAGTAAAATTCTTCACTGTAGTCTGGAATCCCTAATACTGGGGCTGTGCATATTGCCCCTTTCAGTTCTTCAAATGCGTCAGTCATCTCCCTTGTCCATGTCAATTTACCGTCCCCCCTGTGGGCCTCCCAGAGCCTGCTTAAAAGAGGTGTAGAGGAGCAGATGTATTCATCTGCAGGAGCTTCCACCCCGCCTACCTCCCCTGTATTGGAGAAATGAGACCGTGCCTTGTCTGACAGCAGCTACCATACCAATACAGCAGTGAGTATTTGGAGGGAGATATCCATCGAGACAACCTTATAAGGTAATGATGGCTGAGTTGACCTTGCTGGGAGTCGAATCTGCAACCTACAGATCACACACACATTGCAGCAGTGAGCACTCAACCCACT
This sequence comes from Ambystoma mexicanum, assembly GCF_040938575.1. NCBI lineage: Eukaryota > Metazoa > Chordata > Amphibia > Caudata > Ambystomatidae > Ambystoma > Ambystoma mexicanum. The sequence continues at coordinate 127,802,549 of NC_090933.1, read as the reverse complement.
GACCTACCTTACCAGCTATAGCCATCAGAAAACCAGCCACTGCAGAAACAAAGAGCCACATGCTGTTGGCCACAGCCCATGAGCCTCAATGTAAAATAAACAAATAAATAAAACAAAACAACATTTTGCATTTTGGTATATTTCAATTTGGTAAATTTCAATAGTTGAGGACCCATCAATAAAGAGTATCTCACCTCCTCAGAGGGCATTCTCTCTTGCTCTGGGGATGTCTATTGTAGCTTTGCCTTATCCACCTTGTAACCCTTTTCTGCTAGCGCTGTCAGCAACTGTACTGAGTCCTTCCGACACTGCTCTTCTGACCTGCTGCATATCAAAATCTGGTCCATGTACTGAATTACTATGCTGTCCAAATGTATGTTCCCTAGGTCCATTTGGAGGATCCTATTGAATATGGAAGGTGATTTGCAGTACCCTTGAGGAAGTCTTGTATGTTTCCACTTTTTATTTCTATACAGAAATTATATCTGATCCTGTGACTCCTCGTGCAGTGGGATAGAGACGAAAGCGTTCTTCAAATCTATCACTGTGCAATGGGTGGCTTCCTGGCGGAATGCTACACAATAATGTAGCTGGATTGTGAACTAATGGGAATTCTGCTTCAACAATGTTGGTCAGAGGGTGCAAATCCTGAACCAAATGGCATGATCCCCTTGTCGCCTTTTGTCACTGGGTACACAGCTGTATTACACTGGGATTCTGATGGCCCTAAAATCTCTTGCTGCACTAACACAGAAATTGTCTCGAAAAAGCCTTTGTGTGCTTTTCTGGATAAAGGGTTTTGTTTTACACCTGGCTTGAGCTTGATTTTGACAGCTCACACTCTCTTCAACAAGCCAACGTCATGCAGGCTGTTGGTCCATAAAATGCTTGGTACTCGTGCTAGATTTTCCTCAAGAAATGGCGCTGGCACCTTTTTCAGTAAGGCTAATTCTCTGCTGGACTTCACGTCCTTGTAATGAATTCTCACCCCATAAGTAATGCTCATAAACAACACTGTATCCAAATCCGAATAGTCATCCCTCTCTTTGCCTGTCCTGTCTCATCAGTTCCATGTAGTAGTATCCTTTCTTCTCTCACTATAACCGTCTCTAGTTCTAGCGGGAACATCTGCCCTTAGTCCTTGTCTAGGGGATCTCTGGTCTGAACAAGAATTAATTGGGCAGGCTAAGCAGTTTGCCCTGTATCCCTGGAAGCCATGCTAATAGTACTTCCACTCCATATTGGAATAGCTCGGGGTCTACGGGCACCCCCCCTCTACACTGTAGGACATCAAAATGCAAGAATACATTTGCATGCATTAATTTAGTGAATCCCTGGGGTAGAACACACTATTCCCTGCTCATTGAGCGAAATGGCCATGTTAAGTCTGCTCATCATATCACTTCCCATTATATTAACTGATATCTGTCGGGAATATAACAATCGCATGGTACGGTCCTGTTTCCCTTAAGTAATTGTAAGTTCGCCAGTAAAAGGAACCAAATCCGTAGCCTCAGAGAATCCTGGCGCATTCACAGCAATGCCTGACATTTGGTATCTCCCGTCTCTAATACAGGATCTGTTCGTCCCTGTACCCACGAGAATAGAGAAAGTCTTATCACCTATGGTTACCGCTACATGTGGTTCCTAATTCTGGTCGGGTGTAACAGATAGGATTGAACACATCAAGTCAGTCTGTGGACTGTCCGATTGCGTCCTTCCCATACCCAGGAAGGGGTTTCCCCCCACTACAGTCACTCCCCCTAGTCACTGTATGGGAGTCTGCATCATGGAGTATGTGTTTCTCGTGGCCATAGCATTCTGCTGCACTGTTTGTGGTGGCTGTGTGTACCCCTGCTCCTGTGATGTGTACACCATAGGCTGTTGTGACTTTACTGGTGCCCGTTGTGCTGGTGCCATTTGCGGTGCATGTGTTTGCGTCTTGCGAGTGGTCTTGGATATAGTAGTCACGCTACTCAGCCTGGTATGTTGGTTGACATGTCGCCCCCCCCATTCTGCTGCATTCCCCCTCTGCTCCTACACATTTGCGACATGTGTCCAATCTTCCTGCACGTCCTACATTGTGGTGGATCTCCCATGGCTCTAGTCTGTCCCTGTTGATCCCGTCTCCACCTTGCTGCATTGGATACCCGGCCCCTCTCCCTCTGGGCACCCCTCTTCTTCCCCATGGCCAATAATTAGCGTCTCCTCTTCCTGCAACTCTCCCCCCCTGCCACTTGCTGTCTGTTTTGCGCATTCTGAGTAACCACTCTTCTGCTGGTCAACATCACCCCTTCCATTGTATACTTTGAATGTTTTTTCTGAACTAACTTCGCTTCTTCCTATTTTCTTACCTCGCGATTCTTTCTCATGTTTTTCTGCATTAGCTGACAATGTACAACTGAATTTGTGGCCATGGCTGTGCCTCCATATCCACTAATTTGTTTAATTGCTTCTTTATCTGTTCTGGTAGCCTACGTGGAATGGCCATTTTGGGGCCAAGCGACTGTCCAGGGCCAAACGCGGTAAACTCGATATGGACCAAAAAAAAAGGGTTAAGAATATAGGAAAAATAACACCTGCCACCAGCTCTGTCCAAGGCACATATGCACTTCTATCGAAAAAGCCGTTGAGAGAGTCTAGGGCCTTTAAAACGACAGGAAGACTCCTGCGCACTGTACCGTAAGGTACTTGTGCACTGGTAAAATGTTGCAAAGAACTTGCAACAAAGTGAAAGGCTAAGGGAAACAAAGTCTCCCAGTACTGACCGTCTTTAAGGGCATGTCTGTTTCCCCATAACAAAGTGAGCGACAATCCTGCGGAGTGCAGCAGAAGGCTGTGCTCCACTAGCAAAAGTCAAGCTAGAATGGTCAGACAACAGCAAAAGTTTGGGGGGTTCAGAACTGGAGGGAAAATTACACATAAATGGAAATCTTTCCTAACACTCGCCCTTCCCAGACCAAGGACAGTGGGAACTAATCCACCCCTGGATGAGCTTCTTGTTCAGGTTGGTTAAACATTCTGGATGACCCATCAGCATTGCTTTGTTGTACACCTGACATTACCTCAATAGTGAAGTCAAAACCTTGCAGGCTTATGGACCACCTGAGCAATTTAGGATTCTCTCCCTTCATGTTCATCTGCCACTTTAAGGGCTTTTGGTCAGTTTGCACATTGAAGTGGGTTCAATAGAGGCAGGGCCTCAGCTTCTATAGGGCCCACACAATAGAGAAACATTCTTTCTCTATTGTGTACCATCTGAGCTCTCTGTCCTTAAACTGGCGACTGATGAAACCAATAGGGTATTCCTTACCCTTCTCATCTACTTCTCATAGTACAGCTCCTATCCCAGTGTCGGAGGCATCTTTCTGTACAATAAAAGGGGCCTGGCACAGGGAGTATTTTAAGCCATTGAAGGCCTTCTCACAATCCTCAGACCAAGAGACCTTATTGGGTTTCTTTTGAGTTGTGAGGGCAGTCAGAGGGGCAGCTATGGTGCCATAGGCTGCCATAAAGTTTCTGAAATACCCTATGAGTCCTGAAAAGGCTCTCACCTGAATTTGTGAAGTCGGAGTAGGCCAATCTTGTACTTTACTGGGTAGAGACTGTATCCGCCCTCCACCTACTTCATGCCAAGGTAGACCACTGCAAAAACAAAGAGGTGATGGCTGGAAGGTTTAGAATTAATCTTCACCACTGGCATTGCTCTGGGCAATCCTCCAGACCACCGTTCTTCGCCTGCCAAGCCATTACAGAAGGGGAAAAACCATATGCAAATCAGGCTTGGCCCCACCCCAAAAGGGGCAGTCCAGCCCGAACTGCTAGGTCACATCCCTTCTGCACGAGACCACAAGCATCCCCAAACATGTTTTGCCGTTGTTAGGGCTCATCAGTGAGGAGTAGCTTGGGTCTCTAGGCCCAGCAGGCACAGTACCCACATCTGAGCATACCTGTCCCACTCGGGGTGACAAAGCAAAAACAAAGAGGTGATGGCTGGAAGGTTTAGAATTAATCTTAACCGCTGGCATTCCTCTGGGCAACCCTCCAGACCACTGTTCTTCACCTGCCAAGCCATTACAGAAGGGGAAAGACCATATGCAAATCAGGCTTGGCCCCACCCCAAAAGGGGCAGTCCAGCCCGAGCTGCTGAGGCACATTCCTTCAGCACGAGACCACAAGCATCCCCAAACATGTTTTGCCCTTGTTGGGGCTCATCAGTGAGGAGTAGCTTGGGTCTCTAGGCCCAGCAGGCACGGAACCCACGTCTGGGCATTCCCGTCCCACTCGGGGAGACAAAGCAAAAACAAAGAGGTGATGGCTGGAAGGTTTAGAATTAATCTTAACCACTGGCATTGCTCTGGGCAACTCTCCAGACCACCGTTCTTCGCCTGCCAAGCCATTACAGAAGGGGAAAGACCATATGCAAATCAGGCTTGGCCCCACCCCAAAAGGGGCAGTCCAGCCCGAACTGCTAGGTCACATCCCTTCTGCATGAGACCACAAGCATCCCCAAACACGTTTCGCCCTTGTTGGGGCTCATCAGTGAGGAGTAGCTTGGGTCTCCAGGCCCAGCAAGCACGGGACCCAAGTATGGGCATACCCGTCCACCCATCACATTTGTAGTCACAGTTTGTCTCACTATGTGAGAGAGGGTATGCCCAGTCATGGGCCCCTTGTTCGCTGCGCCATAGGGAACCAAGCTGCACCTCACTGAGGAGGCCCAACAAGGCCGAAACATGTCTGGGTTGCTTGTGTTTCCGTGCAGAGGGGACCTGGCCCAGCAGTTCGGGCTGGGCTGCTACCATTGGTGGCAGTACCTGACTGATTTGCATATGGCTGGACCCCTTTTGCAATGGCACAGACGGGCTAAAAAACGGTAGTGTGGAAGGTTGCCCAGAGCATTGCCAGTGGTACAGATTCGTTCAAAACCTTCCACCCATCACTTTTGTAGTCACAGTTTGTCTCACTATGTGAGAGAGAGTATGCCCCAGACGTGGGTCCCTTGCTCGCTGTGCCATAGAGAACCAAGCTGCACCTCACAGAGGAGGCCCAACAAGGCGGAAACATGTCTGGGGTTGCTTGTGTTTCCGTGCAGAGTGGACCTGGCCTAGCAGTTCAGGCTAGGCTGCTACCATTGGTGGCAGTACCTGACTGATTTGGATATGACTGGACCCCTTTTGCAATGGCGCAGATGGGCTAAAAAATGGTGTTGTGGAAGGTTGCCCAGAGCATTGCCAGTGGTACAGATTCATTCAAAACCTTCCACCCATCACTTTTGTAGTCCAAGGTAGACCACTGAGCATTGACCAATCTGGCACATACTGGCCTTTATAGTCAAGTGGGCATTCTGAAGAGCCTGCAACACAATTCTGAAGTGTTTCACATGATCCTCCCAGGTGGCACTGAAAACTGCTATATCATCCAGATATGCAAGACAGAATTCATCCAACACGTTAAGGACATGGGTCAAAGCCTCTGAAAAGTGGCAGGTGCATTCTTCACCCCAAAAGGCATTACCCTGAACTGGTAAAGATGCTCTGGAGTTGAGAATGCTGTCTTCTCATTGGCATGTTCTGCTAGGGCTATTTGCCAATACCCTGGAGTGAGGTCAAATGTGCTGAGGTACTTGGAGGCGCCCAATGTATCCACTAGTGCATCTGTTCTAGGCAAGGGCTGTGCATCTGTCTTGGTGACAGCATGCAGAGCCCTGTAATCCACACAGACCCTCAGCTCAGAGGAACCTGCTTTTGGAACCAAAACCACAGGGCTGGAGGGTGGTTCAATCACCCCAAGATCTTGTAGAGGAGCAGATGAATGCCTCTGCAGGAAGTCCTGCCTAAATGTTGGAAACCAGAAATTGCGACATGCATGCACAGTGCCAGTGATGGTGTCTATTCCACGAAGAGCCTTTCATGCAAGGTGTCCGCTAAGAAGACCTTATGTGATATACCCTCACAGAGATGACAATCTCTTAGAGGCGGTCCCTGAAGGAATATGAAGATGAGAAGAAAAGAGGCTGGTGATGTCACAAGAAATAAGCATGATGCACTGAGAACAATGGTCGAAGAGGAAGGTGCATAGACCTTATAGAATCTGATGACGGAGTAAATGCAACATGCACAGCTGCCACAGGAATTACAGCAAGCACTGACAAATCCATTGCAAGGGCCATCGCACCACGCCCCTATGCAGATACTGCAGAATGCAAACAAGGGACAGTTATTGACAACTAGAATAGGGGGTGTCACTGTGGTGGGAGGAAATCCTTTCACGGGTACAGGGGTATGTATGTATCCGCAATAGGACAGCTCACAGGGCTACTTAATGTGTTCAGTACTATCAGTAACACCAGACCCCAAGAGGATTCAAGGGTTGATGTGACTATAGGAGGCAAATCTTTTTCATTTTCTGTAGACTCTGGGGCTACTCATTCATGTATACGAGAGGGAAAATATCCAATGTCGGGAATTGCCATGAATGGTCAAGGGTTCTCTGGAGCTACGAGTCCAGTTCCTTTTACTGATGAATTACCAGTCTCTATAGGAGACTGCGACATGAATGTGGGTGAATTCATATGGCCAATTACAGGGCAAACGGCTCTGTGAGGAGTTCCCATGGAGCCCAAGGTTTTTCTTTATGGGGTGAGAATTATGTTGACATGGCTACCTGGCTTAGTGGGACAGACTATGAGAATACCTGATGAATTTTTGTTTAGACCACATATGCCATTGACGAGGAGGGGGGAGAGACCATGCCAATAGAATTAGAGGCAGCCATAGTACGAGGGGAAATGGGCCTATTGAAGAGATTAGGGGAAGTTCAAATAAAGTTGAAGCCAGGAACAATTTTACCTCAAGGAAGACAGTACCCAATGACTCGAGAGGCAGATGAAGGTATTTTTAAGCGGCAGAATTGGTAGCGCTTATTGTCGCGCTCAAAAATCATGTAGGCCAGGAAGTGACAGTGTACAGTGACTCTGCCTATGTGATGTCAACTGTACATGCATGGCTAGCACATTGGAAAAGGAGGGGCTACCACAGAGCGGATGGCACTCCAGTGCAGCACGCATCTTTATTGGACAGGCTTATTAAAGCACCACAACTCCTAGTAGCCATAGCGATAGTTAAATGCGCAGCGCATACTAAGCAAACTGACATTATTTCTTGCGGGAACAAAGTCGCAGACGCAGAAGCCAAAAGGGTTGCGTATTCACCAGATATTTCAAGTTTTGATACTCCAGATGTTAAGTAAAAAGTAGTCATGATCGTGATAGTGAAAGAAGGATTTAATCATTTACCAAGAATGCAATTAATGGAGATTCAAGGAAATGCACCACAGGAAGAGCAGGAATTGTGGAAATGAAGGGGGTGTTCTTTATCCCCCAATGAGGCATTATGGCGACAGGACAGCACTGGAAAGCCTGTGATGCAAGTAGCTTTGTTAAGAGTAGCGCTTGAACAACTGCTCTACCCAGCGCAAATAACTAGGGAGAGTCTTGCTGCAACAATTGCAGAAGACTTGTTTGTTCCAAACCTGTTAGAACATGTTGCATTTTTGTAGTAAATTGCATCGCATATCAAACGTTTACCACTGGGCGCACAATGCAAATCATTAAAGGAGTAATTCCTTGACCGAATGGTCCTTTGCAGCATTTACATATCGACTATGTTGATATGCTGCAAATATGTGGTGGATACAGGTATTTGATAGTGGTAGTGTGTCCCTTTTCTAGGTGGATCGAAGCAGGTCCATGTACACACCCTGATGCCACTTGCCCAACAAGGTTTTCAGTACATGAAGTCTTTCCAAGATGGGGAGTGTGTGAAGTGTTGAGATCCGATAGTGGGCTACATTTTGTTAAGTATTTGAACAGATAGGTTTACTGTTGAGTATTAAGCACAAGTTTTCTTCTGCTTATCACCCGCAAGTGAACGGACTTTGTGAGCTACTCAACAGCCTCCTTAAAGAAAGGATTGCCAAGCTTAAGTTGACATTGAAAAAGGGATGGCTACATTGCATGCACATAGCTTTATATGACCTAAGGAATCAGCCTGTTTCGGGCCATCACCTACACCCCACAAACTAGTGACGGGAAGACGAATGAGAATGCCTTTAATTCCTCCATCGAGGAGTAGAAGTGATTCCAGAGTACAAGAAAAATGTTAGGAAATGAATTGTGTGTTTATTTGACATGTATGACCGCTAATATCTCTCTCATTTCTTATCAACTGAAGCGCCATGGGGGTCGGTCTCAGAACACAGATGAAAACCATTCAATAACCAGATCTTCAGAACTATTATCAGTGCCTAAACTCTTTGCTGGTGACACTGTGTTGATAAAAACTTCACTAGGTAGTGGCACGAGCCAGGTTTGATGGATCATATGTAGTAGAGAAAATGTCTCCCTCAGCAGTGAAAGTTCAAGGCACACGAGCTTGGATCCACCTGAACGACATCTAGCTCTACACCGGCGAGACCGCAGCACCCCACCCATCGATACAGAAGCAAGAAAAGAAGAAGAATTTCAGCGTGTGCAGACTCGATCGATGACAAAGAAGAAGGAAGATAAACCAATTAATTAATAAATGCAGATTTACATTTGGACTGTGGCTTGGACACTCCTTATAGATATTATAGCAGGCATGCTATCCTTTTGCTTGAGTCACAGGAATCTTTGAAAATTAACTTTAGAGAAATGCTGATGTATCGTGATTATGCTTAAACAACAACACTTGGTTAAAAATTGGAAATGTGAACAGTACCCTGATTAGTTTCTCAATGAATATTTGTTTGCCTGATTTTATGGTTCTCCCTGAAAGTAATGTGCATCGTACCGTGCTTGCTATTTTTTTGTGTTTATTCTTCAAGCTTATGCGGCCCTTGTTAGAAGAGATGTGGACATCCACACTTTTTTACAGGAACCTAAGAATGGCTATGTAATTAGAAGGGTGTTTGTGGTAATAGTAGAAGAACTACTGCAGGTGCCAAACCTATTACATTTACCTGAGTAAAGTGTTTTTCCTTCCTTAAATTGCTCAAAAATGAGAAATGTTGAGGGTAACACAATGTCAGAGAATGAGCAAGCTCAAGAGGTTCCATAATGGCATAAATGGTGGGAATTATTATGTTGGTGGTTCGCGATATACTTTTTCAGTTATACTATGTATCTTTCTATTTCTTATGATTCACTTTTTTATAGTTTTGGTCCAAAAAAGGCTGAAGTCCCTTTGATTCACCCTACTCCAGAAACTCTGGTAGATTTGCCTGTTACCAAAGAGCCAAGGTCCCTTGTGTTGTCTCCCCGGCATAGAGCTGCGTTAGAGTTGATTCCATCGGCTGCAAACATTTTGTTAAGGAGAAACAGGAGAAATACAGATATATGATATGATAGGTTATTTATAACACGCTTAATACCCAGAGCTTTCTAAGTGCAAAGCACCAGCACTAACCGGACGACCTGAAGCAATTGTGGGACATGCAGAAGGACAATGTGTAGATCACTGGTCAAAGATTACAAAGTTACTGACATGGGTTGACGATGAAGGAGGACCGTTGCAGATAATACCTCCAGCAAATGCATCCCTGTGTTTCAGAAATAATGGCACGAGGAAGGTTGGAGAGAATCATAAGTGTGGTTGAATTTTTGATGCACGAGGCATGAAGGATGGGACAGTAGTTCTGATGGACCACTATTGGGCTTGTGGGTCCAGAGCCTACATGAAGCTACCCAAGGACTGTGGAGGGATGTGTTCTATAGTGCTTATTCAAGTTCTAGCATTAGTGATTCCAAAGCGTAACCTGAACATTGGAGAGTTTCCAAAGGCAGATGCCCATTTGAGGAGGAGAGCATTCAAACTTCTCAACCGAACAAAGAGGGAGAATTACTTTTCAGCTAAATCGATAGAAGCCTTTGATGCTAGTCCATATGAACACAGATTGTTCAGCTAGACTTCTGTAATCTTCACAACTATCTTTATGCCAGGAATCCAGACAATGGTGAATGCAACGTGGTTACAGATCACTCACTGGGAGCTCCTGCATACGATCAACACTACCATAAAGGGATTCAATGCGATTAAAGAAGAATTGAGGGCCATAAGATTGATGACCCTCCAGAACAGATATGTACTTGAAATGATTTCAGCAATTGTTGGAGGAGTTTGCGCTAAAATCAGCGAATCATGTTGCACGTTCGTACCTTCTCATGAGGATGAGAATGGGACCTTGACAGAGGCCATAACATTGCTGCTTAAGCTGCATGACAGGATGGAGGATGAGACAGAAGATATTACAGATGACAGTTGTTTCGCGTCTATCTTCTCATGGGTTCTACAATGGATGGTGAATATCTTCAAACTCCTGGCAGCAGTGTTGGTGATGATAATGTTTGGAGTCTGTGTGATAGAATTATAATCACACAGTGCAAGAAGACGGCAAAGAAAGCAGTGGAATGAAGATCATGATCTATGTTGAGTCAGGGTTTGGACCCAAGGAGTTCACTGACGAAGAAATCAGAACATATGTAGACGGCAGCATGTTAGCACCTGAGGGAACAAAGTTCCTGCATCCAAGAAATCACAGGAAGTATCTGGGATGATAGATTTACTGTAATCCAAAAGGACAGTGCAGTCATTTGACCTGGAGTGTTGATGAACATGTAAAGTCAGCCGGATCCCTGAAGGGAGTCGTGAAAATCTGGACTCCAAAGAAGCACTCCTTCAAGAGGGAATACCAACATGTGGAGACTGGTGAAAGAGTGGTCGATGAATAAACCAGAGGGGGGGGAGTGGAGAGGAACAGACGAATGCCTCTGCAGGAAGTCCCGCCTCCATTCTGGCTATATGTTGGAAACCGAAAATTGCGACATGCGCAGCGCCAGTGATGGTGTCTATTCCACAAAGAGCCTTTGAGACAAGGTATCCGTTAAGAAGATCTTATGTGATGTACCCTTGCAGAGATGACAATGTCTTGGAGAAGGTCCCTGAAGGAATATGAAGATGTGAAGAAAAGAGGCTGGTGACGTCACAAGAAATAAGCGTGACGCATTGAGAAGAATGGTCGAAGAAGAAGAAGGGGCACAGACCTTATAGAATCTGATGATGGAGTAAAGAATCGAAAAGACTTTCATATGCGGAATGAAGATTGCATGTGTGAAGAGCACTGCAGAAAATGCAAGCCATTTTATAACTGTACAGATGCTATAACGCAAGTAGATTAAATAATCATAAAGGCTGGCTATACATAGTGAATAGACTGCAGGCAGTGCCGCCATTATATAGAATTCTGCACATCGAGGTCACATATTTAGTAAGCTAGGATTTGTGAAGAAAGAAGGATCGGAGGGCTGTGTCGCAGTAAGAAAAGCAGCTGAAGATCGAGGAAAGGCCTGGAATAGCTGTCTGGCCTGGTGTCAAGGGATGGAGCAGCCAATGACTGGTTATCTGTCCTTGAAGAACAGTGGACGTGAGAAGCTGATTCAGCCTTTGTTAAGGTGCACGGAAAGAACAGCATGAGTGCCAACATTATTAATTCAAGACAAATAAATGTTGCAAAACAGGCCAAAATAGGATCTCCTGACACGTGAGTCGAGGATGGAAATAGGAGTGGATTTGCAGACCTGATCTATGATAAGGCTGTGCCTATACTCCCTTTTATTCTCAGGAGCAATGATACTTTGTAAGGCCAAGTTCAAAGACAATCTGAATGGCGGAAGGCATGAGCGATGAGAGATGTAGGGCTAATTGGGTGGGGAGACACAGTCAAGTCCACCCACCAGCAGCTGGGTTACCAGCTTACGTGCTGCTAGCAAGCCGAGTGTTCCATAAGGTCACAAGCGTGCCACCCAATTGTAAAAGGCAATATAACGAAGGGCCTTATAGTTTGAGAACCAATGGTGTATCGCGTATCTAGTAACTGATGAGGATGACTTGCACAAGGGGTGGGCATAAGTTGTCCACTTGACTGTAGAGACACAATCACAACCTGATCCCTTAAAGAAGGTATATTTAGATGCTCCCCTTGAACCTATCACAGTCCCACATAGGTTTTCTTAGTTTGCCACATAGTATGATGTCACTTATGATGAATATTTACTACTTAAGTGTTTTTTTATGCAAAATGATTGAGAACACGATTGAACATCCGTTGATGTCTGTTGTTAATCCCTGTTTTAGACAATTGAAAATAAAACAGTCGGAGGAGAAATGTTGCCAAACTTCCCGAGTCAGTCTTATTATTTGGTGTAAGAGTTATTCTGTATCCCCATCCTTGTCTGACGTGTTACTGATTTAAAAGGGCCCATTTGTGGGTTCAATCTAACATATTGTTGACCTCTGTCTTGATGTAAGATTTTACCTTATCCGGCATTCTGTATCCCCTACTTTTGGTAGGTACACTTTCTCCTGTGTCAATATCATGTTTGCACCAAGGTGTCAAACCAGGAGCTTGTGAAAACAAGCGGGAGAATTGCCTGAGCAAACTTCTCACCTCATCTTGTTGAACAGAAGTCATGTGAGGGGCCACATGGACACCCTCAATGGAGCTGTCTGAAGGACTGCCCCGATCAGAACAGGAAGAGGTTCTGACTCTTACTCCTCTACATCTGATGCCAACAGCAATGTAGCTATTTCAACTCTTGGGATGAAAGCCTTCAGCCTATTTACATGGAACATTTTTGGAGCCTGTCCAGCCCTTCCAAGGTTCACTAAATAGTTAACCTCACCCAGTGACTCCACCACTGTATAAGGGCCTGACCACATGTCCTGTAAAGCTCTAGGCCTTATAGGATTCATGATCAGGACATGCTGGCCTGGTGTGAAGTTGATCAGGGAAGCTTTCTGGTCCTACCAGTGTTTCACCAGAGCTTGCCCAGGCTTCAACATCTCACCAGCTTGACCCATCAGGAGTACCATTCTTTTTTTGAGTCCTAGCACATAGTCCACTACATTGGTAGTGATAGGGGGAGTAGGCAGCTCCCACCCCCTCCTTGACTATTGCTAAGGGTCCCCTTACAGGGTGACCAAAAAGAAACTTGAAGGGGATGAAGCCAACACCCTCCTGAGGTACTTCTCTATAGGCAAACAACAAGCATGGTAACTAAATATCTTCCAGAGCCCCCAACATGCTTTTGATAGTTCTATTAAACATCTCAACTAGACCTTGGTTTGGGGTTGATACGCTGAGGGAAACTAGTAAGTAACCCCACACTCTTTCCACATGGCCTGCATGTACTTTGACATCAAGTTGCTGCCCCTATTAAACACAACTTCTTTAGGTAAGCCAACTCTAATAAATTTGTCAAGTAAAGCTTTTGCAACTGACTTTGCAGTCACAGTCTTCAATGGGATAGCCTCAGGATACCTGGTGGCATGGTCGCCCAGCACCAGGATAAACCTATTGCCTGAGGATGCTCGGGGGTCTAGGGGACCAAAAATGTCAATCCCTACCCTCTCAAAGGATACCCCTACAACTGGTAACTGGCATGGTTCTCTTGATACCAAGGTGACCAGCAACGGGGACCTCATGCACCAACTGCAAGAGGAAGGGTCTTAAAGCAAGGGGAACCACCAGCTGTCTATGGTCTCCTGTAGACTCTGTGGGCTCACTTTAGAGAAGCCCACCTTCCCAATAAATCCTGTGCTTCCCAGGAGGTTCCCCCTCAAGCTGGGAGCAGGCTGTCTCCTTAGGCCTTCCAAAGATGGGCACTCACGTTGGCACCTTACTGAACTCAACCCTATCAGGACCACCTTCCACCAACAAACTCTGGAGTTCAGGATGGTCATGTGGATTGAGAACTTCAGGCAACACCTCTTCCTCGTCAGGTTCAGGTGTTTGACCAACAACCTCCACATCAGGGGTAGGTGAGTTAGGGGGAATATTCTCTCTTCTGTCTTTTTTTACTCCTTTGGCCTTGGGTTTCCCCTTTGGCTTGGGCTTGGCTTTGGTCTTGGCCAATGCAGCCCTTGTTTGTAACCTTGTGCATGGTCTCTCTGCTGTGCCGCCCACAAGACCTACGTCTCTGAGATCATTCCCAAGCAGGACCTTACCTTGGACTTGCCTTTGAACGCCCACTGGAATCCTGACCATAGTACCATTGATAGTAAGATTTACAGGCACTTGAGAGGGGGACCATCAGCTAATTTAGTAGGCATCAAAGGAGCCCACCAAGTTCCTCTGGGTCTACCATGGTAGAATCCACCACTGGTCTGCTGGCAACCCTACTGCCTATGGGCAGGAATGTCAACTCCATTGATCAGTGCACTGTCCTTAAAGTAGTGCTTGGTGTTATCTGGAATGCTATCACAAGCCTCTGAGACTTTAGGCTCCCAGGAACCCAGGGGAACTAAGACTACCTCAGATTCTATCCCACTGGGGAAGGAGTCTGAGGAGAAGGATGCCCCTGGGATCTCATCCTCCTCATAGGAGGGGAAGGCCAGACACACAGAGTGGACCCCCCGGTTTTGATCTTACATCTGGGGTCTCCCTTCACATGGTCATTTGCTCCACAAGCCACACAAGATCAACTGGGTCTTGGGACATAGGGAGGCTTATTATATACAGAGTTATGCTTGGAAGGATAACTTCCACTACCCTGAATATTCTCTTTGGACTTACCCTTGAATTTCTTTTAGTGGCTCTTTTGGGAGAAAGCTTCATCAGATCCCCCACCTTCTTTATCTCTGGACTTTTCCCCTCCTCGTGCTTACCAGGAGTAGTCTGGTCCTTGGGACACTCTCTGACACACCCATAAATCTGCTGCCATGGCCACATTTTTAGGATATAACTCCTTTGAATCATCCAAATGTACCAGTCCATAATGTCATTCTTGTCATAATATACACTGAGCAGATCTTTAGGAAATCTTGGATGAGAGGAGGACCCAGACCCATGGCCAGATCCCTTGGATGAGATATTTGAAACCTGAAGCTTGGCCAGTTCCAACTGGTGATCCCTGTCCTTCTGTTTTTCTGCCTGCTCCACCTTCAGCTTAGCCATGTGAAACTCAATCTCCTCCTGCTTAAATAGAAGTTCTTGCATCTTGAATTCCAGCATGGCATCAGCATCAGAGCTGGCAGAGGAAACGTGGGATAACTTATCATCCCTGTCCTCATGGGCACCATGGACAAGTGTAGCGACAGATCTGTCAGATTTGTCAGTTAGAGCAGCATCACCACCTTCTGCCCTTTCGTCTGTGGTAATGGCTTTGAGTTGCAATTCATGCCGTTCCGTGATCCTTTGGATCATTTCAATCTTTGTACCTTGAGCAGGCAAGTCTCTCTCAGTACACATCATTCTCAATGTTTCTGATGTTGAAGCATTTAAGGATATGTTGGTAACTGTTTCCATATTTCTATATAGGTCTTAGCTTTTACAGTACTTTACTACTAAGGTCACTATGGGGGTCATTACAAGTTGGGCGGTAAGGGATACCGGGCACCGGTAAGGAGAGACCGGTGCGGGTAATCCCTTACTGCCCAATTCCAAGGTCCCTTAGTGGGAGCCTCAAAGAACGTGTGGTCTGACTACACGTCCTTTACGGGTTCCGCTAAGGGACCAGGGCGCTAATAACGGTACCACAAATTGTGGTACCATTATTAGCTACTTCCCCATTCCCATTGAGCCCTATGAGGGCTCAAATGGGAATGGGGAATGGTTGGTTCAATGGGGATTTACCGGTCCCTCCAGGGTCGGAATGCACCGGTAAGTCCCCATTGAACCAGACCGGTGCCTGACCCGGTATTGGAAATAGCGCCATGGCTGCCTCCAATCTCGGAATGAGGCCATATGTGTCCTGAGTAAGTGTAATGTGAGTACCTTTACTAGTGTGCAACACTGGGTACCTTCAATACTATCCCACCGCTGTACACCAATTTGTTAAGATGGATTTCTGAACACTGACCTGGTGGGCAGAGGCTCAGAAGGCCAGCCTAGTTTCTTGAAACAGGGTAACCTTGTGGGCAAGCCAGACCAATCAAGCTAGCATTGGCGGCGGTTAAGACTAGGTCTCAAGAGCAGTGTGGGTGATCGAAAGCCAACAAAAGGCACACACAGTAAACGACACTACATATTACTCTTAGTCAGGTGTATATCAATCATACATATACCTTTATTAAAGGCCTTTTGAATCAAACACAAGCAAAGATCAGCAGCAATACTTAAATTATCACAACACTACTATTAAACATATATACAGATACCAATGGCCTAAAGGAATGGCACACAGTATGGGCCCACAACCTGCAAGAAAAGGGAGCAAACAGTACGAATATACTTTAGGCAGTCCTTTACTTTATCAACCCTATCTGAGAGGCAGTCCATTCCCTAAGAAGAGTGGAGCCTTATGCTCAAAAATACTTTCAGATGCTGGTGCACGCGATCGTGCGGTTGGGCAAAAGCAGGGTAACTTGCAGGGACTGTAGCAGCTCAAGAAGGCAGGTGAGGCAGTGAAGAATAATCCCCCACTATTTTAAGAGGGTCTCCCCAAGAGGGCAGAACAGATTCCAATAGTTGGGAATAGGACAGTAGCGCAGGCTACCTCAATAGAGAAGAGTGGCCCTCAGGGGACAATAATGCGTAAAAATGGATGGATGGATGCGCCAGGGGCCACAGGTAAGTGTTGCAAGTACTCACCGACCCAAGGTGCACGCCGGACCAAATTTTGGCAGTCAAGTCCACTTTGGTTGCAGATTCAAATGCTGCAATTGTGCGGCTCTGCAGATTTCAGTGGCTGAGTTCCAATGATGATTCTGTGGCGCGCAGTGATGATTTTTTCCTCTCCTGTTAAAGGGATCAGCTCAATTTCACTGCAGCTCGTCTCAGGACAAAGGGGGGCACAGCAGCAGCGCACCCTTGAAGTTTGTCACCACGGTTGGGCGACACAGTAACCGTGTGCACTTGGGTTCAGGCATACTCTCCTAATTCCAGACCTAGGGCACCTAGGTGTACGAAACTCAGCAGGAGAGTGCCTTATATCCAGTGCTTACGATATCCAAAGCCTCAAGAGTCAACTCAAGACAGCAGTGGTTCCAGAGCAAAGGTCCTGCGCAAGCTGGTCAGTTCACTGGTTGGCCCAGGAACACTTCCAAGAAGGCTTGCTTGCAGGTTAAGGTGGAGATGCTATAAATAGTTGGTCCCACTATTCAAATGGGTCAAAGCGCCTTTGCAGACCGTCTAAGTGCGATCAGAGACAGAGGGGTCCTGCGGGACAACAGCGCGCTCAGGGTGCCAACCCTTCCAGCGGGTCACCAGAGGTTCCTCGACTTGGCTTCTTGGTTTCAGGATGCTTGGATCCTATCCTAGGTTCAGTGAGAACTCGAGAGATCGATCTGGTATAGGTGTTTGGGCCCTTCTCTCATCCAGAATCTCCTTTGTGCCAAAACGAAGAGGACCCAATGAGAGACCTGCTCACATACAGCCATGCCAGACGTGGACCAATCACGGACCCTGGTGGTCCCAGTCATTCACAGCACACCAGACTCTCTGGCACCCAGGATGTGTATTGGAACTAGACAGTCCAGCCCACATCCTGGAAGCACACACACACACACACAAGGCATGCAGAAGCCAGGGAAAGCTTGGCGTTTCGTGGGAGAATGCATGACCAAATAAAGACTGTCACGGGTATGCTCGACTTGGGGAAGGCAAAGATACAAGATAGCCAAAGAACAGAACAAAGTACCTTGTGGAATGGGCATTTTGGGGCCAAGCCACTGTCCAGGCCCAAATGCAGGAAACGCCATATGGACCAAAACAAAAGGGTTAAAAATATATGAAAAATAACCGCTGCCAACAGCTCTGTCCAAGGCACATCTGCACTTCTACCGAAAAATCCTTTGAGGGTGTCTGAGTCCTTAAAAATGAAAGGAAGACCCGAATGCACTTTACTGTAAGGTACTTTGTGCACTTGTAAAATGTTGCAAAGAACCTGCAAAAAAGTGAAAGGCTAAGGCAAACAAAGTCCCCCTGTACTGACTGTCTTTAAGTGCTTGTCAGTTTCCCCATAACAAAGTGAGCGAAAACAGGAGTGCAGCAGAAGGCTGTGCTCCACTGGCAAAAGTCAGGTTTGGATGGTCAGACAACAGCAAACAGTTTGGGGGTTCACAACTGGAGGGAAAATTACACATACATGGAAATCTTTCCTAACAATGCTTAGATATTTTTTCCTGATATCGCAGAAGGGACTTGAACAAATGCTGACGGGGTGTATGCCCTATAGTGGAACATCATGTTTTGACTGCCAATACTTACCTGACATCAAGTCGGGATTTTTTACATGTTTCAACAATTGTCAAATCATTTATCACAGTTACTGTCAATTCTTAATCAACTTCTCCAAAACCACAATAGCTCTCAATTTATTCCACCAGCCACTACGGCTCACCAAAACCATCAAGAGTGTGCTCCACGCACCGCCCACACTCTATTTTCCATCCACAAAGGCCAAGCCACAATCCTTTCACATGCTCCTCGAGCCGAACCCAAACGGTACAGCACTCCTTTACAACTTTAACATCACATTTTCTCTCGCCAACAAGTCTGTGCCCTACTGTGGGACTTCACCCTCACATTAACACGTCATGTCCTATTAAACTTTTATGTAATGTCACAAGCCCCAAGGCAAACACCCAATACTTCGAGTGCGCTCTCAAATGCCACAATATCCCAAGACACAATAACACAAACAACCTACAGCCATCTTACTGCTTTTTAAATCACAGGGGAATCCAAAACATGTGGTCCTTCTATTATACCAGAGCATTGGGATACATCTATAAAGATAAACTAAGAAACCGCCTTCCACGAACTAAGCTAGCGCCTAGAAACATCTCTTCATCCATAAACTAAGCTGACCCCCTAGAAACAGGTATCCATAAACTAAGCTAGCACCTAAAAATAGGGAAACATCTAGCACCTAGAAACAGGTATACTTCTTCATCCATAAACTAAGCTAGCAACTAGAAACAGGTATACTTCATAAATAACACAAAACGAATCACAAACAACAATTTCCCTCCCCAATATATGTCATATGACGGAACCTATACTTAAACTCCACAGAACCACTGAAGCCGTCGGGCACCCTCTCTACCACAATCTGCAACTCTGCCGTCTGGTCTGCTTGGCATCCCACGGGGAGTGCGCAGGAATTTCTCCATGGCGGCTACTGAAGACCGTTCAGTGTCCACACATGGTTTTCAATCCGGTCCTCGCGGATCGCAGCGCATCCTTCAGGCATGTAGCGGGAAAAAACGGTCTTACTTGCCAATGGTCTTAGCCAGGGACATTATTTAGTGGTCGCCAGGGGTATCACTTGCTACCCCTATGGTCTCCCTTGTTGCCCCTAAAAAAAAAGAAAAATAACAAAAAACTCACTTAAAAAAAAGAAATTAAATGGAGGCTCCTGGGCTGTGGCCAGCAGCATGTGGCTCTTTGTTTCTGGAATGGCTGGTTTTCTGATAGCTAGTGGGCTATGCGTTCGCTGCTGCAATGTGTGTGTGATCTGCAGGTTCGACTCCCGGTAAGGTCAACTCAGCCTTTCATCCTGCTTTGGTTGATAAATGAGTACCAACACAGGTTGGGTAATATTGTATGTATATTTGTTCTATATGAAGCGCTTAAGTGTAAGTGCTATATAACAACACATCATTATCGTTTGACCTTGGACGTCTGCTTGCATTCAGAGTAATTTGGTAATATGGACCTATACGCGCTGATATTAATGATACATATGGTGATACATTCTTGTATAAATGTATATCACTTTACAGTGATATTGTAACCATATTTTTCGGAGTGTACTTAGGAAACAATGCTAGGGTCATGTTCCATCACTTCACGGATGTCACTTTGGGGTGGGGTCAAATGACATCACTTCCTGGGATGTCATCAGAGGTCAAGGGCTGTGTGATGTCACTTCCGCTTCTCCTGGCATTTTGGTGAAATGACATCTCTGGTCTTCGTGACTGTCCTCTGCTACCACCTGAAGTCCGGCCAGGGAATTATTAGCAACCTCCCTGATTGCATGCAAGAGGAAATTGACCAAGGAAATCCCTGCTCCAAAAAACAGAAGAACCAGCCATAGGACAAAGGTTTACTGTGTTTTATTCAAAATTCCACAATAGGAATAGAGATATGAACAATACAGCATTCTCCACACTTGCTGCTCGATCCAGTTTGAGAAACGTATGAATCACAAAATAAAGTTACACCCTAATAAACCTAACATGGACCAGGATTGGTTAGTAAGGTAAACTATACACACAATATATAAGGGGTTAGTGCAATAATTGCATAAAACATAGCTGGTGGCTCCTCCTGCGACTGCTTTTAAATGTTGCAAATACAAACATTACAGGTTAGTTCACAGTGATTGGGAAGTGCAACAAAGTATGAGCTTAATGTGGAAAGTGGATAGAGATTGGGCAAAAAGTCTCTTCTTAGCCTTGGTACTTTGGAAAGTTACCAGGCTAAGTGCAACTATTCAATGTGGTGGGAATGGCTCCGAAGGTGATGCATGTCCTCAACAAGTTACCACCTCCGATCACCTAGGCCTTCAGACAGAACATTTGGCTTTGAACCTGGTATTACTTTTGCATCATCCTGCTTTCGGTTGGATGGGAACTGTCAGGTGTCTTGACCCACGTTTGAACTATTATGCTACAACATGTGGTTCTGTGGGCTTAGAAAATCCAAGATGGCCAAAAAGCCCCCATTTGCGTCAGAATCCAGGAAAACGGTGCAGTTTTGCGCACACCAAAATGGTCGCCTGTGCGAGCGTGATGGGCCAGAAGCGCCATGAGTGAAACGTGGTGCAAAAGGAAAAACAGCAGTGCATGTTAGCTCAAAAAGCGCTTTGAAATCACATTTGTTTCTCTGAAATGCCAGCTCAAAATGCCTATTTCAAACATTGCAAGTTATTCAAAAATCTTACTGAACACCAGCAGACGTCTGGTAAAATGAAGTCTTGTGTGCATACAAAATCTGGAAAGATGAGGAGCCTAAAATAATGTTCATAACAAAACTTGCTGAGCTGTGGATGTCAGCAGCTTAAGTGAAATTGGACTTAAAGCCACTAAAATCGAAATGTTTAAAATAAATGAGTGATTTACTTTGGAGTGTCACATAGGTTGCAACTGTTTAAATGTCATAGTTTTGAACTTAGAATCAGCGTTCTAGCTGCATGTGTAAAAATTGTAAGTTTGATTTGAATGAAGAAAAACTGGAACAAAAGTGACATTTGGCTGAAGCCTGGCTTAAAGAGATTGAATTCTGCCGGGCAACTACCCCCGACAGGAGTTGAAATTTGCCCAGCAACTGCATTCACAGGCCTGGCTGTCTTCTGCTGTTCCCACCAAAAGGAGATCACACCTCTTTGATTGAATTAGGGGAGGATTACCTGGGACTGCAGGAAACAGAACAATGAACTTTCCTTGGCTCAAGCAAATGCTAAATCAGCGGGTCGTAAATGGCTTCCTTTTGGAAGGAAATGGGAGGGGCGCTGCCTCTGGGAGCCACCTGAGCTGGAGGCGGGGACAGACAGAAATTCCCCCATGTGCTTTGGAACCTAAACCACACCCATCTGGGCCAGAGCATAATTTTAAAAAGATGGATAATTCATAGTACGGAAGTGTCAAAATTATATCTATATCTATCTATTATATATATATATATATAATATATAATATATATCATTATTCCTGTGATTTTTCTGTGCACATTTTAAGAGGTGTTAGGACTGGGGAGTAGTAGCGGAAAATAGGGCGTTACTCCAAGTGTCTGTATGTAAAAAATCTGACACTTCATCATCTGATGCCCATATTCCTTGCGCACATTTGTGTAAATTCTGGAAAAGTTAAGAGGTTGTGTTCTGGATGAAAAGGGCAGAATTCTGTCAGAAGTGGACACAACATCTTACAAAGACAGGGATCGGATGGTTTGGTGCTACAGAAAATATGTTAAATGGACATATAATATTAGAAAAATTGTACATAGATAAATACGCATTTGGATCAAAAATAGATTTGTGTGCAAAGTGACAAGGGGAGTGTTCTTTCTGTATGCCATAAAAATGACACCGGGTGACTCACAACTCTGTTCTCCAGTGAGAGCACAGAAGATCCACTAACCTATCAGGATCTTCAGAGGGTTGGGCATAGAAAGTCAGCCTTCCCACCCACTTTCAAAAGACATAAAAAGGACCACTGAAACCCAGATAGGGACATTCACTTTCCCCTTCAAACTGATTTCTTGCAAAGCACTTTTCCGGACCAGTCAATATCCAGAAGACTCCAGAACCAGAACTTAGACTCCAGACTTCAAATACAGACAGATCCCGAGACCAGAACTTAGAATTCAGACTCCAGAACATGTAGCAGAGGGGCCTAGTCCACAAGCTGAATCCTTTTCAGAGGCCTCAGAATCCAGCAACCTAACCAAACTATTCAACAGCCGGGTGAGCTGTTTGATTTTGGCCTAGAACCCTGTGCCAGAAACACCCAGAAAGCAGAGCTGTATCCAGAACCGAGACCAGACCAGACCGCTGTGCAGTGCCGAGACCAGAACCAGAGATCCAGAACCACAGACCAGACCCAGACCAGATCGCTGTGAGCAGAACCGGTACCAGAGACCGTCCGTGGCGAGAGAACCGCAACCAAACCTGCCCTGATCGGTGACAAAGTCGCATTCCTGTCCAAATTTATAGTGTAAGTACTCAGCCAGAACTGTGAATAGTCATCTATTAGTCTAAAATAATCTCATCCCATCCAATTCCACCTACCTAGAACTGCATTAGAAATCGTGTGTTCATTCTGTGATTTCAAAGCTGTGAAAGTGTCATTTGCCATTCTGAATCATTATTTCATTTCTGGAAATCTACCTCCACAAAAACATCCATATCTTTTGATCCGAACCCAGAACCGACTTTCTATTCCTTATAGACGTATTCGGAAAAACTGCAGCGATTTGCAACTAGCTCATTTCACCACTTGTAAAAAAATAGCTGCTTTTGCTTTGCATTGCTGAAATCCGTTTTCAACCTGTTAATCCCTCATGAATCACTGATAGTGTTGACCTGAACCAATCTTAAGTAGCTATCACCTACTCTGAATCTCCTATAGGGAATTAAAATCATTTGTAGCATATTTTCACTTCTTTGCAAATCACATTTAAAGTATTTTTGCCTGTGTTTTAAAATCATCCCTGTTGCTGTAAACTTGCTAGGGGGGAACTAAATTGGTATTGCATTTGATTGTATCCCTGAAAATTGTGTGCTCTCCTTCCATCTCCTTATATTGCATAAGGGGGAGTGAATTGTCAAAAGAAAACGTGATCATATTATCTCTTGTTGAAACCATATCAGTTTATTTCTGTGTTGCATTCTTTTCCATCATTGCTTTTCCTTGAAACCATGAAAGTATTCTTTGCTACCTTATCCTTTCTATACCAACTCCTAAGTAATTCAAGAAGTTTGCTAGTGTAATATTATCCATTGTTGATCACTGTCATATTCATAAGTGTGCTATCAAATATTAATTTATTTATAAAAGTGTGATATATATATATATATATATTGTTTAATTTGTAAAATAAATCTTTTAATTTGCAAATCAAACCTACTTCTTGGCTCAGTGAGGTCAGGGGGATTCAAAGAGAGGGGCGTTATACAACGGTTTATCATCCAGATTCATGAACTTGTCATAAAAATATATAATTAAGGGCTTCCCTTGGGCATCCCAGACTCGGCATTGACTTAGCTGGAGTGCTGAATTGAGGTCACTTAACAGAACAGCCACCTTAGTCTGGCTTGAATGAATAGGCTTGTCTTGCAGGTTCAGATCACATGTGTAGGGACCCACAACATTGATTCCTCTAGCTTACATTTATGAGGATTTTCAGCTTGTATTCTTGCAGGTGGCCTATCTCTTCCATTAACTTGGTAACCTTCCCTCTTTCTGTGTCATTGGCAAGGCTGTTGACAGTAGCTGCACTGGAAGCCCGGGCTGTGTGTTTCAGCGGGATCAGCCTGTCAGCTTTTCTCTGTATTCTCAAGTCCTTTCTGCTCCTTCCATTCACTCCAATGTACTTGTGGCTAACATCTTGATTTACATGGCCGCCCATGTTAGTTGCGTTTAAGCTAAGCAAGCAGCTCATATGTATTCTTGAATAACTTGCGTTTCTGCATAGCATGAGTGTGTCAGTCCTCTAAGTGAGTCATAAGCATGTTCTTCGTGCCTACCAGCAATAAATCTAAGTGCTATTACAGGCCTGCACTTATGTATTGGCAGTTGTCCACTCTCACCAAGTGATCTCTGTCAGTCACTTAACAGTTTGCAACTTACTTCCTAGCACTTCCCTCCTTGTTAGTCCTAGCACTTAGCCCCCTCCCTCATACCGTTCTCTCTCTCTGCACTTGCACGATCTGAATGCTCACCAGGCCTTGTAGTACCTCCTCTCTCTTTCATTGTTATATTTTCCTTTCCTTCCCCATGTTCCATCTCTGTTGCCCTGTGGGTGCTTCTTTGAAACACAATTTACTTGATGTATAAGTGCCTTTACAAATGCAAAATAAATAAATACATAAATAATAGCAATTCAGCCTCCTGAGTTCAGAGATAGGGGGAATGTTGACAATGTAAAGGGTTTAATGGTGCTCCTCGCTACCAGATTTCAAAACTGCCATACCCCCCCCCGCCCAACCCAATTTTTAATCTGGCTCTGTCCCTGCTCACCTAAAATCCTGCAGCTTGCATTTTAACACTGGGAAGTTTTACCTTGAAATGCATCCCTAAATATGCTTTGGAGGGGCAGAGGGCACATCAAAGTAAAATCGCCCACTGCATCCAGAATACCATAAACACATCCTCAGGTGAGCTGTCAAGTTGCTGCCGCTTTAGTGTCCCTGGGAAGGCGGCATCCTGTTAATTTTGCAGCTGGTATAGCACGTGGTGCCGTTTTCATTTGAAAGCGTTTCACCAGGCCCTTTCAGGCAAGCATATTCTATGGCATGACAGGAGGCTTCATATTAAGCATGCATTACAATCTTTACTTCTGAACCAAAGCAGCAAATAAAAACTTTTACAAACAAAAAAAGTTTAAATAACAGAACTAATTACTGTTCAAAGTCAATGTAAGGGGAGCTCCCCAATCCATCATGGAACACAGGTCATGCCCTGCAGGTGACTAATGGGCAGGGACCCTCCTCTATATATGTCCTTTACTTTAATCCCAACTCCTCTTTCTTTGCTGCTGACACCACAGCTAAGTCACTCCTTACAGTTGTGCTTTGCATGATAGTCATTTGTTGCCATAATACTTTGTATATTAAATTGTACATTATTATGGAGTGTAGAGTAGTGTTTTACTTGGTAGAAATGTTTTTACTACTTTCATTTTAAAAGATTGTTTTCTTATGGTAATTATGGATTATTATGGTCGCCTGCGACCGCCACATCATTGTGAGAGGTTTTGTTTCCTTTATGGAATAGCTCCGCTTTTGACAGAGTTGGTTTTGCCTCCGTTACATGTAACTATGCGCGCCTGCCGGAAGCCTTTTAGCTTCAGGCCAGACACACGTGGGGTTTGGTGCGCTCTCATCGTTGGTTACAACAGGGGTGCGGGTTCTGTGCCCGGGCTTGGAAACCCAGATAGTATGGGTATTAAGCGAGTTATAGGAAAATATTAAATGTATTTTAACATTATAGCATGTTCCAAAAAATATTGGCACAGCTGGTTAGCCTTGCTTTGGGCATACCAAGGCCTGCTCTGCTTCAGGCTTTGCCTGATTCATAGTGCGAGGTTATGGCTAGGGTCAGCAGCTTGGATGTGTGCTTGGATGTGCGCTGGCGCAGTATGTTTTTTCTTATATTTCCTCTGTTACGGCGAGAATATGAGTTCTGTTAGAGGAACATTAACCCTTAATTGCTGGGTTTGTGGTTATATTAAGTGGTTATATTAAGTGCAAATAGTAGAATTTTTCTTTTTTCTTCTAATACCAGCCATTGGTACCGCAGTCAGTCTTCATTAGACACTGTTGGTCAATCCTTGTTTTTCCTCACTAGTCTCAGCCTTAGGGGCCTATGAAAGAGATTTTCTGATTTAAGCTCTCTTTAGGTACATTAGTTAGCCAATCATGTTACAGGACAACTCAGTCCTTCTCTCATCTCCCCCCACCCCCTCCCATGTTAAGCAGGGAAGCGAGTAGGAGTAATACCGATAGTCACTTCCTGTCCCTTCTTTGATCTGATAGCTGTTTCCCGCAGTTCCTGCTTGTTTTGTTTCTTCTATTGATAACCTAGTGGCCTGGGTTTTGCCACCAGAAAAGGGCTAGATAATCTTAGATCTCCCATTTTCCTTTGCAAAAAGGGGGGTAACATCGTTCATCTGTTTTTCTTTATAAGGGTGGCCCTCTCACTGGATTCAACGGCTTCATGGTATCCTTTTGGTCCCAAATATAGGGGCAGGCCCCAGAAAAGGGGGTAAATAGGGCCTGGAGGATTGTCAAGGCAGGTTATTGAATGTATTGGGTCAGATCTCCCAGACTTTGGTACTGGCTTTGCCTGTTGATGCGCGAGTCCTGCCGAGCTGGACTATAGGGACAGTTTACTTGCTCGGCATCACTAATGCCTTTTATTTCTACAGAATGGCGTAAGTCTTTTCTCATATGACTTCATCCCAATTGGCCATTAAGCAGGATTGCTTTCATTAAGATGTTTGCCCCTCAGGGGAATAGAGCCCGCTCCTTTGACTGTTTTTCTTCCAGGGCTCTACCCATCCTTGACAAGGCACATCAAGAGGTGCGCACTATTACTCCTCTGCTCAAGGGGCTTGCACACCATTTTTTGGCTCCTTTGGGAAGGTTGTGGCGGCAGGGGTCTTGCTAGATCTAGGGTATCTCTTGTAATGCCCCATGTGCCGGCCAGAGTTTTTCTTGGAGGGTGTTCACCTGTAAATCCCCAGGGGTTGCAGTAAGTTAAAGAGTTCATTTTGAGTATTTCCTCTCTTTGTCCGTTTTCCCGTGCCTTTTCCCCCAGTGTTCAGTAGGGCAAGCAGACTATGATAGTGTGGAGATCAGTGACCTCATTTTTTAAAGGGACAGTAGTATCAGCGTCCCTCATAGTTTCTCAGTTGTGAACACAATAACTATGCTCCCGCTGCATGGGAGGAGTGGGGGAGGGTTTTCTGCCCAATAATTAACTTACAAATTCTAATATCTTTTGTTACATCTTCAAAATGGAAGGGTTTATTATACTCATTGGTGCCCTTCTCCCTGCGGATTGTATGATAAAGTTTGACCTCAGGGATGAGGGCTAGGTGATTCCTGTTTTTCCTTCTCATCAGGAGTTTTCCTCTTCAGTTCTTCTGATGGGTTCACACTTAACAATGTCCCTCCCTTTCGGTTTGGCCTTTTCCCATCAACCCCTGGTGCTTCACCAGGTTAATTAAGCTAGTAATAAGTCACCTCTGTTCCAAGGGGGTTTCGGATAGCTTTTTCTCTGACGACAGTTAGCGGTGTCCCTTCCACAATCATGGGGTTGTTTTTGTTATAAATACAAGAGATTAAAGCTCTGCTCTTCATCCTTCCGGATGACAGACTCTCCTTCGTAAGGAAGTAATCCATATTCTTCCCTTAAAAGGAGGTTTTCCCTCAGTTAGCTAACATGGATGGGCAGATGGTCAGTTCCATCCGAGTCATAGTTCCAAACATCTTCGTAAGAATCTGTCTTTCTCACAGTTAGGTTTCTGTTCCCTGAGGTCACATTGGTGCTCCTTCAGTGGCTCCGGCTCATGAATGCCTAGAATGACACAGTTCTTTTTTCTGTTCCCTCTCTGGGTGTCTTACCGGGGCCAGATATCAGCAGATTGGGCTGAGGGTGCCAGGTTAGGAGGTTTTTTCACAGGCCGAGGTGGTCCACTTTAGTGAAGAAACTGCATGTTAGCAGCCTGGAATTGTTAGCAAACTCTCTTGCACTCAAGAGCTTTTCTCTAGGTTCAATGCAAGACATCTCCAGGACAGGAACAACATAATGTTAGACAGGACTCTCTCTTTGCCAAGATCTTGTAAGTTTAGGTTCCAGTGTAGTGGTTCTCTTTCCCTTTTCCCTTATATACTAGGTTTTCCGGCTCTGCGGTTAGAATGTGGATCCCAGTCGCTACCTTAAGACTGTTTCCTCCGGGGTTGGTTGGTTCCGTGTGGTATCCCTGCGCATACAGTTGACATAGCTAGTGTTGGCCTTCGCGGGGGTGGTTCGCAGCCCTCAGGAATTTACGGTGGATTTTACTAGTATAGTTCCTCCACCCATGGCCTATCTCTGTCCCGATAATTTTTTCTCTTATGAGTGGGTCCTTTGGGGACCCCTCTCTTTTATTAGAACTTTTTCATCTCTTCCTGTTGCTTCAGAGGGCTTTCACAAGACTCTATCTGTGTCATCAAGTACTTCGGGAAGCCTTTAATAGTCAGGGTACCTTTCAGCTTGCAATCGCTGGATTAGTAAGTGTGTAGCCCAATTCTTTCAGTTCCATTTCTCCCTTGCAGTAGAGATAGGTAGCTTCTGGTTAAGTTGTTTTAAAAGGGTAACATTACATGTCGATGAATATATTTAGCTGCCATTATCTCATCGAGACACAGTGTCATTAAGGGGGTAAACAGTGGATAGGCAGTGTCTGGTGGGCAGGACCTTCCGGTCCATTGGCATTGGGGTTCCACCTAAGCTAGGTGCTTTTTCTTCTAGGTGATGTTTACATCTCATTGGATTAGTGCGTTTTGTTTTCTAATGAAGGGTTGTCTGTGCTACAACTGTTTTTCCAGGTGGTATTTTTCTTTGCTGTTAAACATTTTTTTCCGATATCAGACCATTAGGACAGTTTAATGTTCCTCCCCGGGGGGGGGGGGGGGGGGGTCATTTCCTTTGTTGTCAAAAGGAGTAGCATATGGGTTTCCTCCTTCTATTATCCAGGCTTTTCCAGAACATTTTAATGTATGAGTTATTAAATGTTTTAAAATGTTTAACCAAGTAGATTAAGTACTAATGCGGAAAGAGAGAGTTTACTACTCCTTGGTTCTTCAGTTAAGGTGCTATGGTGTTCAGGACGTTCTCCTGGGGGGGGGGGGGAATTCAAAAGCAGCTGATTTGTCAAGGGTATATAAATTGGAACAATTTTCTTTTGTCACAAGTGTATTGATCATGTTGGGGTTAAGGTGATGCAAGGGCTTTAAACTTGCATAATATGAAGCCTCCTGTCATGCCATAGAATGACTGATCCCCCGCATTAACGTGAGAGGGGGTTTAGATTCTATTAAAGACAGGAGGCGAGTATTATAGCACCCACCCACCCTCTTTTCTGTTGTTTATAACACCCACCCACCCTGTACTTTTTCATATTATTTCATCTTCGGGTGAGGGGTCCTATCCAGAAGGGTTTGTGATAGTGTCCGTTGCGGGGAGTTTTAGATCCCTCCCGTTTCTCTTGATCCTTTATCTCTGTGCTTCACAGTTGGATTGTTGCAGTGGGCGTCTGGTGCAAGACAGCTGCAGAAAGAGGAGTTGGGATTAGAGTAAAGTACATATATAGAGGAGGGTCCCTGCCCTGATAACCTGCAGGGCATGACCTGTCCTCCATGTTGGATTGGGGTGCTCCCCTTACATTGACTGTGAACTGTATTTAGTTCTGTTATTTAAACGTTTTTTGTTTGTAAAAGTTTTTCTTTGCTGTTGTGGTTCAGAAGTAAAGATTGTAACGCATGCTTAATACTCGCCTCCTGTCTTTAATAGAATCTTAACCCTCTCTCACGTTAGTGCAGGGGATTAGTAATTCTTGACAGAGAATGGGAGCTGCAGTGTTAACACGTTACGAAGTGGTGGTACTTGTGAAGCATGTCCAAATTATTGAGCAGTGTTTGACGACATTCAGCATCACTTGTCAAGGGAGCATGCACTTATCAAGTACAATGAGCGCCACACTGATAGTATACAGTCTGCCTGCCTGAGCTATTGACTGCTCGTCAGGAGGGGGAGGAGAGGAGCAGAGCTGCATCCCTGTGATCTCCCAGCACAGCGGATCGGGCCCACCAAGCAGTTAACGGCGCTCCCACCGGGAGGAGAATTCCGGCATGAAGCAGAGGCCAGCAGAAGCGGGAAGGAGGTTCCCAGGTTGCGCATACGGCATGGTGCCACACAACATTGACGTACAGCCCACAGGGGCCTTCAGCAGCTGACATCCCTGCGGCAGCTCTCGATCTGAGAGAGGTTGTGCAGCAGGGTGAGGAGTTCAAATAAAGGAAACAACTAACAAACACCTGAGGAGCATAGGCGCAGCCTGTCAGCCAAAAAAGCCCCAACCCAGCACAGGGGCAGGGTGACTAATCGGGGGATGGGTCTGGAGGAACATATTGACAGGCTAGTGCCAGCCAGCCATCTGTGTCTTCCAAGGGGGCACGCCTGCACAGTAAGGACGTCTGCAGGTTCCCTTCATGATGCAGGATTCCATGTTAGCCAGCAGTGGCAGGGGAGCCGATGCCCAGGGGGCTGGGCTCATAACACCAGGACTCCTCAACTTCCTGACACCAAGCCCAAGGGGCACTGTGCTGCCAGCAGGCACGTAGTTTCACAGCCACCCAGTGCCAGAATTCGATATGAAGGCAAATCATGTGGCCCTAGGCCCAAGTTGGACACATTGGCTGGAGAGGCTAGAAATGTTTTTCAAAGAGGCCGAAATAACGGACAATTCGAGAAAAAGAAGACACTGCGCTGTTCTACGCAGGGAGTGAAGTTCACAAGCTGTACAGGTTGCTGCCTCCAGGTAATGGGTCGTATCAAGCTGCGGGGAAGGCACTGTCCAACTATTTTGCCCCAATGGTCAATATCGACTACAAACAGTTCCAGCTCCAACAGGATGCGCAGTGGCCTACTGAGTCAATTGTTGCGGTCTACACCCGGCTGCACCAACTAGCAGCAACATGTGCGTTTGTGGATGAAGAGGGAGAACTGAGGGGCCAGGTAATCTAAAAATGTTGGTCCAACAAGCTGCGCACCCAGATCCTGAAGGAGCTGGGAATCCCACTGGCGCAAATCCTCGAAGTCCCAAGAACCCAAGAACTAGCGAGGTGCGGTTGACCCCGATGGAGGTGGCAAAGAAAGGGGTGCAAGTGGAGGACGTGCACACAGTCAGGACACAGAGCAAGAAGACTGCTCTGGTGACAGGAGTTGGAAGTGAAGCTATGCCAAGGAAGTGCAAGGATAAGTCAGCCCAGAGACTGTGGCAGTTCTGTGGAAGGGGGTTGCTGCTTGCAGTGCCGTGTCCAGCAGTGGGCCGACAGTGTGGACAGTGCCACAAGGCAGGACATTACTCCAACTTCTGGAAGGCCTCCTGGGCATCACTTACCAGGGCCAGTGAGCCTGAGCTGTGGAGAAACAGGCGGCCCGAAGTAGCCACCAACTTGGCGCTCATTGCTGAAGAAGCCAACTGTCCCAGAGGAGGAGCCAATAGAATGTGTGAACAAGGACGGAGTGGTAGCCCTAGTTGAATATGACTATGATGTTGAGGACATGTTCTTCCTGTCAGAGCAAGAGCCAATACCACCAGCAAGCGACCTATGGGCGGCGGAGCGGAAGACACAGAAGAAGAGGTCAAAGAAGGCCTGTGCCCACCAGTGCAGAAAGGCGAGTGGCCAGGGCTAGATGCACAAATGGGCTACGGACCTGAATCATGCTGGTGTTAATAAAGTTTGTTAATGTTCATGTTCTTACCCTTGGCATGGGATGTTGTGACTATGGCACACAACCGTGTAGTAAATGGTGTGGTTTCAGTGATCACAGCTCGTCACTAATTATGATGCATGAAAATGGCCCTGCCACCCAGCAGCCCTCAAAAAGTGACAGGGGCTGCTAGTGCTTGTTGACATTTCCGAAGTGGGATGGAGGAGAGCTTTGCTTTTTTCAGATCAACATGAAGAAATAATGGTGTACTTGTTTGGTGGGAATTTGCCCAACAGTTTGTCGTTAGAACGTAGTGTGGCACTTTGAAGAATGGAGTCCTGGGAGTAGGAAGTTAGAGGAGAGGACTGAAGTGTCCTGTTGAATGTTTTGCTCGCTGGCGGGCCATCTGAGAATGCTGATAGAACGTTGATGCAATTGTTTGACTGAAGTTCCAGAGAATGTGGATGAGTATGAGTATTCAAAATGGTTATTTCATGTATTAGTGCCCTGCGAGGGTGCAATCAGAATGTAAGAGCCATTCTGATTGGCCCTCGCGGAGTCGTTACCAGGCCGGGAATCCCTCCGTCGGGATTCCATGGACTTTGTCCCCGGCGGGGGGCATGGCAGCCCCTCAGCCAATGAGGAGGCTCGAAGCGGGCAGAACCAGAGCTGTGTATTGCTACAGAGCAGGCCCAAATGCACTCTTCAGGGAAGAAAATCCCTCTATTAAGGTAAGTAACTCTAATAGTTTTAGTGGCGTATAGGCACATTTCTGGGTACTGGAGTACCTGGTTGCATTCAAACATTTAGTATTAAAAGGTAAATAGCAATACCTCATTAGTTAACAGACATGACATTTAGAAACTTCAGTAGAAAATGTACATATGAATCAGAGCCTGAATAGAGCTAACTCTGAATTTTTAATTTGTCAAATCCAATGCGTTATTAGAAGTGATAGGATCAAATTTACAAAGTGTCCTCTATTAAAGCCATAGCCAGCACATTAGTTCATGTAGCATACAATGTGCAGAAACTTTATCAAACATAGGAAATGCCTTACAACGACTGGCATTGTGTAAATCAGTCACAAGAATTAATACAGAAAAGTGTCACTTCACACATTCAGAATCAATCATTTAAAACAGCATAAACTTCCAGTGGAAAAGTCTCCCTTTTTTTGGAGTTAGAAAAAGGGTGATGACCGACGCGTTTCGGTTCAAACAACCATCTTCAGGGTATAAACTTTCACTGTTACCATTTCACATCAACATTCATAACATGGACCCTGTAGGGTAATAGAGAAAAGGCACTAATCAGTCTAATGTCTTATTTCATAGAGTCTGTTAAAGTGATTGGGAGGATAGAAAACACTAACCTTGCTGATACAGAAGCGAGTCAAAAGCCAGCCAACTGGTGGAAAAGCCAGAGGACAGAGCCGCGATGGGACACAGCCAATAGAGTATCTAAAATAAAGATCATAAAGGACCCATATATCGGAAACAGAAACCAGCCTAGCGGGGACAGGCTACTGGTCAATACGGAATAGTGGAAAAAGAGATACTGCATGTAAAGGGACAGATAGCCATGTGCACGGCAGAGCCGCACCATGGACAGAGATGTAAGTAAAGAGGATCCAGCGTGTCCAGGGAGCTGCAACAGAACCTCACGGACCAGCGCACGTCCATCTTTAAAATGGGCCGAATGACGAACCCGGAGTAATCTGGTGGAAAAGTAGCTGCATCAGCTAGGGATACTAGCAGGAATAAAAAGAAGCGGGTGTGCTTTGAAAAAACATACCTCAGTGTGCGAGGATCT
The DNA here is from genome assembly GCF_040938575.1 of Ambystoma mexicanum. Classification (NCBI taxonomy): domain Eukaryota; kingdom Metazoa; phylum Chordata; class Amphibia; order Caudata; family Ambystomatidae; genus Ambystoma; species Ambystoma mexicanum. The sequence continues at coordinate 127,769,046 of NC_090933.1, read as the reverse complement.
CTGTGGAGTCTGGCCGCTGCAACGCGCGTCCAGACTGGAGTAAGGCGTTATGAGTCGTCCTGGCAACCCTGCGCGCACCAGGACGACGTCCATCTTGAAGTGGGCAAAGGCGGAGCTGAGTAGCCACTGCAACGCAGCAAACACTACGAGGGATGAACACTCAAAGGAGATAATCTCCCGAGTCGGACGAACTATGGGAGCACAGCAGGGGAGCATAAACACAGCCCACATGGGACCGCAGAGTGCTCACAAGGTGCAATCAAAGGTATGGCATGTACGCAAGCGTGCATGGGGGCACAACCACAGCTCAAAGGAACTTGCATGGTGCCCCCATGGCGCTAGAGGGATAATGCGGACAGCCACAAAATGGCCACCTCCGAGCCTCCCCATGGCTGAGAGGCTACCTTCGCCCCCCGCCGGGGTCAGAGGTAAGGTTTTTTTTTCCCTTCCCTCCCTCCTCCCACCTTCCTGCCCTCCCCGCCCCACTTATCTTCTATGCCTTGGTCCCCGGCGGGGGACGATGAAAGCTTCCAGCCGTGTGAAGAATCGGAGCGGGGCCATCCCCGCTCCGATCCTCCACACAGCTGGAGACTTCCATCATCCCCCGCCGGGGACCCAGGTACGTTTTTTTTTGTTTTTTTTTTCCCTTTCCCCTCCCTTCCGCCCTCTCAACCCCACTTACCTTCTTTTTTTTCAGGAGCAGACGCGCTGGAAACGCTTCTGTTGGCAGCCATTTTCTTTGACGTCTTTTTTGTTAAATAAAGCTTTTAGTGCCCCAGTCACGCAGTTTTTGCGGGCCGGGGTACTATATGCCCCTCACGGCGGGGGCATTACCGACTCGGATAATTCCCCAGGGCCTTCTTTAAGGCCCTCGCTTCACTCGGGGCCTATAACTATGGGCCCCGGGGCATTACCTGAATCGGTAATGCCCCTGCCGCTCGGGGCATATTGCTTAAATTTTGTCGAATATTAAAGGCAGCACACAAAAAGACTGATTTTTCTTTGGCCGATTTTCTCCGGCCCTCAATATTCAACATATATCACTTTTGGGCAGGGGGTTCACCCCCACCATTCCTTCATCCAAACCCCGCCCTCCCTCTCTGAATTCCTCCCGTGCCCCCGCTTTGCTCTCTTCCGCATGCTCCCTACAAATAGGTCACCCTTAACCCCCCCCCCCTCACAGGCACACACAAACTAACCGACACACACACACGTCATCATACACACAGACACACAAAAAAACCACGCACACACTCGATTCGTTCGTATCTTCTGTCTTCCATGCCTGGCCCGGCTTCTCAGCTCCTGCGCGCACTCGTCTGTGCCATGGACGTGACATTTGCACTTAGAAAACACTTCTCTAACCTGTCTCAGAGCAGTCTTTCTACATCGACCCCCCCCCCCCCTTAAAACAAAGACATTTTCACTTGATACCTTCTAAATGTGTTAGTTGGGGGCCTGAGTTGGAGTGCATAAGGCTGGCCCCAGTGGGTGGTTTCTCATGTATATAGTGTAAGAGTAACTGGAACCATAATGTATTGCATAGGTGTAAAATAAAGCTTACCTTGACTTTCTAACGAATTGGCTCGCAGCTGGTCTGTGTCTGAACTACCGTCAATCCTGCTTTGGTAATTACATTGGCAACAAGTGGACAAGGAGCCACAGGACTTAGAGTTGGGAAGGGCTACTTCGTGTGCGTATGTGCACATGTGTGTGTTCTTCTGATTTTAGTGCTGGGACCTCTCACCTTTCAACACTAGACCGGTTTTGTCACTCATGGCTAGGGAGCCATTACAGGCAGTCATCCTAAGGATACCCTGTGTGGAGTTGATCGAACACATAATGGCACCGCCATCATATAACTTCCCCAACACTTCCATTAATTGAGACAAGCAATGCAATGAGGTAAAATTCCCACATGCTTATTTGAAGTATCTTTATAAACATATATCTCACAGCATACAATTCAATCCTTATTTTAACTCTGGAACTTGTAGTCCTATATTTCCCCTTTATAAACCCTGGACTAAAACAAGTCTGTTAGGAGATGCACAGGGCAACCTAGGTAGGTGTGGGGGTTACTTTGCTGATATAAAGGGACAGGCAAGTTTGTACATCAGGAGAGTAAACAAGAAATAAGAACAGAGAAGTTACATAAGAACAATGAAACAGGAAGAAAGGCAGGCTGTGATGGTGAACAAGAAGGGATGGGAAAAGTGTACTGGACAAACCATGAGCAATCCCACTAGTTTTGTACACAGGTCGGACCAGATATTCCCACATAAATAAGAGAATCTTAATGCTTCTGTGCAAGTAACTCTTAGAGGCACCACACACTGCAAGCACATGGAAGGGGGCAGCAAGAGGGGCTTCTGATCTGGATCCTATCGCAACACACTATTATATGACATAAACTATAGACTAGAGGTAGAAAGAAGCCAAGGAAAGGGAAGAGATTGCCTCCCAAAGTATAGGAGCCAATCTCTGCACAGAGGATTACAAGAGAACGAAGGCAAGGAACTGGTACAAGTTAACAGAGGCAAGGAACTTGTACAAAGTAACAGAGGCACAGTACTGGTATAACGTAACAGAGGCAGGGAATTGGTACAAGGTAAATAAGCAGGGTACTGGTTCAAGGTAACTGAATCTAAGTAAGAAAAGCAGGCTCGAAAAATGGACTGGAAACAGACAAACCATTCAAGACAGGCTGTAGAATACAGGACTAAAACAAAGCGAAAAGGTGCATAACTGAAGCAAGGAGAACAGTCTCTAAGTGGGGTGAAGTTGAGACTAAATACACCTGAATGAGCAAGGGAAGGACAGGAGTGGACAGTTGCCTCTCAAATGGAATGAATAATGTTGGCATTTCTGTTACTGGCGAGGCCTTTTTTTATTTGCTGCAGGTTTAATATTAATATACAAATGTGCACTGCGCCTTAACTCTGCCCTACCTTAGACTTCATGGGCATCATCATGGTTCAGGCGGTAAGTGTTTGCTATTTCCACTGAGCTAAAATAGCGTTACAGCCGGGATCTGTGGTATAAATACTGCTCTATCACAAGTATGCGTGCACGTGCACACTGCCCCATCAGTAACGCTAATTGCGCCCTGTGGAAACAGCGCCGGAAAGCAGGCTACCGCCCGAAAACCTGGCGCTTGTAACACTACTGCTGCCGGCGCTATTACTGCGTGCTAATAGCGTGCACTATTACCGCTGACGGGAAATGCGTCACCGCCGGAATGGGAAGCACTGCGGCAGGCATTTTGAAAATCACAATCCCTTGCAGCCATTGACACTTCCATAGCATCTGAAATGTCAAAGGAGTGGGAAAGGCAGCCCAAGATCGCCTGCGCAAGCCAGAATTTACAGAGGCAGAGCTCAATGCCTTGGTGGATGAGTTTGTGGCCCACCATGCAGAGCTCTAGGGTGCCAGGCAGAGGAAAACATCATCCCAGCGCCAAACTCAAATCTGGCAGGGGGTGAGCCAAAAGGTGTCTGGAGTTGGCCGCGTCCCTCGGGATGGGGAGGACTACCGAAAAAGGTACAATGACCTGCGTGTGCAGATCTGGGGACTCCTGTCCACAGGGGGAGGCTCACCTCTGGTACTCAACCTCACGCCCTGGGAAGAGAGATGCAGTACAGTCGTGGACATGGAGGGGATCGAGGTAGTCGGAGGAGCCGAGGCGGAAGCTAGCAGCCAGGAGGAAGCAGGTGAGTCAACCCTCCAACCCCCATTTGCATGTAACTACAGCAGCCTAGCACAGCATGCCCCAGTGGAACGACCCATGAGCCGGGCACTGTGACTGGGGGCAGTGCGTGGGAGCCATTACAGGCACCCACCTCAGCACCCATGTGCCAGTGCCCCAAGGCCACTCGTGTGAGCCAGAGCAGTGGGGAGGGCAGCCAAGGGACACATCCAAGCATCATGCACAACACAGCCATGGTGGGGGCACAGCAGACCTAGAAGTGACAATTCCAGACCCCTCCTCATCACGTGTAACTGTGAAGTTGGTAATGGTGATCAGATGCATGCAAGTGAAGCAACAGCTAGGCCAGCAATGCCCCCCTGCTATGCCACCATTGCCAATTGCAATCCCCCAATGTGCCCCCACCCTTCCAGCACGTGTCCCCATCGTTGCCAGCTCACTATCAAACGCAACCAGACCAGGCCGGTGCATAAGACCGTTGTGCATGCCAAAACACGTGAGAGATTGTGTCCTAACACCATCCCCTATCTCCTCTACAGGCACACACGCATCTCCAGAGGCCTCAGAGGATGAGGATGCTGTGGGGCCATCTGCACATGCGCCCTCCTGTGGCACCAGCAGCACCACCACCCCGCATATGGGATGACAAACGTCCCCTAGGTGCAAGACGCATCCCACCATATCCGAGTCACAGCTACCTCATAAACCCAGTCCACCAGGAGCATGCCACTGTGGCAGTCCACAGCACCACGTAGGACACCCCCTGCAAACTGTGTTTCTGGAGGAACAGGGGGAGAGCAGCAGCAGCGACAGCCACTATGTGGCTGCAGCCCCACACCAAGCCACAATCTGCCCTGTCCAACACCCACCACAACCGGGAGTCCAGCTCATGTCAGGAAGCGCAACCCAAGCTCACACTGTCCTGCACGACGTCAGCACGCAAACTGACATCTACACCAGCTCCTATGGCTCCCTTGTTGGCAGTCCCACCAGGCAACACACCCCTTTGCCATCCCTGCCTTCTGACACTTTTGGTCATGCTAAATTAAATGGAGGCAAGGCAGAGGCAAATGGAGGCAATTGCCCCTGCACACAGTGGCCATATAGAGGCTATCCGTGATGCCATCCAAGATGATGGCCTGCAACAAAGTGAGGACGAGGTGTGTTGTCACAGCATGCACCACCTCACTGACTGGGTTTCGGCAAAGGGTGCAAGGAGGTCTTTGCCATAGCAGAAGAAATCAGGGAGGGCAATGCCCTCCTACATCAGCAGATACAGGTGGCCACGTCAATTCCTTCAACTTCAACTTTCCCCACGGTGGAATTTTTGTCAGAGCACCCCATAGTAGAAGTCCCAGTGCCAGCTGCGCTCACGTTCCCCGGATGCTGGGAGTCAGAAGAAGAGGGCAAGGGCTTCGTGAAGGACATGGCTATTGTTGGCCTGATTGGCCTTGCCATGGACACAATAGTGGGTGGGAGGAGGAGGGAGGGGGATAGTGTGCTGGGGTGTTAGTGGTGGGTGGGGGTCAGGGGTTAGTGTGCTGGGGTGTGGGTGGGGGGAAGGGAGATAGTATGCTGGGGCATTGGTTGTTGGTGGGCGATGGCGGGATAGTGTGCTGGGGTGTTGGTGGTGGGTGTGGGGTATAATGTGCTGGTGTTGCGTTGGTGGTTGTGATGGAGTTTGAATAAGTTACATAAAAGTTGAACTCAAAACATGTGAGGACATTCATGAGTGTGTTCTTGTGCTCTTTTTATTCACACTGTGCTGGTTGTGTACTGGGTCAGGTCGCCGTACTAGAAGTAATTGTCTATTAGTGTTGGTCGGGCCACTCTCCCTTCCCTCACTTCATCCCTGTGGGTGTCTGCTCTGGCTTCTGCCACATGGTCATCTCCATCTTCCTCTGGTTGTGGCCTGTCAGCGTCGGGCGGGTATGGTCACATTCCTCCTCAGGCAAATGTTATGGAGCATAGCACACACCAAGACATGAGCATAGCACACACAACGCCTGACTCAACCCAACACACTAAACCCCCACAGAAAACCACACCACAAACAGGCAAACAGTCCCATACACAGAGCAAAACAACACCAAACCAACTAAAAGCAAACCCTACCAACAGTGACCGTTTTTCACCCAAAATGAAGCTCCCAACAGCACAGCAAAGCTCTCTTCTGTTTTCCCTCTCCATCCCACTAACTAACTAACCCTTCCACGCCCTCGTTCCCTTTCAGTTCCGCCTGAGTACCTGGATACCATGAAAATGGCAGCTGTGCTCGGAATAAATCTCAATACCTTAACATAACACAACTGATTCACTTTCTGGAAAGAAGAATTAACCAACATGTTCTAGTTGTGGATCCTGACAACAGACTTGATTTTCATAGGGCTGCTGCTAAGGGGTACTCAGTCACGGCCCCCTGGAAGTCACTGCTTATTCCAGGTGGGAGCCCTCAGTTCAAGTAAAGATACAAAAAACATATTCAAAATGTTTCACCGAGCAGCCATGTTCAGATGTTTGGGTTCTTCAGATCTGCAGAAGCTGCGGTGCCTAGTGAGAGAGACTATTCACAACCTTTCATGCTAAAGTCAGTCATCAAATAGGAGGAACAGGTAAAGCTCTTGCAAAAGTCCAAAAAAGTGAAGTTATATGGCAGGAACTATGCCAAGACTCTGCTCTATACTTTTTCCCTAATCGCATGTCTTTCTTTGCAAGACCATTAAAAAAGAAAGAAAGGTTCTTTGTGACTTTAAAGATCATGCATCTTTCAAGAGATTCATTTTTATTAGTATGTTATCTTAATAATTTTTTAGCGCAGTTTACTTTCGGCAGCAGTCTGGTCGCTACACCACATAAAGAATAGGAATCGGAAATTGGCCTTTATCGCACATTAGGTCTAATGCTGCTTCGTTTTCTAGAAGATACACTTCTGCAAAGAGGCAAAAAGAGCCTTCCCCAAGATCCGAACTCTCCCAAGGATACACAAATAATGTATTGAACAAAGCTTTTCTTTGCACTGACGTAGGTACCCTTTAAAGGTGGGCACTCTTTCTTGACAATACTCTATTATTGGCTGCTGCAATTGAAAGCAAAATATTGTTAAAAATATACATTACAAGGTGGAGTGGTGAGACCTTTTGTAAGAGAACGTTTATATTTTATTTGAATTTTCATTCAGCACTGGCCCTACCCACTTTACCAGGTTCAAACGGTGGGAGGTGGAACAAAAGTTACAAACTATTTTCCGCATAGATAGGGATATTGGGAGAGTCAAGTGGTAAGAGGGGAAGTGGAGTGGCTGGATTACGTGTGGGGAAACGGGTATGTTTTGAGGCTCTTTTGGAAAGTGGTGATGAAGGGTGCGGTTGGGAGTCCTATTAGTGGATGGTATACAGCATGTTCCTGTGCTCCCTTACTTAAAAAGCTCCAATTCACTTAATTGGCCTTCTTATCTAGGCTACCCTCTGTGGGAAACGGGATCATTCCACTCGCCATTTTACGAATTCTTAGCAGACAAAGCTCATCAGGTCCCACATGTGCCACCCCTCATGAAGTTCCTGAATGTTTTGTTCACTGGCCATTGTACCCAGATATGGGATCCCAAACTATTCAGCGGCAGTACATCCTGAGAAAATGTCAAGAACCTGACGTGCGTCACATTTTAGCATAAGAAGAGCATTGGTGGACATGTACCTGCGGCACTGGCAGTTAATAATATTGTTGCTTAGTGGTTGTGGGTCTCTTATAGAGACCCCTGTGCTGAAGCCACAACATCGACCCACTACATCCGCAGACTTTCAGGCAACTGTGTAGAGCTAACTTGTTCAGTAAACATGTGCCGAAGAGATAGTAGCAGTTTGGCAGTAGCAAAGCAGCAGAAACCACGGACTACACTGCAATCGGTGTCCATCCTGACGAAGGCCAACACAGAATCGGGGCAAAGGTAAATGCTTCCTTTAATTGCTGAAAAGCAGATTGGGCCGCTTGGCTCCAGTCGAACTTCTTCCCTTTTTTAAGGAGTTCTGTGAGGGATTTCATCTTATTGGAATAGTTGCCCGCCAATCGAAGCAGATAGCAACTACCCACCGGAGCCAGTTCACCTTCCCTAACAAAGACGCTGTCACTGGCCTCGTGGAACACCAGAGGCCATGCCCAATTAACCGACGCCAATATTGAGGACCTGGGCCGCTTTGACATCCTTTGTCTCCAAGAGACATGGCTCCTAGAAAAACCATCCATGGATGGATTCGAGATCGAGACTTCCCCGGCGGTCATGGGCCTACTAGGCCGCCCCTCAGCCGGCCTACTCATTGCTGTAAAAACAGGCCACAATCTAAAAATTGTCAAAACCATCGTGAGATCCTATGGGATTCTGGCATTACTCATCGAATGGACCCACTTCACGGACTCACCAAAGCAACGGTCAGTGACCTCGCTGGCAATTGTCACGGTGTACTGGAACCCTCAAAGAACGTCGTCCATGGCCTTCTGTCAATCTATGGCTGAAACAATCGACAAAATCGTAATCGAGTGCAAAACCGTCCACCTCTTAATGTGCGGTGACCTGAACGCCAATTGCCACCATCCAAAAGAAGCTCTGTTGCAATCGCCAACTACCGCGTCAACGGATTCAAGAGGACATGCCTGGATGACACTGATGTCGGCCAGGAACATACATAACGCAGCATGGATCAAAGACTGGCTCCCGCAAATCCCAAACTGGGAAAGAGGTTCTTCAAAGGCTACGTTGGACTACATCTTTATTTCTGAACCGATGTGCCCAAAGATCGAAAACTTCAAGGTTTCCAAAACGCTCCAGAGCGATCCCAACATGCTCAGCGTCGTCTGGTCTTCTGTCTCTCCAGAACCCAGCAACTACAAATCGTCGGTAGAGGTAAACCCCCAACAAACTCGTCTACGCTTGACAGCGGCCAGTGTCAGAGCCATGACCAAGCAATACGCTACAACCTGGGCCGATCCAACAACAGCTGAGTCACTGTTGAGACCCAACTACATTCCGCTTCTGACCAACCACAAGTCCATCCAGAAAAAGAGAAACAAACCTCCCACCACTTTCAACCACACCTACGACAAAATCATAGCGGATAACAAAAAGGCTCTGAGGAAATTGAAACGCACTGCAAAAGCTGAAAATACCATATCGGCATGGGCACTTTGGGCAAAAGAAAACAAAACCTACAAAGCATGGATGAGATTGCGAAGGACCACTATGTACCAAAACGACGCAGAAACCATGATGAGAACACTGGCGTCAAAAAAATCTGCCGACTTCTGGGCCCTGATCAACACCGTGCAAGGCAACACCCGAGCAAACATGATCAACTCGGTTCCGGCAGCCTCCTGGGTACACTTCTTCACAAAGCTCTTCGCTACTCCTGCTTTGAACATGACCCAAGAGCCGGAATTCAACAGGACCCCCTGGGTTGATCTTTCCACGAAAGCTGACATCTACGAGGGGATTCAGAAGCTTAAATCATCCAGAGCTCCGGGACCTGACGGGCTCACGAACATTGACCTAAAAAAAAACATCGATGAGTGGACAGAGTATATCAGTCTTCTGTTTACACACTGTAGAATCAGCAGAATGATACCATCGTCGTGGACAGAAGCCACCCTGATTCCGATCTTCAAAAAGGGAAGCAGAGAAGACCCGGCAAACTATGGGCCTATAGCCCTACTTGACATCACGGGCAAACTGTTTGCCACTCTTCTCCTCGACCACTTTCGTCGATGGGCCAAATCCGCCCCATGCGAAGATCAATTCCAGACGGGCCTTAAGAAGAACGGCGGGACAGCAGTCAACATCCTCATCCTCAGCATTCTAAAGGCTAAGATAAAGCAGAGCGCTCCAACTGTCTATGCAGCTTTTATAGACCTGTCACAGGCCTTCGACAGAGTCGATAGAACGCGCCTATGGAAAAAGCTTCAAGGATGGAGCTGCCCAGACGAAATCCTTCAACCGATCATGGCTCTCCACTCGAAGACATCCCTACGCGTCCGCTTGAACAACCAAGGCTCTCTCACCAAAGAAATTCCATCAGAAAGAGGAGTGAAACGAGGATGCCCGCTGGCGCCAGTCCTCTTTGTTGCTTTCCTGGGAGACTTCCAAAAATCTGAAGTGACGGTCCGCAGCTTTCCTCCGAAGCTGGGTTACACCGTCCTGTCCCGTATTCTCTATGCGGACGACATGATCCTTCTAGACCAGACACAAATAGGCCTTCAACGCCAGCTAGATAACCTGGCAGAGTACATGGCTATCAACAACCTTACAATAAACAACAGTAAGACAAAAATCATGATACTGTCCAAGAAGTGTCAGCCGAAGAAATCAGCGCATTCATGGTCGGTGAACAATTGCAGCATTGAAGTCGTCCCACATTTCAAATACTTGGGAGTCTACATCGACGGGTCTCCAAAGGAGACAAAAATGCAACTGCATCTCTGGGAGAAAGTAAAAAACCTAACCTCGCACATGAAGATGATTGACCGCAAATTCGGCAAATTCTCTTGGATGCTCGTCATCAATTTCTACAAAGGCAAAGTAGTCCCTGCACTAACCTACGGCATGGACGCCACCATTAACATGCCTGGTTCAATATGGCCTAAGCTGGAAGGCTACATCTGGAAGACAACTTTGGATCTTCCAAACACCATCCCGATCGCAATCATCAGAAGAGACCTGGGCCTACTCTCGCTGGGTGCAACGGTAAGCCTTGCCTCCATGGCTATCTTCAGAAAGACCCTTATTCAAGACGGTCTTCCAATCTTTAACATTATTAACAAAGAACTGGAATCAACTAAATGCTCGGAGATCAAGAAGTGGATTGCCTGCCAAGCAAACAATCTAGAACAAGTGGCATGTTCTACAGAGGACCTGAAAACCAACCCACAAAGAGTGTCTCAAAAATTGAAAAATCAAGATTGGATCACCACAGCCGACCAAACTAGAGCGATCAAACTTAAAGCATCTGCCACCGTCATTCAACCGGCTCAACTGCCCACTGGCCTACTGTGTAAAATTTCCAAACAGAAATCTTCGAACATTCTTCCTAAGAGCAAGGCTTAACTTGCTCCACACTAGAGAAATCATGGCGATAAGAAGCCTGGCCGCGACAACCACATGCAGATTATGTCAATCCGACGACACAATCGAGACAATTCGCCATCTTCTGCTAAACTGCCACACTCTCAACGCAGAACGGGCAGCCTATTTGGAACCCTTATGGGTCAATTCAGTGTTGGTGGAGGAAGACACGTGGTGGTGCCGTCTCATCTCGGGTGAAAAAACACGCTGGGCCGTAGCGGCATGCAAACTACTGGAAGTTGCCTTCATAAAAATAAAGGCCATAGAATCTTCTCACTAGGCAGGCGAAAACACAGCCTCTCACTGAGACAGACAGCACCACCCCTGGTGTAGCAAGGTCTGGCCTTCGGACCCACTGTCACATTCAGTTCTTCTGGGCCTGACCAGTCCGGTCAACCCGTAAAAGGACCCTAACTTCTTGGAACGGAATGTGCGAGCTGGCGCATTCATACGAAAGCAGCAGCACACGCGGCTAGCCCGTATTCTGATCATCCTTGTAAAAATCATTGTCTCTTATGATTAGACACGAGTAAATAAAAAAAAAAAAAAGAATAGTTGAATATGAATTTCCTATAAAAATGTGTGAATCCTAAGAATCGTTGAATTTTCTTGACTGTAGCGGTGCCTTCCACTGTAGAATGGCTCAAACTTTTGATGGATCAATTTCTGTGCCTTCTTCTGACAAAATGAATCCTAAATAGTGTACTCTAGTTTGGTGAAAGGTACACTTTTCCAGTTTTGCAGATAAATGATGTTTCTGTAGTCTCCTTAGAACTTCCGTGACAGGTAGTATGTGTTCTTCAAGGCTGCTTGAGAAGATCGGAATATCGTCTAGATAGACTACTACATAATGGAGTAATACATCAGCAAAAACATGGTTGATGAACCGCTGAAAAACTGTGGGTGCATTTGACAATGCAAACTGCGTAACCCTATACTCATAGTGGCTGAAGGGCATGCAGAAAGCAGTTTTCCATTCATCTCCTTTGCGAATACAGATGAGATGATAGGCTCTGCGAAGGTCCGGCTTAGTAAAAATGTAGCTCCGGGAAGTTTTCAAAATATCTGAAATTAAAGGCAATGGAAATCTGTCTTTGATTGTGATTTTGTTTAAGCCCCGAAAGTCAATACAGGGTCATGTTCACTTGTGTCCTTTTTAGGAATGAAAAACTAAGATGCTCCTGCGGGAGACTTCGACTCTGCAATGAGCCCATGGTGCAGGTTTGTAGTTAAATATTCCTGTAAGGCTTCTTTTTCCCTCATGGATAACGTGTAGATACGGCCGCAGGGATTCCCTGACCTGGAACTAGATCAATAGAGAAATCGTCCGTCCGATGGGGAGGTAGTTCCTTATACTCGTCGTTGGATAATACAGGAAGAAATTCCTCATACCAAGAAGGTAAAGCTTGAATGGAAACCACTGTAGAGGAATGGGGAAGTCCATGTTGTTTTTCTAAGGGAACGTACATTCCAATTGCTCCTTGTTGCAAGCACTGTTGAACACTGTTCAGATCCCAAAAGATGGTTCCAGCTGTCCAATATATGCAGGGGCTGTGTGCTGTAAGGCAAGGAAGCCCCAAGATTAGGGGATAATGAGCAGCTTTAATAAAGTCAAACTGCATTAATTCTTTATGTGAGGAACCACATGGGTAGAGTATCAGTACTTCCAGTGATAAGTCCAGAGGACAAGGGCTTTCTATCCACTCCTTCCACGGGAATGTGAACTTCTTTACATTGCCTGGACAGTCTATGTCCCTGAGCCCAATCATTATCCATGAAGTTCCAAGCTGCTCCACAGTCAATGAGAGCTGGGACATCTTTAATGGAGGTTTCATTCTTCCATAAGGTCACTTTGACGACCACCAAAAGGTTTGCGTTGACATTGGTTGAATTAGTCTGGGAGCACTTTGCTCCATCCCGAACCTCAGTTCTCTTTAGGTTCAGGATCGGTTGTTTCCCGGACGACGTTGGAGGGCTATGAGACAGTCTCTTAGCAAGTGTCCCTTAGATCCACAGTACATACAAAGTGAGTTTTCTCTCCTACGGGTGCGTTCTTCCTGGGTTAAAGGTCATCTGGCAGCTCTAACTTGTATAGGTTCCTCATGCAAAGTAGACTTCCCTCCGCTCATAGAATATTCAGGAAATAGTCTGGCAACTCAACCTTTTTGTCGCTCATTTCGCCTTTCTTGGATCCTGTACTCCAGCTGCATGACCAAGGTGATAAACTCAGCCAGATTAGGGGGACGAGGAATTCTGGAAAGTTCATCTTTTTTTTCTTCTACTAAGCCTCTCCTCATCAACGTCACCAATGCATGATCCGGCCAAGCAGTCTCATTGGCCATTTGCTTGAGTTGGGTTATATAGATCAAAGTGTCTAGTGTACCTTGCTTAAGGTCCAGTAGGTTCTCCTGTGCCGATACCATTATTTCATTCCAAGCAAACATGGCCCTTAGACCATGCACAAAACCCAGGAAGGAATCCAAAATGTGCTTATTTGTTGTCACTGGTGGGGTAGCCCATGCCAAGGCTCTTCCTGCCATGTGGGAGATCATATAACTGATCTTTGAATGATCGGTCGGAAAATAAGACGATTTCAAAGTATTGCACAAGACAAGCATCTATAAATTCCTTTAGTTTTCTCAGATTCCCGTCAAATGTGCCTCCTACCAAAAGGTCCAGCGGGTATTTCGTGATGAATGGGGCTTTGTAGCACTAGCTGGCATAGATTTGCATTCTCAGCTTTTAAGTTCATGTACTTCCTGAGTCAAGGCTGTACTGCTGCTGTCAGTTGTTGCACCTGTTCCATTCTGAACAAAAATCCTTTTATTTTTATTTTTTATATATATGCGTCACTTACTGTAACAATTGTAACAGGTAAGCACTGACCTTGTCTTCGGGTAGTGGTGCCGAAGTTAGCACAGACAGCCCAAAGAACTCTACAGGCCCTGAATGAGGCAGAGGCCAGGAAAACCCTCTGAGATGCCAGCAAGGGAAAACCCTCTTGGGGTAGAAAAAAACCTTGATGCGTGATGTCCCGGGATATGCAATAGCTTCTGTGAGTGTAGTAGTGAAGGCTTCCAATGTAGATCAGGTTGGGGGTTCAATTGTCGTCGGAGCCTAGACAACAGTGCGGATGGCTGCAGAATGAAGGAAGGAGAAACCAGCGCAAAGGGAAGATGGAGAAGAGTGAAGAGGGAAGAAAAGGGTGGAAAACTGGAGAATGGCAAAGTGAAGATATGAATGGGAGCTGAGGGGGAATGCTATCGGCAGCTCAGGATTCCAGAAAAGGATCAAGAGAGAGAGAGAAAAACAGGGTGCGAGCGGAGTGACACAGGCTCCAGTACCAAGGAGGGGAGAAACAGAGCATCAATGCTAGTAAAAAATAGAAGCGACACATCTGCTTACCGTTTCCATGCTCCTTATGAGCTGGGACTCTTCGGTTCCACTGCTGTCTCCGGTGTCTGCTGAGCGCCATCTTGTGGGAATACTGGAGCATGCCGTTCAGTCCATAACGAAGGGAGACTCTGCCGCCATCTTGGTAGAAGTATCCTACAGCACAAATGATGATTCTTCCATTTGTACCATAAGGACCATTTTGGATATGGATGTTTCCTGACACTTGTGCAGATGCGCTGTTGATAGATCTGTTCTCTAGCACTTCAACTGGCTATTGTCTGACCACCTCAGCTTTGGTGCCACATGTTCATGCCTCCTCTCTCTTCTCCCAGACAACAAATAGCCTACTATTGTGTTACTATAACACTGGGACTCTCCCAATGCCTTCAAGACACCCTAGCCCCAATTCCATTCATAGCAAAACAAAAGAGGTGATGGCTGGACGGTTTCGAATTAATCTTAACCTCTAGCATTGCTCTGGCAACCCTCCAAATCATTGTTCTTTGCCTGTTAAGCCATTATAAAAGGGGGAAAGCTCATTTGCAAATCAGGCTTGGTCCCACCCCAAAAGGTGTAGTCCAGTCCAAACTGCTTGTTCACATCCCTTCTGCAAGAGATCACCAGAATCCCCAAACATGTTTCGGCCTAGTTGGGCCTCATCAGTGAGGAGTAGCTTGGGTCTCGAGGCCCAGCAGGCATGGGAACCACTCTTGGGCATACCTGTACTTGGGGTGACAAAACAAAACAACCTCAACCTCTCTCACCTTCCTCTGTCTAACTTCTCTGCCTTCATCTTTTCTGGTGATTTTCTGACTCTTGCTTCCTCCCCTCTTCTTGCACATCCTTCTTGCACCTCCACCTCTGGCACGTCCAACTCCTCCTGCCCCCCCCCTGTCGTTGTCCTCCATCAACTTCTCTTGCACCACTAACAACTCCTACACCTCCACTTCCACTGCCCTGAAACTCCATGCTCCCACACTTCTAATCTTCCTGCGTAGGGTTTTATAGCAGTCATGCTTTCAGTAGGGACTTGATGCTTGGTGTGATTATTTTCCTTAGTCAGGGATAGGCACGGCCACCACAGGTTCAAGTGCCTAGGTATGTCTACTTCAACTTTACTTCCATTCCACCCAAAATGGACAGAGCCCCTAAAAGGCTGGTCCAAACAAAATCTTGCATTACCAGAGCCGTGCATGCGTGCCAGAATGCATTTGCCTTTACTTGCATTTGCTGATAGGACATGCATCCGCTCCGTGCTCTGCTGCTCTTTTTCCAGGGTAGCGGTGAGGATGCCTTTGTTTGATTCTACTTAACTAGGCTTCTGAGTGTTATTGCAATGGGTCAAACACTATGGATCCACGCTTACAGGGCTCACAGATTTCATTATAATACTCTCTGAGGTCTGATGTCTTAAAGGAGCAACAGCATGAGCCATTTGGCAGTCCACTGCTCCAGGGCCCAATGTTGGGTGAATGGATCAAGGGACCCTACTGCACACAGGCACCACATTACCTGGTGGGTTGTGAGGCCTGGCCTCTGTCACACCCAAACAAACCTCAAGTGTCATGCAGGAGACATTTTGTATTTGTATTCATTGATTTATTAGGTGCTTTTGCCCAAACACATAACACAAAAAGTCAGTACAATTTTGCATGAATAGTTAGCATAAAAACTAAAAGAAAAACTAAGACATATTAGAAAGCAGATGGGTTTTGAGGTGTGTGCGAACAAGGACGTATGTTGGAATAGATGTGATGGGGAGAGGGAGAAAATTCCAGAGCTTTGGGGCTAGGAGCGAGAAGAAGCAAAAGAGGGACTGGACACAGGGTGGCCTAGGAACAGTTAACACAAAATGAGATTGAGATCGAAGGGACTGAGAAGGGACATACAAAGAAACAAGAGAGCATAGACAGGGTGGATCAAATCCATGAAAACACTTGAAAGTAATACAGGAGAAATTCGAAAAATGGTGCAAATATTAGAATCTACAAAAGTACACAAGACGGGCTAGAGGAGAGAAGCAGGAAAATCAATTAGAAGAGGTAATCAAGATGGGGAAAAACTACAGCAGCAATATGGAGTTTGGTGGCATGAACATTGAGAAAAGGACGGGCATTAAAGAGTTGGAAACATCAGAAACGAGCAATATTACTGATGTGAAGTGTAAAGGAGAGGGAGGAATCGAATGTGATGCTTAGAATCCTGGCGGAAGAAGAAAACGGAATAGTGGCGGCAGTCTTCAAAGCATTCAGATCTAAGAACTGGGAGTTCATCCAAGATTGGATGGCCAGGAGACAATAAGAGATGGTTACGTGAAGGGTGTCGGAAAAAGTGGACGAAGAGACAGAGCTATCTGCATAGAAATGTGCAGGAAGACCAAAGAACAAAACAATAGAAGATAAGGGGGCGGTGTAGAGGGAAAAGAGAAGACGACACAGTCTTGGGGAATGCCATGAGTCAGCAGGAAAGTAGAAGACGTTAAGCAACCCCAAGAAACAGAAAACAAACAGTTGGCCAGGTAGACTTTGAACCGAGAAAGAGCAGTGCCAGAAAAACACAGGGAATCTAAGAAAGAGAGAAGACCAGGATGGTCGACCATATGAAAAGCAGTAGAGAGGTCAAGTAAGATTAGAATAGAGGGGAAACTTAGAGTGACTTATGTACAGAATACAGTTACAAACGGAAAGGAGTGCAGTCCCTGTGGAGTGGAACGGGCGAAAGCCAGAATGTGTTAGTGGAAGGAGAGAGTGAAGATCAACATAAGAAGAAACTTGAGTATGAACAACTAGTTCTAGAATTTTCGACAGAAACGGAAGCAGGGAGATGGGGCGATAGCTTGAAGGCAGAGAAGTGCTTAAGGAGGGTTTTTTCAGGAGAGGAAGGATAACAGCGGTTTTCAAGCCATCAGTGAAATTTGAAGAGGATAGAGAGATATTGATCAGAGAAGTGAGATAGGGAAGTAGAAGAGGAAAGATTTTAGTGATGAAGAGGGAAGGAATAAGGTCCAAGGGGGAAGCAGTTGGATGCGCTCTGAGACGGAAAGAAGAAGTGATACAACAAACACTGTTGGGCTTTTGACACCCTGTTATTAGTGTCGCTCAACATTTCTATTTTTAAAACAACTAAAATTCCATTGGTTTATTCTGAAAGATTTACAAAGATATTCATAAACTGTTCAAGAATACATTGTGAAAAAAAGTTAACAGTTGTATATAGTAGTGACTGTATACAAGAATCAACAATTGAAAAATCAAATCTCCGAAACTCATTTTGTTAAAGGACAAAGAGCATATCTTCACAGTTAAAACGTGTACATTAAACATACAAAATGGCACACAAACAAGAGCATATCTAAACGCTAACTATAGTTGGACAAACTATAACAAAAACAGCGAGTAACAGCAATACTCTACAAAGAAGACAACACAGCCTGGCCCCATTAGTGATACATGTCGGCTCCAACAATATATGTTGCACGGTTCAATACAATATTTAGCCATCCGATCAGTAATATTTTGTTCCATTGTGGGTCTGAAATAGTTCAAACATGTATTGGTTATTTGTGTGGTGTGAAGGCATCATGAGTCAGACACAGACACTGACAACAGGTTCAAGTTCGTTTAACAACATTTTATTAACACAAAAGGCAGGATGGAGTAATGCCTAACTTGCCCTATTCTAACGGGGGATTTCCCTACCTAAAGAAAACTAACAATAGTCTGCTTTAGGAAGTCCAAAATAATTATCTGTCTGTGCCCTCACAACTAACGGCATACAATGTGTAGGGATGTCGGCATCAAAATGAATAGTGTTCAAAATAAAGTTCATTCCTTTTTCTAGCTCTTGGCTTGTAATCAGCTTCCTCTTCCCCAAGTTCAGAATAGTTCATATAGCACAGGGGTTGGTTACCTTCCCCAAGAGTTCAAATCTTCCAGTTTTCAAAACAACATAGGGGTTGCCTTGCCCAAGAGTTTAAATCTTCCAGCTTTCAAAACAACACAGGGGTTGCCTTCACCAAGAGTGGACATCTTCTAGTTTTTCCAAGCAACACAGCGGTTGCCTTCCCCAAGAGTTCAAATCTTACAGTTTTCAAGACAACATAGGGGTTGCCTTGCCCAAGAGTTTAAATCTTCCAGCTTTCAAAACAACACAGGGGTTTCGTTCCCCAAGAGTTAAAATTTTCCTGCATTAAAAACACTTGACTTCAAAATCACCTAAAAGGTGATTGCAAAACACAAGCTTCTGTATGGGTGTTTTCAGTGGTATTTCCATTCAGGGGAACCCGGTCTAGGTACAGTTGTCAGACCACCCAGTCCGCCCATTACATGTCAAGCAACCGGTACCCTTTTATTTGACTGCTTTTCCATCAACCCCTGTCCACTGCTTCTCCTTAACCATGATAATTGCTTCATTCATATGTGTCACACTATCCTGCCCCTGTACCGTGGCTTGGTTGGCCACCATGTATTTGTTAAACTTGCTTATTTTCTCTTGTCTCTGAACAATTCTTGTTTCCTTTTAACATATAGTTCCTTGAACTCTCTTGGCTTTGGTTAATGCTGGATTTCTCATTTCATACAAGTCTTTGTACTATCTTGGCTTTGCTCGCAGTGGTTTCTCAGGTAATACAGTTTATTGTTTCAGTACAGTTCACAAACTTCCTTCAATCTTCCTTTCACTCCTCTCAATGTTAAAGGGTGTTCACAACTTGCTTTCACTTCGTTCAATATTCAAATTGCCTTATATCTGCTTTCATTCAAATAGCAATGCACGCTTCCATTGAAATCAGTGTCCATTACTCGGTTTCTATATCCGCCCAGTGTTCCCCCTACTGGTTGCATTCAATGGTCGGAACATGGGGCTTCTTGCGAAGTCTGCTGCAGCCATGTGTTCCTTTCTCTCTGTGCGGTACCTCACATCTTCCTTCAGCGGTCCTCCGTGGCTCGCGGTCACCAAGCAGTGCATCTTCTGTGACTCAGGACTCACAAGACCGTTTCCCTCGGTCACACCGGTCTCCTTCTTGTGACTTGCCACCAGCCGCCAGCGTCCTGTACCTTTGCTTCCTGCTGCATAAACTCTGCACTTTTCCACAGGTCTTGAGCAATCCTCCTGCCACACTGCCACACCGAAGAGGTCGGTCTGCACCCATCGGTTTGTGGGTGTTCTCCTACAGCTGACTACATTTCCATCTTGATTCTGACTTTTAAATCTCCCACATCCATGCTTATTCCAAAAAGGACTAGACCACTCACCACTAAAGCGGTAGTCCTGCTTTACTCTTGTGGTCCTCCTCTTCGTCTCAGTACCTGGCAGGGGTCGATATGTGTCTGCATTGACAAAGTGAGGATATGTTGCTCTAGTTGTCCTCTTCTTTGCCCCAGTACCCAAATGAGGTTGATTGGTGTCTGCATTACTAAAATGAGGATGTGTTGTTCTAGTTGTGTGTTTTGGGGAATGTTTTAGTGGAGGAACAGGGAAGGGGCTGACCTATAAAGGCTTGAGGGATTGAGGGTTTGTTGTGAAAGGGAAATGGGGGATACCATGTCTCACCTAAGAACGTCCTCTCCCCATGTCTACTCCACCCAGGTGATCCTCCCTCGTGTATCCACACCTAGGCTCAAGATCCAAAAGCGATGACCTTTCCCATGCCACCCGAGAGGAGACTACAAGGGGGAAAGGAAGTGAGGATGCCCTCAGGTTCCTCACAGCGGAAATAAGTGTCAGCTTCAGAGAGAGGGGGAACATGGAGAAGGAAGAAGGAACAGGGAAGACTGATGGGTGTTACTGGGAGGCGGAAGAGAAGATTGAAGAGAAGGCCGCAGGGCAAGAGGGTGGGAGAAGTTACACATTCCAGCTAATATACCGGGCCCAATATTGAACTCCACACTGCAGTTAGGGATATCAGGCAGAGTGCAATGATGGCTACGGAAGAAGTGCAAGTTATTATTCGCACAATCCCCACTGCAAACAGATACGACGTATTGGGTGCCTTTAGCGATGGCAACGCTTGTAACTTTGTGCCTTTACGCAAAACACACTAAAAAGGATAAAGCAGATGTTGATAGGGAGACCGAGTCTTGCATTCACAAAGCTTTGCCTAAAAGCTTAAGTGCATAAGGAAAGATTAAAAGACCCTGGTGTTTTAGACTATTTGTACCAACTGCTCCAACAAGTCAATAACTAAGAAATTCTTGAAGAACTTAAAAAATTGACAGAATCGGTAGCCACCCTTACTAAGCTGGTGGAATGGTTATGGAGCACTAAGTCATTTGGCATTAATCATCAAGATATTGAATCTAGTAGTAAGGTGCCCAAATTTGGAATAGCTAAGACTCCACTGAGCTATTCATCATTAGTACCAACCGCTCCAAATCTATTTAAAGTGGAAAAACAACAACAACCAGTTATTAGGCAAACTGAAGCTAGGGCATGGGATTCAGTTAACTATAAGGGCATATATGCAGATAACACTCCAAATCTGATTGAGTTGATAACAGATGCCATCAAGAAACATATGAACTTCAAACCACCCCATAGAGGTCCAACTAGAATGGGGAACCACGCCAATACGCATTTGCTAGGTGAAGTGAGTTCATGTACTAATATTTGAGGCAAGAGAACTTTAGGGGTACTAGCTTTATTTTGATGCACAATGTACCTAGCCTCGCCCTCTGCAGCTTTGCGAACAACAAATCACTGGTTAACAAATGGATCCATCGGATTAGGTATGTTAAAGAATGCTTTTCTGTGATTAGGGAGGACACTGAGTACTGTATACGGAAACGAACCAAGTGGCAATGGCGATTATATTCAGAGCTTACTAGCTGGCTAGCCCAGGGGCTTTTAGTTATAGAATATCGGACATATCCGCCACAGGGATCAAGTATAACCTTGAGATTGTTCATTCCACCCCCTATTAAATATGATGGAATGAGAAGGCCTGTTGCAAACTGTGTAAAGGTACCAAGTGTGACTCCTATTATAATGAGACCTAACAGAGCTCAGAGAGAGACACTGCAGGATGCAGAGGGCAACAAAGAAAGTAAGGAGGGAATTGACAGTGTGGACTGACTATCATTAAGTGGTAGAAAACATATAGCTACTAAGACCACTGAATTGTGCCATGCACGCATAACAATGGTTTCCTGGAATATTGCTGGGTAGGGAAACATACTAATGATGACTCCTGGTGCGGTTTCATACGGGGGCAGCAGTTAATTTGCCTGCAAGAATCTTGGGCACTGGAGAAAATGGAACTACAGGGTTACCAAGCATTCTGCACCACGGCCAAACAAAGCTTGAGAGGGAGGCCAAGTGAGGGCCTTTCTTGAGTAGATGCTCATCTGAATTGGGTAGCGAAAGGATGTGACATAGATTCCCCTGACCTGCAGTATCTGGATATACGTACACGAACAGGCCACCAGATATTATTGTTTAACATTTACAACAGGCCAACTAATAAAGACAGATCAAAAGTGCTGGTCCTAATCCAGGGATATGTTGGCAGCTGGATCCCATATTGTCTCAAGAAAGCACTCGTAATAGCCGCTGGGTATTTTAACCTCCAATTCGAACCAATAATAGCACTGGATGGACTGTAGGAAGAACAGGATACTGCATGGGATATACCAGATTTTGTGGCTGAATATCCAACCCATGTGCATGGACCAGCAACAAGCACTGTCCCCACACTGGAATTGAGGGCATGCAATGGGAGATTTACATCTGACCAATCAGCCAGAAATACTTTAACAGATTGATTTGAAAGTGGCTATAAGCCGCTATCCCTGATACTCCAAAATGTTGATGGACAGCAACTGAGTTCGCAGGATAATGGTAGGTCTATAGTTATAGCGTTAACAGGTCACTCATGCCACGCAGTAAAGTGGTCCCGTCTAGAAATGAATAAGAGCAGACTGCACATTTATCAAGTGGCAATTGAACATATTGAAAGATCATGTGGGGAAAATTGTTCAGATCAGCGGATCAAAGGTTTGAGCAACTTATGTACAGTGGCTACGGTAAAAAGGCACGCTTTAAAGGTTGCAATGTGGTATGATAATGGATATAGGGAAGCGAAGAAGAAACGAATAGCATGCTTAAAGGGGAGTTAACTGGTGGATAAAAACTCCCTGCGTGCAAACTATATGACTCTCCTCAAACAAAAGAAGTTCTTTACCAATGGTAAATGGAACAAACTATTGTTGGCAGCTAAGATGGGAGATGCTGCCTCCTTCTGGAAATAGGTATCTGACAACGCTGAAAATAGGGATACAGCTATTCCAGGCTGTAAAGGTCCAGCTGCATAGTACACCCATTTTAAGGAGTTATATGATGATAAGAGGAATCACTCGTCACAGACGGGGTGCTGGAACTAGGTCAGGGAAGTAACCCACAAAATGAAGAGTTGTTATTTAGCTTTACTTTGGAAGAGATCCATGACGTATTAATCTCATAGAAGGGGGTGCAGGGAGTGCCAAGCTCATATTTGATCCCAATGGATCTATTTAAAACTGAACCAATCATTTGGGTCCCTTTTTTACAACGATTTTTTAATGCTTTGATCAAGTTTAAGAGAGTTCCTGGGTCATGGAAAAGAGTTGTAATCATCCCTATTTAGAAGAAAGGGGAGAGCTACAGACCGATACTCCTTCTGGATGCTACGGGGAAGGTCTTTGCAAAAGCCCTGCTTAGACACCTCCCGGATTGGGTTAGTTCGCAGGAGGTTAATAGCCATTTACAGGTGGCTTTTCAGGCTGGTTAGAGTACGATAGACTAAGGTTTAAGACTTTTTTTAATGCTACAGAAAGTTTATTTTTAAGAAGAGTGAATGTGTACTCTGTTTTTATTGATTTGAAAATCGCCTTTGATGGTCTACCCCATGAGATGCTGTGGAAGGTGCTAAGCAATGGGGATATTCTGGGTCATCATCTTGTATTAATACAGCAGCTATGCCCCAACAACCAAGCAGATGTCTGTTGGGGCCTAGCATGGGAAACAACACGTCTTTTTAATGTACCGAAGGGAGTTATGCAGGATGTGTATTTGCACAGATTTGATTCAGTGTTTATATAATTTAAGTAATGAAAGCTGTATTAGTAAACAACACAGATTCACCAGGATTGGGCCAAGGCAGGGTATGTGCTTTTTTTGTTGCAGATTTATTTTATTTATTTCCATATTTAAAACTGCTCACACAGCCCGGGGCATCGAGGCGCTGTTACAGGAATATGTCTTAGTTGCATTTTTATAACACGCTTAATACCCAGATGTTTCTAAGCGCGGACCCAGGGATCGAACCTGTGTTGCTTCGTATCGTCTTGTTTCCAAGGCGAGCATGTTGCCGCTGAGCTATCCTCCCTCCCAGATGATGGTGTCTTATTGGCAGCAACCGCAGCTGGGCTGAGGAAAGCTGTAGACAGCTTTAAAAACCATGGGGTTGGAAATTAATGTTGGTAAAACCAAGTCAGTGATTTTCCACCCCACCAGGAATCATAGGCTGAATTTTAATATTGGTGGGAGGAGCCTGGAACAAGATTATCTCGGTATCAGATTTTCTGAAAACTGCCAATGGAGTTCCCAAATTGCTAAAGCGAATACTATAATGGAGAGAAATAGCGGGGCTGTGCTGAGGTTTGCTCATAGGTACGGTGGCCGGGCTGCGCTAACAGCCACTGAGATATATAAAATACAGGCCAAATCCTCAGCCATGTCTTTCAGACATTTGGGGGAATTTCAAAGTTCAGGACTTTGTCGCAATTGAAAAAAATATTCTTTGAAGTTGCTGTGGCTCCCCCAGAGTAGCCCCATGCTCTCATACATATGGGAAACGATGTTAGATCCATTGAGGAAGAGCTAGGAATTTGGCCTGTGTTATATTTGATCCGGCCCTGAACATCCATTGACCTATGCAAGTATAAGGAATCGCTCCAACATGTGATGACCCTAGAAGGGGGCGCTCACTCACATGGCTCTAGTTTATTAAAACCTCATTGGTGGCATTGGGCGTAGGGACCTATTGGTACAACCCTTCATCTATTAATGCAGAATCCAAGGCCATTGCTAAATCAGCACCTGTGAATCTCTCACAAATTAGGATGGAGGCTTCTTGTTTAAGCCTGTCAACTGGGCCCTCATATCTGCTATCAAAATTGGATTTTGGGTACAAAGAGTATCTGGACTTCGTTTCACCTCCATATGCAAATGCCCTTTATCTGAAATTTAGAATGGGTACTTTGAATGTGGCTGGGTTTAAGGGTTTGTGGAACCGAGCAAGCAATTTTGGATTGTCCAGTATGTGGGGAGGGGAGGAGACGCCGACCCATTTTATGCTCATTTGTGTGCAATACAGAGTTTTAAGGGCTATGGATCTTAAACCGCTCTTCAACATTTATAATATCTGCAGGCTCGATAATGCCATGATTATGTGTAAATCAAGTCAAGACTATAACATAGTCTATTTCGTGGCTAAATATCTACATTGAGCTTGGTTGAGGAGGTGTTCTTTGATGAGGCGTGTCAATATAGAACCAGTAGCAAATGTTTTGTAAGACCTCTTGTAAATAAGACGACCATTCTCTTGTTTTTTGTATTTAACCTTTTAAATTAGGTTCTAGTGAAGTTCTGTGTTTATTTGCGCTGCTGCTAACTTTTATTCTTCTTTTATTTATCTTATATGAATATTGTATATGTATTTGCCTAATGACTAAAAAATCAAATAAAGGTATTGTTGACTGACTAACTTATTGAAGTTGTGCCACTTTAGAGGTAAAATAGTTTGCCAGATCAGTAGGAGTAAGGAAAAAGGGGATAGAGGTGCGTGTGAGGAGACGGAGAGGAAAGTATATGATTAAGTAGCTGAAAAAGACGACAGGGATGAGGAGAGCATGAGAGAATAAGATAGGAGAAGTAATGTTTTTTGGCATCGAACCAAAGCAGAATCGTACGTTGAGTGGATAGAAGAAAGTGTAGCAAGATCAGAAGGAAAGTGGGTTTTTTCCACTTAGGTTCAGCCCGCCGAAGTGTAGTATGTAAAGCAAAAAGGTGAGGAGTCAGCCATGGTTAGGCAATTTGTAGGATGGGCAAAAAGGACAGGCAGGGTGAAGAGCATAAATAGTTGAGGCAAGCGAGGTATTTTGAGATAAGGGAGCAGAATCCACAGAAAAGGAGCCTAAGGCAACAGGTGAGGGAAGGGAGGAAGTAAAGGCTGGTAAGAAGACTGCAAAATCATAGGATATGAGATTACAAGGAAGACAGGTTTGTGATGAAGGGATGGGGGCAGGAGGGGCATAAGGGGAGAACAGGAAGGAGAGCAAATACTGATCAGAGAAAGGGAAGGAATTGCAGGAGACAGGTGAAGTTGGGGGCGAAGTAGAAAACCTGAGATCGAGAGAGGAACCAGACGTGTGAAGGAGGTGTAGGATATTGAGAATTATAAAATGAGTACAGTATTGAATGGTATTTATGGACATTGTCAAAGGACCTAAACCTAAGATCAGAGAAGGGAACCATGGAATGATGAAAATCTGTCACTGCATTAATGCTTTGTCAGTACCCTACATTTGAACTGGTGTTGACAGCAAATTGAACCCTGTACATAAAATGGTTACAAATGATTGTATTTAAATACCCACTCAGATACATATACTTCTCATTAAAAGGCTGCTACAGCTCACAGGTCATTATTGGACTTGAACCACTTTAACCCAATAATAGATATTGTAACACTCTGTAGTGTGGCGAGTCAGAAGGACGCAGACACTTTGAGGACATGTTTCATGAGATTTTATTAAAGTAAAGGTATAAGGCCTAATATTCCTCATCACTATGGGTGGTCTCTGTCTATGTTATTAACTAAGGTGCTCATCAGTCTTTCCTTCCTGAATGTCCAAAGGAATTAGTCAGCTGTCCACAACTGACCTAACTGACCCGACCACTATGAAAACTAACTTAGGGACGGAAAAGGATTACCTTCTTCTGAAGGTACTTCTGGTGACAGTCTGTAGGATTCTTTAGTATTATTGAATCCTCAAATAGTCTCTCGTGACTTCTTGCATCAGTCTCTGTAACTCTTCAAATGGAATATTGGGCTTTCCCTCCTCCTTGTGACTTCCTTTTGGGGATCTTTTATAAATTCTGTATTCCTGGTTGCTGGTTTCAGCATATCCTTGGAAAATATTCTTTCTCTCGTAGACTTTTCCTCCTAGACAAATATAGTTCAACTGGTTCTGGCCTACTTGATTTTGTACATTGTTCAATTCAATAGTTCCTCTGAACTCCGGCTCATAATGCTCTCTCTCTCTTTTATGTTCTATTCTTCTTGCATCGAAGATTGAGTTTCTTTCCCCTTTTCCCATGGTATTATTTTCCACTACTACTGTGGAATGTTACTTGCATGCTATACTAATTCCCTCTGGAACTCGCGTTATTCCTGTTCTCCCCGTTACCTTAGACTGTGAAGGAGAATGTCTTTGGGAGCCCTGTTCCTAAGTAAGCTTCTCTCTTCTCCCATACTGCTGTCGGTTTAACTTTGTCTGCGTTTTCTTCCGCAAGCTTTCTGTTTTTTCATCACAGTGTCTCTGTATTCCAATGAGTGATCGGACACTGTGCTGCTGTGGCGATGGTTTGTGGACCTGCTGTCCACCACAGATCCTCTGTGCTCTCGCCATCACCTTCTTCTGGGCACCTGCCCTTTCAGCTTCTCACACTGGGAATTCACTTTTGCTCTGGTGTGCCCCTGTTCAGTGTAATGTGAGTTTGAAACTTGCGGGCTTCCCAGCTCACGCCTACTCTGCTTCTCCAGTTGTTACGAAGCTCCGGGCCTTCCCTTGCCTGCGTATGCTTTCCTCTCTCTCTCTACTGCACGTCAAATACACACTGTTCAACGTACTCGTCACAGTGGGTTGGATACTTTGATTTAAAGGGACATGCTCTTTTCCTATGTGATAATGACATCTATTAAGTGTTTCTTCGTCATAGTCTTGTTGTTTTAAATTCTCTGGTGTTTTACAGTATCCCATTTATGCCATAGTGTGTACAGCTTTAGAGAGTTCCTCACTGTAGCGGGAGCCCTTGTCCCCTAAGGAAGAGTCTCTCCCGATGAAGTCCCACTTGTCTTTACCCCTAGGGAGGGTGTTGCAGAGAAGGCTCACCTCCTTAGTCTCACATGGGGGTCTTCCCCTTTGGGAGAAGGGACAAATTCCCTCGAGTCCTCACAGTAGCCTATAGACCATTAAATTATCATTATGTTTTGAACTTTGAATTGTACCACACTTTGCGTCAAATGTGATTGAATACATTATTAAAAATGCAAACATTCTAGTTCGTAGATCTTCACAAAATATATTACTTCCAAAGCATCTTCACTCTTTAAAATCATCTGAGCCAGGGTTTTGCAGCCTGTGGTCAAGATGATGTTTGGGAGTACGACTCCCATGATCCCTCACCACTGACTATGCTGAATAGGACTGATGGGAGTTGTAGTCCAAAACATCTGGGATGCCAAAGGTTGCAGACCCCTGAGCCGTTTTTATTTATCAATTTTAGATTAGCTTCAATGCCAGCCAACACTTTATTTCATGCTCTCAATTTTTTTTTTAAAGGATGCAACAATATAAAGACCTAAATATATAAATAATACCAAACCATTTTATAATGGTCCATAAGGCATACACTACACTTCGATCCTGCAAAAAAGTATTTTTCTCATTGTGTTGTTACAGGAGTTTAAGAGGTACTTTTTGATTCACTTGCTATCAATAGCTCATATGATGCATTTGCATCGCACATTTTTTCACTAGTGACTTAGATTCTATCTCAATACCAGAGACTCGGATTATGCTTTCTCTTACACTTTACTTCACAAGATTTAACTAAAACCAATGATAAACGGTGACAAAGACAAAAAACTACAAGTCCCACTGTAGGTAAAGTCTTTGGAAATCCAAGGTATAATTGGTCCATGAAGGAAAAGCATGTGATCAACTTGACCAATCCACAACTGTATAGTCCCATAAACAGTGAAACTCCCCTGAAACATCCTCTTTCCTTTGCTGATTTGAAAATGCGCCCCACCCGGTAAACTCGATCTCTGATGAAGGCAAACTCTGTCTCTCAGTTCCCAGCTGTCAAATTATCCACAATGGTACCTAATATGAAAAAATATATCTCAGTGAACTGAACCACGAGGGTGGAAAAATCATGTCTTGACATCATAACAATAATAGTATGATAATCATTCCAATATACATAATATGTTCCACATTATATTCATTGATCAACATGATTGCAAGGGTGGGATAATCCTTCTCCTCTGTGTTTTTAATAGAACTATGACTTTCTGGAAACGAATGTGTTGAAAATCTGAATTCTATGTCAAGACCGGAAGCTCGGATTATGCTTGTTCAAAGCTTACTTACCACCAACATTGCCATATTCTCTATCGGTTTGAAAAAAAAATCTTAAATGTTGCCTCATTCGACCAATCCACCGATCTCATGATATCTTCCAACCTGGCTCCTCTATTATAGGCCTTGGTGGCCATTGCTCCCTTCACTGAGTGTGCACCGTAATATTGTACATCAATACCAGCCTGTAACCATCACCCATTTTAGCCATCTGGCCAGAGTCGCTGGTGTCAATGCTCTATACATCTTACATAAGGCTATGAGTAACTGTGATACCTCTACTGGTCTGACCTCCCTCGTAATGTCCTCATATGCCGCAAAGCATCTAATGGACATAATTTGGGTTGAGTGGGAAAAGCTTCCTACAAAATAGATTCTAACCCTGTTTTAGTTCTTCTCGAGAGGAAGGTCGTCACCCCATTCGGTGATAGAGATTTTCGGTTCACTTCTCGAGAGGAAGAACGAATTTCTGGAACTTTCTGGAACGAATGTGTTGAAAATCTGAATGCATCATCAAAGGCAAAAAATGTATTGTATAAATCACAACTTCATCAATGGATATGGCTTAATAAAATTCAATACGTTAAACCATATGCAAGGATTATCATAAAAGATTTCTCATTCAATCTAAATCCGTTCCAAAAAAGAACATACACAAATCTGTAATTGGGGGCTACCCCAACCTTGTTTTCCTCACATACCGTAATAAGCAGTTCTCTATTTTCCAATAAGTGATGTTTTCATTCAAAATGTTCGCTCTCTTAAAATTAAAAATATTCCTTCTTAGCAACTTCTTTCCTTGTATATATAATTGAAATAAATGTAAGCTAGCTTGGTTTTCAGTTCTTCAGTAAAAATCACTAACTGCTTTAAAATAACCATAAAATGCATTCTACAGCTATTTCACAAACATTACCCACTCATTCTTACCTCTATATATGACGCAGTATCTAGACTTTTTTTAACGCTGATTTTTCTTTTACTGATTCTATAAATAAAATAGTTGCAAAATACATGTATTACTTTATTAAGAACTTTTCAAATAACTTTATGTTGCTTGTAGGGTTCCTCTTTGATAGGTTACTCTTACCGTAAGCAAAGTGTAAGGCCTGTAAGCTCAAAATGGCTTTCTTTTTTTCACTTACTGTCTGGAGATGTCATCATGCTTACTTGCACGTGATGTCTATGGTCATTGCGTTCACCCTAATTTATTATTCATTTTACTTTCTCTAATGTTCTGACACTTGATGTCATCACACCCACTTGCATTTGATATCATGCGGTCTTCCACGTTCACTGGCAGTAAAACAAAAGATGGACTAAAGTTCCTTCTGCAGCAGCCATTATCAAAGAGTCAAAATATGAAAATATGACTGAGAACGTATGTGTATAAACAAAACAAAAAAATCATCCTAGTGACATTGCCATTGTAACAAATGTATACTTTGTACCTTTCATATAAACATTTTTTGTAAGATCTACTCAACTTCATATAAAATCAAATCCTCAAATATTATGACATTTCTCTTTTTATCTCCATAAGATCATCCAAGACCTGAATAAATGCCCAAAACATTATTCACACTTCCATTAATAATATGTGGCATAACATTGTTTAATTTCTTTATTCAGATTTGCATTGTGTTAAAAGATATTATACGCTAAACTCCTTATAGTCTACCTAGTTCCATTGCAATAATCCATTTACCATAACCATGTTTTCATGTCTTCTTGCAACAATTTACTTATATCCTTCACTATAAAAATAATATGTGATATATCCTAGTACGATATGCAATCCTTAAATAACCTGATGTTGCAAGATATCATCAGGCATTTAATTTCTTACGTTCTACCTAATTCTGTGGTAATAATTGATTCACAAGTTCATTGGGCCAGTTTCATTCCCCTTGGTGGGTAATAATAGCCCGCATCAATTTTGTTACCTTTTCTCTTTAGTATTTTCGTTGATGATATCATCATACCCATGCTTTGATCACAAGGTTCTTTTGCAAAGCCTCTTCTCAGAGGATGCAGTTGAGTTCTTTAGACAGTTGTGGGATGAAGTCCACTTCATGGCCTCGTTGGTGGGGTTTCCAGTGACACCACAACTCACATGAAGCTGCACCCAGATGGCAGCGAAGAGAGGATTCCCTGACTACCCCCACCATGCACTGAGCAGGAGGCTTGACACATTTATTTTATTTTTTCATTTGTATAGCGCGCACAAGCCCTGAGGCATCAGGGCGCTGATCCGGTTATATGGGGCCCATGAGAAGGCCAATGCATAGTTAATATATTATGAAGTTATCATGCAGTCATACATACATAAAAAACAGTAGGATAAAGGTTAGGTAAAAGTAGTGTTTTAGGGCTTTGCGGGAAGCCCAATAGGATTCTTCAGCTCTCAGTGTGGGTGGCAGGGCATTCCAATGCTTTGCGGTGAGGACTGGGACTGCTTTGACACACTTGAATTTAGGTAGAGCCAGCCTATGGGTATATGGGGCTCTGGTGGGCCTAGTGGATTGGACTCTGGTGATTCTATTGACGAGGTATGGTGGGGCTTAGTGTCACACCTTGGGGTAGATGGCGTGTTTGGGATTGCTGGCGCCGTAATCCGCCATTGAATGTCCCTTCACGTTTTCTCCGAACCTCCTGTGCAGGTCTAGCCTTTTCTGCTTCGCACACGTAGCCGGTAGTTCTTTTTCCTCTACTTCTGAGTTACATGCGCGTTGCAACGTTTCCTTGGTTTCGCCTTGGTTTGCCTTCGCTCTGTGCTTTCGCCTTCCATGTTGGTTATCCGCTTTTTTCCTCTCTCGCTCGGTGATCCCCTGCCCGGGATCATCCTCTCTTTCTGCTCCCTTCCTCCGGTGTTCCAGCCTTCTCTGTCCATTCTGTTGTTTCCCTCTCTTTCCTTCGCTTCGGACCTCGGTCCGCCTCTTTTTCTTTTCCTCGGCTCCTTGTTCTTTTCTCCCCTGCTCTCTCTCGTGTTTACCTCCTCTTCCTTACCCGCTGGACCCGCTGATTACCTGTGTACCAGACCCGGCTTGCTTATGGACTCCTCTGCCTCCTCACCTATGCTGCTTCGCTCTTCTGTGTACCAGTTCCCCTGCTTCTCTATTGGACTGCCTTTGCCTCCTGTATTTTGTTTCTGCCTGCCTCCCTTTGTACCAGACCTTTTGCCTGCTTACTGTATTGCCTCAGCTTTTTGAACTGTACCTCCTTGCTCGTCCTCCTGAGATCCATACCCTTGGCAGACTTCTGGTCTCCTTCTGCCTCATCGGACATCGTCCACGTTCCAAGGACCCCGGATCTTCCTATATCTGCCCGAGCACTTCACACAGGGGTTTTTTGTGCCTTTGGCTTTTTCCCCTTTCTCAGATGGTCACGGAGGATCACCCACCGTCCCACCTATACGGTGGCACTGTGGCGTCCTTCCACGGTCGTCCCTACCTGCATTAAAAAAAAAGGAGAGGCCCGGTAGCAAAGAGAAAAGGAAACCCAGGAGGAAAGATAAAGGTGAGGAGGAAGGGGAGGGTTTTGAGACTGAGTCTTCCTTTGAAGAAGAGGACATAGTTGACCCTGTGACAGTTTGCAACGCCAGGATATCAACATGGCTACATCTCAACAGATTCAGGAACTTGTAGCCGCTGTACAGAACCTCAACTTGGAGGTATAGAACCTTAAGGGTGCCAACACAGCCTTACAGCAGCGTATAACTGAGCGAGAGCGCCCTTTGACAGATTTGCCTCTGCTCCCTTTGGTCTCTGGAAAATTCGATGGAGCACCCAAAAGAGTCAAAGAATTCCTGGATGCTTGTAACCTACACTTCTCATTTCGTGCACAGACCTTTGCTTCAGATCACTCCAAGATTGGATTTATGATTACCCACATGACCGGTAATGCCCTGGCATGGGCTACCCCGCTGGTCAACCAAATCGACCTGTTTTGCAAGATTACATCGCCTTCACAACCTTGTTACAACAGACGTTTCTGCGTACTGAGAGTGCCTTCTTAGCATCCGAAGACCTACTTGACATTCGTCAAGGCAGTTCCGATCTACTCACCTACATCACAACCTTCAAGCAAGTCGCAGCAGAAGCAGGATGGCAAGAACAAGCACAGTATGCCATCTTCCGACGTGGCCTAAGAGAAGATCTCAAAGAAGAGTTGGCCCGGATAGCCCGCCCTACAACTTTTGATGATCTTGTTACTGCTGCCCTTCATATAGATTTCCGCTTGACAGAGTGCCGGGTGGAGAAGAAGAAGTCTAATGTGTCTCCTCTCTTGGACCCTCTTCCTCCCATTTCTTCCTCTACCTCGCGGCCTAACCGAGAAGAACCTATGCAGATAGGCACCACTCGGGCCCCTCTTACTCCAGAAGAACGGAAGAGGCGTACTGTCATGATCTCTGCTTCCAAAAGGTCAGGGTTTTCCCAACTCCCTTGGAAGCAGATCCATAACCCAGGTTCCGAGTGCCAACCAGTCCCAATTGGGACCTTTTGGACCCAGTCCTGGCGCCAGTGGCACCAGGCTCATAAATATGCCCAGTCCCAGCGCTGGAAGCGCCGGGCTCATAATGCTTGGGTGGACTTACCTTCAGCAGACCATGCTGCTTACTTGCCTGCCAGTTGAGCCTCTGATCCTCTTCTGTTTGGAACTACTTTTCCTGTTGGGTGGGGCTGGAGCCACTCCCTAGATTCAGAACACTGGAACTCTTCTGGAAGGCAGGAACTCTTTTCTTACCAGGAACTCTTTTCTTACTTAGGCGTGGCTGTGGAAGGAGACACCTAAGCACTACAGGAGGCTATTTAAACCACACCCGGTGGATGAATCTTGCTTTGCGTTATTCTGCAACCTCTGCAGCAGAACGCTCATCGTGTCTTCTGCATCCGGTCCTGGGCCTAAGGAAAAAGGCTTACCATCCTGAATCCAGTCTTCAGCAACACCTATAAAGACAAGAAAGAACAGGTTAGCATTCCGGCATCTGAAAGGCAAAGGCTTACCATCCTGAATCCAGTCTTCAGCAACACCTATAAAGACAAGAAAGAACAGGTTAGCATTCCGGCATCTGAAAGGCAAAGGCTTACCTACTCTTCGTACGCTCCGGAGGCCTTCGGCGCTGCATCCCGCATCTGAAAGACAAAACAAGGTGCGTTTAAAGACATTGGGGAACTTTAATACTCACGTGCCATTACTCCTTTCCACATCTAATCCAGTGGGTATTCCGGCACCCTGCAGCCGCTCCGAACTCGTACCTGCAAAATAAAAAGACAGTTAGAGCGCATAGTGAAGCAGGCAACAAGCGCTTACTTACGTGCTTCCAGGCGCTTCTATTCATCACACGGGCTCCATCTTCAACTCACTTCAGCCCGTCATCCGCCATCGCCGGAACCCTGCAAAACAAGAGACATCATTACTAAAGACTTTAAAGACATTTGAATGACTCGAAACTTACCGTTCGTGCAGTAAACGACGGACAGCAGTCCTCTGAAGTCAAGAGGCCTGCGCTACCTATCCAGTGAAGAAACTGGTTACAGCACCCTGCCCCGAGGCAGATGGAGAGCTCGGCATTCACTTACCTAAGGTGAGAGCGTTAACCTTTGGGGGTCTACAGGAGAGGAGAAGAGGAAAGAGATAGGGACACCCCAATAACCCCAGTTCATTAACCCCATATTTTCTATCTGCAGACATCTTACTCTACACGTCAGGCATACAGTGCACAGAGGTCCAGCCCAAAGAGCCAACCGGGTGCTACACATCACCTTTGAAGATACGGTAGTCGCCCAGTCAAGACCGGCGCCTCTGCGAGAATCAGGTGAGCGTTACACGTACAGAAGGGAGCCTGTGCATGTACTGTGGGGCTTCCACACATCTACTTAGGGACTGTCCTGATGTTCCTCCCAGACGATCGGGAAACGATCGCCCTCGGTAAGTGTTAGGACTCACTTCCGAGGGGCCTTTACAAGTCCTTATGTCTCTATCTCCGTTTCTTCCCCGAAGACAACTGAAGATTCTCACCTCATGGTTCTCTTTGTGACCCTACAAATGGGCGATTCCGAGATACAGTCTCAGGCCCTACTGGATTGAGGAGCCGCTGGCAATTTCATGGATACTCATTGGGCTGCCCAGAAGGGAGTGTCTCGTATCGCCAAGAAGGAGGATCAGAAGGTGGAAGGGGTTGACGGCGAACCTTTAAGCTCTGGCTTAATAACTCACACCACTGAAGAAATTGTCATGTCTATACAGCAACATACCGAAAAGATTGCCTTCGACATCATCCATGCGGCTCCCTTTCCTTTCATCCTTGGTATAGGTTGGTTACGGAAGCACAACCCCACCATTAACTGGACTAAAAATCTCCTTAGCTTCCACTCCGCCATATGTAAGGCGGAATGCCTGCCTGAACCCATATTCGAAATTGTGAAGACAGCAAGCTGCTGTGACTCCAGAGCAGTACACTGTCTGCCAAATCATCTGCACGAATTTACTAAGGTAGTCACCGAAAAGGTACCTTTGGCTCTTCCCCCTCACCGTCCAGAAGACTGTTGCATAGACCTCACTCCTGGGGCTCTTGTTTCTTTCTGTCAGATGTTCCCTCTTTCTATCGAAGAAAGGCGTTACCTCAGAGAATATTTGGACAAGAATCTAGCCAACAAACTAATCACGCCTTCAAAGTCTCTGGCTGGAGCCTCTTTATTCTTTATACCCAAGAAAGAGTCTCAAGAATTACGACCCTGCATAGACTATCGGGGCTTGAATAAACTAACCATCAAGGACCGCTATCCCATGCCTCTCATAACGGAGATCATCCAAGCCGTCCAAGGATCCACCATTTTTACTAAACTAGATCTCAGGAATGCTTATCATCTGCTTCGGATCCAGGCGGGGGATGAGTGGAAGACGGCCTTCAGGACTCCGTTTGGACTTTATGAATATCAGGTGATGCCGTTTGGTTTAGTCAATGCCCCCTCCATCTTTCAGCGTTTTATGGACCGACTCTTTTCAGATCTACTAAGTCACACCACCATAGTCTATCTTGATGATATTTTGGTATTCTCTAGATCTTCCAAAGAACACGAGGAGCATGTCAAGGAAGTTTTCCAGCGACTAAAGGACAACCATCTTTTGGTCAAACTGGACAAATGTGTATTCTCAGCCTCCTCCATCTCCTATTTGGGATTTATCCTCTCTAGCAAGGGGATTTCGATGGATCCCCGGAGGTCACTTCAATCTTAAATTGGCCTTCACCTAAGTCTGTCAAAGAAGTGCAGAGATTTTTGTGTCTCGCAAACTTTTATCGGAAGTTCATCCCGAACTTCTCTCAAAATGTTTTGCCCATAACGTCTGTGCTCAATAAGTCATCGGTTCCATTCTGTTGGTCTGCTTCTGCTGAGGACAGCTTTCTTCTTCTCAAAAAAAGCCTTTTGTTCTGCTCCTATTTTACGTCAGCCTGATCAGAAACATCCCTTCATTGTGGAGACTGATGCTTCCTCAGGTGCTATTGGAGCGGTTCGACTTCAGGAACACCAGAATAAAGAACATCCCATCTCTTATTTTTCCAAGACTCTCAGTGTCAGTCAGAAAAACTATTCTGTCATCGAACGAGAGCTACTCGCCATGAAGTTGGCATGTCTGGAGTGGCGACATCTACTTCAAGGGGGCGAATAGCCCTTTACAATCAGGACTGACCACAAGAATCTGCAAGTATTAAGACAGTTCGATTGTTATAACACTCGGCAAGCAAGATGGGCACATTTTTTTGCCCAATTCGACTTCAACATCACATACATACCAGGGGAACAGAACTTAGTGGCGGACGCTCTTTCCCGCTGCAGTGACTACACCGCAGAGATGGAATACGCTAAGGAACTTTTGTTTCCCCGTACCAAGCATATAGGGGTACTATCCACATTTCTAAAACAAGTCAGGGAAGCTTCCGGAGGAGCGTTTGAAGTAGAACGACATCCTAAGGGGATCTCTTATGACATCAAGGATGGGTTCTACCTGGTGAAAGACAAACTGTACCTACCTTCACCTGCCCAAAGGGAGGTGGCACTTTACTGGTGTCATGATACTAAGATTGCTGAACACAGAGGCATCAAGGGTACTCAGGACTACCTCCAGAGGTACTTTTATTGGCCAAACATGAAAGAAGACATTGAGCAGTACGTCCAGTCCTGTATTGTTTGTCTCCGAAACAAGGTGCCTCATCAGAAGCAAATAGGATTGTTAGAACCCGATGCCATACCTACTGGACCTTGGGATACCATTTAGACAGATTTTATCATCGAATTACCCTCTTCCCAGGGTTGTACATGTATCATGGTGGTGGTGGATTCTTTCTCTAAACTGGCTCACTTCTCCCCCCTGTCAGGGGTCCCCTCCGCAACCGAAATGGCGGAGGTATTTTTGAAGGATGTATTCCGGTTACACAGGATACCCTCTAAAAGTATCTCCGATCGAGGTAGTCAGTACACCTCTCATTTTTGGAAAACATTCTGCGAAAGACTAGGCATAGAGAGAGCGTTAACATCAGGCTTCCACCCTCAATCCAATGGGCAGACTGAACGCCTCAATGGGACCCTGAAGCAATATTTGAGGTGTTTTATAAATCAACAGCAAGATAACTGGGTCTCCTTATTGCCCTTGGCCGAATTTTCTTATAACAATTCTACCCATTCCGCTCTTGGCATTAGCGCTTTATTTTGCACCTATGGTTATCACCCGCATTCCATTCAACCTCTCTCGATAACCTCCACTAACATACCCTCTGTCGATACTTCCCTTTCACTCATCCAAGAAGTCCATGAGAAAGCGAAGATGAGCCTCCAGGAGGCACAAAATCGCTACAAGAAGCAAGCAGACAGACACCGAAGACCGGTGCTCGAGTGGGAAGTGGGTTCCTGAGTCATGCTTTCCACAAGATACTTGCCCCGGTGGGTACATCCCTCTAAGTTGTCCCCTAAGTATATAGGGCCTTATAAGATTCTACACAAAATAAACCCTGTGGCCTTTCGTCTTCAACTCCCTGCAGGCCTCTGGAGAATACACCCAGTGTTTCATACATCACAGCTCAAACCCTTTCAAGAAGCTACTTGGTCCCGTAGACCTAAACTCTGCACTCTACCTACAGACACTACACAAAAGGAGTATGAAGTGGTCCAGATATGTGACTCAAGGTATCACAGGGGTAGAATAGAGTATCTGGTACGATGGAAAGGGTACCCCTGGTCAGAACACTCCTGGGAGCCTAAATCTCACATCAATCTTTTGCTATACAGATTTCATCATTTTCATCCCGGTAAGCCCAGGGGAGTGTGTCTCAGGAGGGGGCATACTGTTACACCTTGGGGTAGATGGCGTGTTTTGGGATCGCTGGCGCCGTAATCCGCCATTGAATGTCACTTCACGTTTTCCCCGAACGTCCTGTCAGGTCTAGCCTTTTCTGCTTCACGCACGTAGCCGGTAGTTCTTATTCCTCTACTTCCGGGTTACGTGCGCGTTGCAACGTTTCCTTGGTTTCGCCTTGGTTTGCCTTTGCTCTGTGCTTTCGCCTTCCGTGTTGGTTATCTGCTTTTTTCCTCTCTTGCTCGGTGATCCCCTGCCTGGGATCATCCTCTCTTTTTGCTCCCCTCCTCCGGTGTTCCAGTCTTCTCTGTTCGTTCTGTTGTTTCCCCCTCTTTCCTTCGCTTCGGACCTCGGTCCGCCTCTTTTTCTTTTTCTTGGCTCCTTGTTCTTTTCTCCCCTGCTCTCTCTCGTGTTTACCTCCTCTTCCTTACCCGCTGGACCCGCTGATTACCTAAGTACCGGACCCAGCTTGCTTACGAACGCCTCTGCCTCCTGACCTGTGCTGCTTCGCTCTTCTGTGCACCAGTTCCCCTGCATCACTATTCGACTGCCTTTGCCTCCCGTATTTTGTTTCCGCCTGCCTCCCTGTTTTCTGGACCTTTTGCCTGCTTACTGGATTGCCTCAGCTTTTTAAACTGTACCTCCTTCCTCGTCCTCCTGAGATCCATACCCTTGGCAGACTTCGGGTCTCCTTCTGCCTCATCGGACATCGTCCACGTTCCAAGGACCCTGGATCTTCCTACATCCACCCGAGCACTTCACACAGGGATTTTTTGTGCCTTTGGCTTTTTCCCCTTTCTCAGACGGTCACGGAGGATCGCCCACTGTCCCACCTATACGGTGGCACTGTGGCGTCCTTCCGCGGTCGTCCCAACCTGCATACAAAAAAAAAAAGAAAGGCCCAGTAGCAAAGAGAAAAGGAAACCCAGGAGGAAAGATAAAGGTGAGGAGGAAGGGGAGGGTTTTGAGACGGAGTCTTCCTTTGAAGAAGAGGACATAGCTGACCCTTGTGACACTTAGTTGGAGAGGCATTTATACCTGATGGAGAGGGTATTGAACAGGATTCGCTTGTTGACAGGTAGCCTGTGTACTGCTTTAGGGGAGGCAGAAATGTGATCAGATGTTGGGATGTTGATTGCGGCGCGTAGGGCCGTTATTCTGGATCGTTTGGAGTTTTTTTTAATGTTTTGGGCAGATATAGCTGCGAACAAGATGTTACAGTAATCGAGCCTAGAGCCCACCACTGCACCAGTGATTGTTAGACAGTTGTCACTTTTGAGGTAGGGTCTGGCAGTGTTGAGCAGTTTTATTGAATAGACAGCGGTAGAGGAGATAGTATTGACTTCTCTGTTTAGGGAGAGATTGGCATCTAGGTCGAATCCCAGTGTTTTTACGTAGGGGGAGACTGGGATCAGTGAGCCATCTATGTTGAAAGCTGCATATTGGAAGCCGAGTGATGAAAAGTTCTGTTTTTTCATCATTGAGACATAGACTGTGAGTTGCCATCCATGCTTGGATGGTGGCATAGGTGGTAGTAAGGGAGGCTGTGTCTTTGAGGTAAGAGCCAGTAAGCGGGAGGAGAATTTACATGTCGTCTGCATAGTTGATATAGGCTATGCGGAGCGAGTCGAGGTGGTCAAAGAGGGGCTTGGTGAATGTGTTGCAAAGTATTGGCGAGACACAGGAGCCTTGACGGACCCTCACAGCAAATGGAGGAAGGTGGGGCGCTAGTGTTTTCAGCAAAGACTTTCATTACCCTGCCTTCGAGGAAGGAGGCAACCCATGAGGTGGCTTCTTTAGAGAAGGATGCCGAGGATGTAAGGTGCTGACATAGTATCTTATGGTCGACCAGAACGAAGGCGATGGGCAGGTTTAGAAGTAGAAGCAGGGTGAGCTTTCCTTGGTCTCTGATTTCATCGATTTGATTTTCTCACGTCCGGAACTGCTGACAAAGTGCCATGGTCGGGGCAGAAGCCCAATTGTCGCATACCAAGGATTAAGTTTCTAGGAGGTGTTGAATTTGCAGGTAGGCTCTGTCAAGGATTTTGAGAAGGAAGGGCACGGTGGTGATGGGCCTGTAGTTATTTGCAGCTGAAGGGTCGAGGGAAGGTTTTTTTAATAGTGGAAGGACCCAAGCTTCTTTAAGGCAGTAGGGAACTACGCCTGTGTTGAAGGAGGCATTGATGAAAGCCGTGATGAAGGGTGCTAGTACATCAGCACAGTCTTTGATAAGTGGGGCTGGGCATGCATCCCCTTTACATCTGGAGGGTTTGAGGCCTTGAAGGATCTGAAGGTTTTCATCTGGTGAGATTTCATGTAGCTGAATATCGGGACTCCTGGTTTGTTGGGTGTGTGTGTTTGGGTGGGCAGGTGCTGGTGCGGGATGGTGGATTTTTTGGGCTGGGATTTTCTCTTTTGGTAGGTGGATTTTACATAGTAAGCCGTGCTGGATACTGTCGCACCAGGCAGAGTCTTTGATTGTGTTGGAGGTTTGAGGAG
This sequence comes from Ambystoma mexicanum, assembly GCF_040938575.1. Taxonomy (NCBI): domain Eukaryota; kingdom Metazoa; phylum Chordata; class Amphibia; order Caudata; family Ambystomatidae; genus Ambystoma; species Ambystoma mexicanum. The sequence goes on along the minus strand of NC_090933.1, from coordinate 127,728,581 downwards.
TGGGTGATTCAAGTTCTTTAAGAATGGCAAATTGGTCTTTCGAGTCTGAATTAGCATTGACAACTCTGGTGTTGAGTGAGAATGCTTTCAATTGTAGGATTGCATTTTTGTATTTCACACTGAGTAGAGAGAAAGTTTAGATATGTCGGAGAGATTATTTCCAAGTTGGACTGTGCAAGTCTTTTTTCTGCTCTAATCGTTGTGAGCTTTTGAGTGTACCAAGAGTTGTGATGGAGTGTTTGTTTGGTGTTTCTTGCACAAGGGGGGCAATAGTGTTGATGGCATTGGGCAAGGTGGTGGCGTAGTGTACTGCTAGTTGTTCAGGGTTGGATGTATTCAGAAGGTCAGGACTGAGGGCAGTAAGGAATGGGACAAGGTTCTCTTTGGTGAGTTTACGTGAGCAACAGGCCAGGGAGGGGGGACTTGGGCTGGTAGAAGGTTTGGGTATTGGGCCTTAGGGGAGTGAGAAGGTGACAACATGATGGTCAGACCATGGACAGGGGGCATTAGATAAGATGGCATGGCAGTTAGTGATGGCTAGCAAGTCGAGGGTGCATCCTTTATTGTGAGGTTGAAGGATGCGCTGGTTAAAGCCAACTGAGGAGAGGGCATTGGCTAAGGATATGGCTGGTAGGTCTTTGGGGTCGTTGAGGCCTAGGCTGAAGTTGCCTAGTAGGAGACCTTATGAGAAGAGTTTCGTGTTGTTTCTCACGATAAGGAGAAGGTCTTCTTCGAACATAAGGATGGGGCCTGGTGGGCGATAGACAAGGTGAATATTAATGGTGTTGGAGGCAGAGGTGGTCCACTTGAGAGAGAGTATGTTGCAGTTATTATTTAGGGATGTGGTGAGTTGTCTAATATGTAGGCTATTTTTGGCAATGAGGGTGACTCCTCCTACTCTGCAATTCAGTCAGTCACTTCGATAAATAGTGTAGCAAGCGGGGAGGTTGAGGGAGAGTGCTGTGCCAGAAACCAAGTTTCTGTAGTGGCTAGGGCATCAAGGTTGTGGACAGCTATGATGTCATGAATGTCTAGGGGATGGGCTGGGAGGGAGCGGGCATTGATCAAGGCTAGATGGAAGTCATGGCTAAGGGGGTTCGTGGGTCCTGTTGTCTGGTATTGACTGTGAGTGGGTGGGGAGACATAGCCAGGATTAGACGTGCAAGCATTGCTAGATTTTGTCATACAGACATTGCTGGGTTCTGTGAGGCAAACCCTGCTTGGCTTTGTAATGCAGACACTGCCAGGTTCTGTGAGGCAAACACTGATGGGATTTGTAATACACACACTGCTAGGTTCTGTGAGGCAAACACTACTAGGCTTTGTAATACAGACATTGCTAGATTCTGTGAGGCAAACACTGCTAGGCTTTGTAATACAGTACAGATATTGCTAGGTTCTGTGAGGCAAACACTGCTTGGCTTTGTAATACAGATATTGCTAGGTTCTGTGAGGCAAACACTGCTATGCTTTGTAATATATGCATTGCTAGTTACTGTGAGGCAAACACTGCTAGGCTTCGTTATACAGGCATTGCTAGTTTCTGTGAGACAATTACTGCTAGGCTTTGCAATATAGGCATTGCTAGGTACTGTGAGGAAAACACTGTACTGCTTTACAATACAGGCATTGCTAGGTACTGTGAGGCAAACACTGATAGGCTTTGTGATGCAGACATTGCTAGGCATTAGTGAAAAGGAATTGCTTGTGTTGAGAGAGAGATGGGTTGATAGGGTTTGTGGACCGATTGTGGTGGCCAGGTAGTGGTTTGTATCTGGCTCTTGTAAAGTTCTCATTGGCGACTTGTTTGCAGGATATCCTGGAGAGCTGTGGGGGTCAGGACATGGGCGGTTGCTTTATCAGGGGTGCCGTTTCAGGGTGTGGCGGGTGGCAGATGTTCTGGAGCAGACATGCCGGTTCCTTGAAACTGTTGGTGGTGGGGCTGTATGACAGTAAGGGGTCTTTGCAAAGTGGCTTGAGAGGGCCAGACCGGGATGGCTGGTTTTGGCCTTGAAAGTGGGCCCTTACAGGGGCCGGCTTCGCGCTCGGCTCCGAGAGGCACCTTTTTTTGCCGATAGCCATAGCCAATCAGGGACAAACAGAGGCAGGAGCAAGTCCCCTGGCAATCTGTGTGCATTGGTGACGGCAAGAGGGGCGGCTATCTTAAAAAGGCGCTGAGTCGCATTGCAGTGTAACCCAGCCGTGCTTATCTTGGAGGTAGCGCTGTGATCTGGGAGGAGCAGGCTGCTCATCAGGTGGTGGTGCGGCTCCTGTGCACAGGGCCACACAGGGATGGCTGATGCAGGCCTTAAAAGTGGGCCTTTACTGGGGGCCGGCTTTGCCATCCAGCTCCCAGAGGCACCATGATTTGCAGATAGTCGTGGCCAATCAGGGAGAAACAGAGGCAGGAGCGAGGCCTCTAGCAGTCTGTGTGCATCGGTCACAGCAAGACGGGAGGGCATCTTAGAAAGGCGCCGAGTCACGTTGCAGTGTAGCCCAGCCGGGCTTGCCTTGGAGGTAAGGCTGTGATCCGGGAGGAACAGGCTGCTCATCAGATGGTGGTGTTGCTCCTGTGCAGATGTCTTCAGTGCAAAGGGCCACACAGGGATGGCTGGTGCAGGCCTTGAAAGTGAGCCTTTACATGGGGCTGGCTTCACATCCAGTGCCCAGAGGCACCTTGTTTTGCAGATAGTCACAGCCAATTAGGGACAAACAGAGGCGGGAGCAAGGCATCAGGAAATCTGTGTGAATCGGGCATGGCGAGAGGGGAGGCCATCTTAGAAAGGCACTGAGTCACGTTGCAGTGTAGCACAGCAGGGGCTTACCTTGGAGGTAAAGTGGTTATCCGGGAGGAGCAGGCTGCTCATCAGGTGGTGGTGTGGCTCCTGTGCAGATGTCTTCTTGCCATCTTGGATGCTTTTGCTCCTTTAGGGGAATCAAGGGGCAGTGATCCCTTGGAGACTGGTGTGCCTGCACACTCAGTTGCCCTACTCCTGGCACGGAAATCTTATATAAAACTACAGGGAGTAAGAGCAGCTCCAGAGCCCGGATATTGGACTCAAACAATGGACCATTCACCTCACAAGGACTCGACACTCATACACGTAAGATTGGTTAGCCTTAGGGTGTCTACATCAAGGTCATTGACAGGGTGTGGCAAACAGAAAAGGGCCACCAAAGGGGCGTGACAAGCCAACCCCAGGTTCTCCATCAGAACTGTAAGCCATCACAGAGGTGGAGACCATTAGCCAATACCATTGCCATGTGTAAAAGAAGACAAACCTGAGTCCCCTTAAGTCAGAGAGAGGCTGTAAGGCAGGACCAAGGACCTGCAAAAGGCAAGGCTTTTGGCAGAGGGGTGTGGGAGTCCACGGAAGGAGCTAATTTGGAGACAGCAGATGAAGAGTTCAAAATAGGAAAAAGGATGCCACAGGGGAGACCAAGGGGATGGGCCAGGAGAGACTCACACGGTTGAGATATGGAGAAGACTGGGGGAGAGGAGACCCAGGTGGCAGAGTGAAAGTAGGTCCAGCAGAGGGGGAGGAAGAGGTTATGAAAGGCGCTGAGAGAGGGAGGAGCTGAATGAAAGAGGTGTTCAGATGAGCAGAGGAGGATGAGGAGTTGCCGAAAGGGACTGAGCAAAAGAAGACGCTCTCTGGGGTTGAGGAAGAGGAGGGGAACACAGGAGCTGGGGAAGAGGAGGTGGTTAGAGACCAAAGAAAGATGAACTGGGTGTTAAGGTGCCTAAAGAGGAGGGAGTACAAGCAGTTAAGCTGCAGGTAGTGAGAGAAATTCAGAAGGAGGTTATGAGAGAGACTAAAGAGGAGGGTGACCAGAGAGGAAAGTTATCAGAAATTGTGGAGAAGAGGAGGGCGGCGATAAAAGAGGAGAGGTGAAAAGTCCCACTAACAAGTGGTGGAAATATTAGGGTGTAGAGAGAAGTTATAACAGCAGGTGAAGAGGAGAGGAATAGGGGAGGAGAGCAGATCAGATGGTGACTAGTTACTGGTGACCATCTGGTGCTGCAAAGGGAATCAACCCCTAAACTTACAAGAGGTGGAGTATGTAGAAGGTGGAGACACAAGATCACGATGAGCTACCAAGGATGAGATGGAGATCCTGTTGGTAGGCCATATAACTGGGGCCCTGAGTTAACAGGTGTGGAAGAGAGTCCTAGTAAGAGTTGCCTAGACAGCCTAGGTCGCCTCCTGTCCTACTATGCTTCAGCGGCTTTGAAAGGCTGATTCCCAGCCAACACTGAATACCGCATCAGGCAATAGACTGCACTACGATCTTGAGATGTGGGGGGGGGGCTCCCTACAATACTCTGGCTGCACAAGAGCTCTGGCATGAAACTTGCAGACATCAGAGACCGAGGTTTTATTGAAAGACTGAGATTTATTAAGAGGAAACCCAATAAGTCCCGAAAGGATTCTGGTGAGACATTTCATTTGGAATCCTTTGCGTTTGTTTGGATTCAGAGGAATCGTGAGAGGCATGTCATTTGGATCATTTCTCATTTTGTTTTGGATCACCCTGCATACTCGTTTGGCAACTGTTTTGTTACGTTAAGATACAAGGAGGCAGGGGTGTTGTTAGGTCTGGAAAAGATCAAGGGCTACGCTAATGTCAGGAGTGGTGGGACTCGGGGCTAGGTAGCATTTTGGTTGTAGCACCAGAGCTTCTATCGGGGTCTACAACCAAAAGACTCGGGGCTATAGCCCCCTCAGACCCCCACCTAGCAACGCCTCTGCAAGGAGGCGTGACATGGAGACCCAGGCTTAAACCTTTATCTGGGATATGGGCTCACCCTCTTAGAACAAAGACTCTAATTAAGCATTATTGCATACATGGTAACATTTCAGCACACCTGGGAGGGAGATGTACATTTCCCATAGGAATGCAATGGGGCTAGAATTAGTTTAGGCGGGAACAGGTGAAAAATAGCATTATTTTTCACTGAAAAATCGGGAGTGTCCCATCTAAATTGGGAGGGCTGTCATGTATATTGTTGCCCAGACGTACGTGCAGTAGAGTATCCTTTGGTCCCAGAAGCCTTACTTATAGGCCCAAGTGAAGCAAGGGTGCAAAAGGAGTACTAGGGGATTATAAAAGGCAATATTGGCCTATAGCTCCAGAGAAATAAAGCCATCAGTCTACAAGTCCTAGGCATGCCCATCGGAAGTGTGCCCAGCGAGAAGATGAAATGAAAACAAAAAAAGAATTGGAATATTGCTGCCAAGCATTGGACAAAAGCCATTAGACTTTCTGTTGTTAGTTGTGAGTGCGCTGAGCTTTTGCTGGTGCTCTGTGTGAACTGTGGAGAGAGATGTGGTGCAGCAGGAGTCAAAATGCCAGCAAGCTGCGGCCACAGAGGAGGAAAGAGGGACCGTTGCCCACGTAGGAACAGTGTATGGGGAGAGAGCGGGCTGTTCATGCCCATTTCCTCTCAGGCCCATTTTTTTAAAACACATTTCGCCCCATTTGTAGATGGCGAGTGCGGATGGGCTTAGGCAGTGCTTAAGTGGGGTAAGAAATTGAGGGGGGGCCTCATGTGGGGGCGTGGATTGCTTGATGCGCGTGGCCTATAGAAGAGCATGTAAAAATGAACAGGGGTGGTCTCGTCTACATAACTAAGCGCATACTGCAACACTGCTGGTACAACCAAAACGTGTGGTCCTGGGCAAATCATTTAATTGCACTGTTGAGGGTGAAGCTTTTTAAAAAGAGAGAAAGGTGACTGCTTTTAATATAAAATACAAGCAGACCTTGCATTTGGGCAGGGGGGCCTACCAACAACTTTTTTACTCAGGGGGCTCGACATAAAAAAGTTTGTATACCACTGACCTTGCACAATGCAGCCAAGGCATTGCTGCAAAGCCCAGCGCCTGCACGTGGGTGTGCTGCCGACAGGATAAGGTGACAGGTGGAAGATGTTGGCTACGAAAGCGCACTACAAATCTCCCCACCCCAACAACCAAACAGAAACGTTTACAAATGGTTCTGTTTTTAAATGCAGCCACATGTCCAACTACGCCCACATTTTCCTCTCTTTGAAAACATGTTAAGGCCTCTGAAGCAGTGGGCGGGAATGCCGCTGCCCACTTTGCAAAATGTTGATCTCCTGCCCCCCCACCACCCTCTCGCCTCCCAGCAGTGACACCCAAAACGGCTCATTTCCGACATTCACACATGCCGTTGGCGGAAGTTCCGAAATCTGGCGGGAACCCGAGCATCTGAGTGGGCTTCCGGAAGCCACTCTGCCTAGAGGAAAACAACAACACCGCTAGGGAAGGAAGCAACTCAAAACGTCTGGCATCCATTTCCATCGGAGAGGGATAACATTGCCTTGGAATGTCTATATGCAATATTTAGACCCTGGCTCTAAACAGCAAAGTAAAGCAAGAATGCAAATGCCCGGAAGTTCTATTTTTGCAATCATTTAAAGCAATATAAAATAATAAATCATGTAATACAAATACAAATATGCACCCTAGAAGTGAACAATCGGAATGGATAAAATGTACCTTTTTTAGAATTTGAGGTTGGCTCCCGGTCACACTGCATAAAGGTTTCACTGTAAATCTCTAAGAAATTGTTTTCAAAAATCCAAAACCAAGTTGTGGCATAGAAGGCTGGGCACCTTTTGAGTCCTGTCATGGGGTTAATGGGTTAAACATTAACACCCTTTTGTCTCCCCTCCTGTTGTGCCTGTTACTTTCAGCCCTACACTGTAAAAGGCACAACAGGGAGTGGCGACAAAAGGGTGTTAATGGTGGGGACACTCTGTGTTTCCTGAGCTGTGACTAACACAAGTGGCAGCCAGACACAGCTTTGCGCAAACTAGTTTGAGCATAGCTGTGACTGCCCTGCACTTCGTCAGTCACAGCTGCCTGACTTGATGACGGCAGGCTCATCTCCCGCCGCGGCTGCGGCGGGACAATGACCCGCTTTCAAGTGGTGGGACCGGAGGGCCCCATCAGGGTCCTGGCTCACCCTCACATTTTGGAGACTTTTGGCAGGCCCCGGCAGCCCCGGGCCACTTAAAGGTGGGGGAATGAGTGGGTTCCCCCCGCATTTATTTGCAGCGAAATGTGTTTTAAAAAAGTTGAGCAAATGGGTCTCGAGCAAATTGCTGCGAGGAATCATTGTCGAATCGTAATTAATGAAAGGTGGTCTGGATCCTGATTGGTTAACAGTCTTTCATAGTTCCGTGTTCTAATGAGGCATCAATAACTGAGGCTGTTAAGGGTTGAAACAGGGGAGGCACCTTTTAAGAGGAGTACACTTAGCAGGGGAGGGCAATCAGGAGTGGGGCGGAAGGGGAGGGAACAGAAAGGGTAAGTTTAGTTTGGAGTAAGGAGATGAAAGAGGTATCAGCATGTACAAAGGGCCCCGTGTTGTTATTGAATGAAAAGGGGCTAGACCCTAACAGAGACTTTAGCATATCAGAGCAGCATCGTGGATAGCCCAGTTAAGTTTTCTTTTTCTTTAATTAAGCAATAGAACCAGAGGAGGGGGGGCATTGTCCGAGCAGTAATGCCACCTTCCGAGTGTTCTATTGCTATCAGTACCCCATCACGTCATACCGGGGTACTAATAACATTTTTTCTCGAGTTGAGAAACGGCATTGAAACCGTTTCCCAACTCGAGAAAACAAATGACCGCCAGGGATCGGGGAGAAGAGACTACGGGGGAGAAGGGACTACACGTAGTGTCTTCTCCCTTTCCATGGTGGCCATTGAAAAAAATAAACAAAAAAGATGTCTGCCATTGGAAGGGGGAGAAGGGACTAAACATAGTCCCTTTTCCCTTTCCATGGTGGCCAGGATGCATACACAACCGGCTCGACAAAGGTTTTGTCGGGCTGGTGACGACCCGGCGAGGACCGATGAGCTTGCTTGTTATAAGCTCATTGACCGTAATCAGATAAACAGCCTTTAGCAGCCACGTCTGCTGATTGCATGTACTAAAGAGTGTGCGGGTGGCTGTTATGGGGGCAAACCGGAGAATGGCATTGAGGGGTAGGGACATGCACTGTGTGGTGCTGCAGAGAACTAGTGGAAGCCCTGCGAACACCTCTGCAAGGTGGCGAACATCGAGCGGGGAGGGCTGTGGAGTCCTGCCGCGCGTCAAGCTGGTAGCAGGTTCAGAAACTCTGAAGCAGAGGGGCTCTACTCTGCATTGCAGCAGAGACGTATTGGGCACATAAACATTAATTTTGCACGCAAAAGTGAACGCCTTATGTATTAGACTACTGTGATGCCAGCCAATCTACGTTCTGCCATCTTTGAGGTGGGTGCTGGTGTAGTGCAGAACGGCGGGATTCCTCAAGGGTATCTGCTTCCGGGGGACCACTGTCCGCAAGGTGGTGAAGGTGAGGCGGCATAGAATTTCGAGGGCGGGGGAGGAGCATGAATGTTGAGGTCAATGACAACGATTTGTGTTGGGAGGTGTCGGGAGAGTTATGGAATGGATTGGTGCATTGTCTGCTGTCTATAAAGCGAAGTTTGGTCGGTTAGGCACACAGTAAGTGCCATGTTTGTTAGAAGCTGTAAATGTCTGACGTAGTGCAGGGTGCCCCCTCAGGAGTGCACAGAGTCTGAACTCGCAGCAGTTATTTTTAGGGGACAGTTATTTTATTTTGCGTTTGATTGTCATAAAACTGTTTTCTTTTCAATTAAGCCTGTATATGCTCGTGAAATTACATTAGTGAAATGATTAACCCTCTGGCTGCATGCTGGAAAATGCTCTGCTCTCCAGCAGCAATAAGCAAATGCTCCCAGTCCACTGTACATGCCCCCCTAATGTGTTTCTTTTACACCCACTAGCTGGCCACAGCCCTTGGCTTTGGCCACTATACAGGTCTTTCGGGCCCACTAGCCAGGGCTTTTGCCCCTGGCTTGTCAGCATGATCCACTCTATATTTCAAAACACTACCAGGCCACTACGAGTAGCCTTCGGCCATGGCCAGTGGCCACGGCCTTCAGCCCTGTCCACTGTTATTGTTCCCCCAATATGATTGTTTTACACCCACTACGTGGCCAGGGCCTCTATGTCTTTCGGGCCCACTAGCCAGGACCTTTGGCCCTGGATGGAGAGCACAGTTTTTGGCCGTGCCCACTCTATATTTTAAAGCACTACCGTGCCACTAGCCATGGCATTTGGGCGTGCCCACTGTACACGTTCCCCCAATATATTTCTTTCCGTCCCACCAGATGGCACAGCTGTTTGGCTGTATATTGTAAAACACTTCCGGCCCACTGGCCATGGCCTTCCACCATGGACAGTGGCCTTGACCTTCGGCCCGGCCCTCCCAGTCACTTACCAGGTGTCTCTCTCCACCTGGCATGCTCCCCCACTCCTCTAAACTCAAGTTTCCCTCCGCAGCCCTCTCCCATGCCCTCCTTAACCCTCGTTGTTCCATGTGACGCACTTTCATTCCCAATTTAATTTTCTTTTGTAGCCGCGGTTATCCCCCTTAATAACCGCAGCTACGAGAAAACATTTGTGTTCTTAATTTGGTAATTAGCCCCCCCCAATTTCACACGCTGTTCTCTTTCCCCCACCTCTAGCCTGATGCCATTGCATTGTTTCCTCTTACCCAAATGGCATTTTTCTGGCTTTTTGTCTTGCCGCGGGTATAACCATGGTTATCTCTCTCATCGAACAAAACAAAAATGCTGCCTTTTTCATTTCTGAAAAGCCTCTCTGCTGCAAAGCACTATGGGAGATATAGCTATAATTTTGGGAGAAGGGGGCTCCCCCTTCCCCATCAAATATTTTAAAAACTACTTGACGCAATAACCCCAAAACCCCTCCACCCCTAGAAATTGAGCTGATGCTTTGTGCTCAAGTTGTTTCACAGCTAGTCCAATTCCATCCAGCGGTTTTCACTGTGCGCCTGTGCTAAAATGTGACTTTTTCTTCTATGGGAAAATGAATGGGGATTTTGTTTTCTTAATAACAACTTTTTAATGGATCTTTCCCAAAATGTCCAGAGTGTGTGGTGTGGGTGTGTGGGGGAGGGACGGGGGGTAGAGAAGGCGGGGGCTTGATACACAAAGTACAATTTTGTTTGCAAAATTTCAGCCAAATCTGTCATACGAGTCAAACGTTATTAGCAATACATTTATTGGGTTTCCTATAGAACTTGATACTCCAATATATATACAATGCATAAAAAACGTTACAGTGTGCATCTCATGAAAGTTGTATTGGCGGCTCATATGTATTAGCATCTCGTTCATCTGGGTTGCGCCCTGTTACTGGGTGATGCTTGACCCAGGAGCAGTCTGTGCTGTACAATTTCTCTTATTTGTATCCATGATAATATAATGAACTTCAGAGGCATCTGCTGGAATGCCACACAGAAGATTTAACAAGTGCAACAGATCCCTCATTCTAGCCATGTGGCGTTCCTTAAAGCTTATGTCACGGGGGGCCTTCATTCATTCAAAGATTAGAAAGATTGAGTTGAACGCAGAGTATATGAAAACCACACCTCGGAGGTGAAAAATGTGAAAATGAGTTCTAGATGCACTTTTCTTAAAATTGAGCAGCTGTACAATTACTGCATGTACATTATTAAACCAGATGACTTGCTGGATTGCAGAGAACAGCTCATCCATCTTCACACATTAGGATGATAAAACTGTGCTTAAACATAAGGCCAGAACAGCTGTTTATGGTGAGCAGGTGGAGATGAAGCATGAAAGCTCATCTTTTAGATTTTATTCCTTTAAATGTTTTTATTGTATGAGACATTCTGTCGTGGAATAGGTATTAAAAAAGAAATAGCAGTCTGAATACCAAATACATCTATATACATAATTGGAGAAAACACATCTGCTCTCACTCTTTGAAAAGGAATAAATCATCTATCAGGGGTCCAACAAATTGTAATATGCAAGGTGGATACTGTCCTACTGTACCTCAATCAAGAACTTCATTTCTTCCTTGGAACTCAGTAGCCCTCTTAGTTCCGGAACTCCATACTGCTAAACATACTTCTTACCCAGGTAGTTGGCGCGTTCAGAAATACAACAAAAAAACATCTTCACATTAACAAATGATATTCTTTTTTTTTCTTATTCAGCATTTAGTAAAATTACAAACTTTTGCTTTGAATTCATTTCCCTCCAATACAAGAGCCAAGAAAATCAATCACGTCTCCATTTCCGTTTCACTCTTAGTCTTTCTTGCGCTATAGAGTTGTGTTGGGAAAGTGTGGGGTTTACTTGTGTTTTGTGTCCCTTTTAATTCTTGGTTCTTATTAATAATCAATTTTCCCGTGCTTTTACTAGTTCATCTGATCAAGTTCCAATTTGATCATCATCGTTTCGAGGAAGATGCCCAGGACTCTAGTGATTTTCTGGTTTATTTCACCATGGAGAGCTTCCCACCATAGATCTGAGTTCAACCCACATATTACATTCTCTAAATTGTGCTTGAGAGGGATGTTTGGACACATTACACTTTTTTTTACTTGTTGGAAATGCTGGTCTCTGAGCAAATTCAATCAGCTAAATCATTTTTTTCAAGATGGCTGACATCCAAATTCACAACACGGGGCAGTCAAAAAACAAAGCGATCCTACATTCCTCAGCTTATTCACAAATAAAAAAACATTTTGTGAATGAGAAAAGAGTTCCCTTACATATTAACTAATACAGTATTTAAGGTAGTCCTTGCTGATATTTTTTACATATCCAGAGTGATTAAGTGAACTCCCTGTCGTCATCACAAGGACCTGGCTGACTTGCAAGGCACCAACCCACATTCTAAATCAGGCTGATGATATAAAACAAATCTCCGTAGAAATGTGTTGGGTGAAACACACATGATTCACTGTCTTGTTTTGCTATAGTGCATGCTACCATTTACTCGTGCTGTAAGGAATGGAAGTCCAAGTTGGGCCAGAAGGAATTCAAGCTGTAGGAACACTAGTTATTAGCAGTAGGCTAACTCAGCGAGCCATCTAAATGCCATTGTATACACTATAAAAGAGGGGAATTTCTCAAAATGACTTAAGAACACAGAGTGAAGTGTGTAACACAATTGTCCAAAACGTGTAACAAATAAGACACAAAAAAGACACATAACACAGAAATATACACAGAAACACACACTCTCTTTCTCTCTTAAAGCATGTAGACTGACACAGGTTCCTACAGCATAATCATTCTGGAGAATTCAGCTGAGGTGTTATTGTGGATAACCGGTTTCCCCTTTTCCCCAATGAATTATGCTTGCTCTCCTGCATACAAGTTGCTTGAGTGTGGTTTCTACCACTTTGTACAGTTTGAAAAGAAGGAATTGGACAGTCCTCACTTACAGTTTCAAAACCAAAGTGATTTATTTCAGAGCAGCATGTGTTTTACACAGCGAAACATATAGTGGTCTAAATCGGCAGAGTCGAATTTTGATTTCCCCGTGGGAGGCCAGTTGACAGATTTTTAGGAAGTCCCATAAAGTATGGGGACTTTTAGCGCAGATGGTTTTTCCCGGGGGTGTCCAGCCCCGGGAGCACCCACGTAATCAGGGCCCCATGCCTGAATAAATCACCTTTTTACACTCTTGAGGGCTCAGGTTCTTCTGGCACTGCCTCTGTGAGTAGGGGACAGCATCACTCAAGAGGAGAAGAAGATAAACGGGGCACCTTATTCTGAGTGAAGAAAGAAATAGGGTCCAGCCTGTGAGCAGGCAGAGGCTGCGCACATGGGAAAGTTAGAGGGGCACCTTATCCCCAGAGCAGATGGGCAGAGACTGTATTCTGTAAACGGGCATTTGCTGTGGTCTGTGAGAAGGCAACCAAAGTGAAAGCTGCGACTTTGGCCAACGAGAAGGGGGAGAGAGGAACAGGCTGAACCCTAAGCCAAAGGGAGAGTGGAAAAAGAAAATGTAGAAGTTCTGACAAAGAAGAAAACGGAGGGGAAAAAGACATAGAAAAGAAATGCCAAAACTCTGGCTAAGAAAAAGGCATGGACAGAAAAGGTTGAGGCCCTGAGCGGGGAAGGGAAAAATACAAGCCAGAGGGTGTGGTAACCTGAGGCACAGCCAGGATTGTCTAGCAGGTGGGGCCTGAAGCTAATGTAGTTGGGCCCATCGTAGTGACATTTTCATTTTGATATGCCCACAGTGCGCTGCTGAGTGGCATTTACATATTTTGGGTGGATCTTGCCCACTCAGGCCCTAGTACCCTGTCTACTCCTCTGGTGGTAACTGTGTTGCTTGCTGATTTACATAACATAATTTGAATTTAAAGATCTTAAATGGACTAACCACACGAACTCTGCATGTTCCAATGTGATTTACATCATTTATGGGCTGATTCGTGGAGCAATGTGTGCCGAAATTTGTGGCGCAAGCGTGAAAAAGCAAGCGCACGCGTGCGATTCATGGAAGGCCCTGTGCGTGTTTTCCCCGGGATGTGCGCCAAATCCGTGGGTAGCGCACACGGGCGCACACATCACTGCAACATCCTGAACGCCATGCGCGATGCACACAGCAAAAGCGCACAACGTGTAGTTCACACACCAAAAAGGGGGTGGAACACGCGGAATGGGGAAGAACGCGTGAAAAAGTAGGTGTAACTGGGGAAGTACTGCTGGGAAATACACAGAACGCCCACGCGCGCGCGAACAACACGTATTCATGGAATCGAATACGGGATACCAGCGCTCGCGAAAAGACACGCACAGGCGGAAACACGTCCGCCACACGAAGGCAGGCAGAAGCGTCCCCGAGCTGTATAAAAGTGCGCGCAAACAACAAACACGATTATATACAGCTACGATGAATGTCCCATTTCTCGCAGCACTGATCGTGGGACACCGCAGGAGGAGGAGAATAGCCAGGCCCCGCATTTTTTTGCAAAGGACCAGCCTTTTTGGGATGCCTGATGACGAGGTCTATGGCAGGTATAGGTTTCCATCTCGTATCATCCTAGACCTGGTCACTGAGTGGGAGGATGACCTCACATCACCCACCTTGTGCTCCCAAGCACTGAGCCCCCTGGAAAAGGTGCTCAATGTCCTGCATTTTTGGGCCACTGGGTCATTTCAGCAGACAACTGCCATAGTTGGGGGTATCTCACAGGCCACCCAGTCATGCTGCCTACACCAGGTGTTGGCAATCATGACTGTGTGCCCCTCAGTCCGCAGGCACATATACATGCCCAGAACACCCACAGAAAGGCAGGCCGTGGTCCAGGACTTTTACAGGGTGGCACACTTCCCCAAAGTACTCGGTGCCATAGATTGCACCCATGTGGCCCTACGTCCACCTAGGGCCACTGAGCACATCTATCGAAAACGCAAGCACTGGCATTCCATCAACGTACATGTTGTATGCGATGCCCATGGAATCATCACCTCTGTCTATGCAAACTATCCTAGGTCTACCCATGACAGTTTCATATACAGAATGTCCGCCCTGAGCCGGGACCTGGAAGCTGGGAAGCATGGCAACACATGGCTCATTGGTGAGTACAAATGTCTGTGCACATGCATGCATGTCATTGTCAGAGATATCTTCCTCTGCTTGTGAAGAGTCTGATCCCCTGTCCTCCCCTTCCTCCTCACCTCTGATCTTTCGATGTGAAGCAAGCTTCGGATTGTCTTGTGTTCGATTCTTTCCCTTTTTTTTTGCAGGGAAGGACGACCGTGAAAGGACGCCACAGTGACACCCAATGGGTGAACTGTGGCTACCCTCCTCAGCCGTAATACTGTGGGGAAAAAGCCGGCGGCATAAAAAAACCCCAGAAAGGAATGCTTCAACTGAAGAGATGAGTGAACTCGGAATATCCGGATTAACCTGAGTAGGTCCAGTAGTAGATTTGGATCGCCACAACAATGTACAGGAAAAGGCAGGCAGTCCGTAGGCAAGCAGGAGTCGGTGCACAGGAAGAACAACAAAGTCACTGGGATAAGGCAAGGCAGTCCGTTACACAGAAAATGGTCGATACACGGGAAGTAAACTCGTAGGTAAGACTGGAAGGAGGAAATGAAAGAAGGTAAGGCTGAAGTAAAAGAACACCAGACGGGAGGACGGGACAGGAGGAAGAAGGGAGCGGAAGGTAGAAGGAGAAGGGTAAAAGGGACGGAGGCGAAGAGATATGGTGGAAATACAAAGAGCAAGGACGGGAGGAAAAACGAGGCGAGAAAGAGAGGGCAAAACTCTGAAGAGCGAGTACAAGGAGTACGGAAGCGCAGGCGATCAGGAAAACTGTTCGTTGCAACGCATCCAACCCCGGAAGTGAGTGGCTTATAAACGGGCGTCGGAATGCGTAAAAAAGACTAGACTCGTACTCTGCGCTTCGTTGTACGTGAAGGAACCGGTAATGGAGGACGCAGCTTCCATTTAGTCCACAGCCGCCAGGTTCTTTGAGGTATGACAGTATGCCCCCTCCTAAGGTCCACGCCTCCTGGCTTGCTCGGATTATTACGATGGAACTTGTACAACAGCAAGGGGGTATTCAAATGTGATCTAGGTTCCCAGGTGTTTTCTGAAATAGGGTATCCTTTCCATCGAATCAAGTATTCTAAGCGTCCTCTATGATACCGGGAGTCACATATCTGGGCCACCTCATAGATATCTTTAGAAGGGTCGTTGGGTACAGAGTTGCGGCTTGTCTTACGGGTCCATCTATCTTCAAAAAAAGATTTTAGTTGAGAAGTGTGAAATACCGGATGAACTCGGCGTAAGCTTGATGGTAGCTGAAGACGAAAGGCCACAGGGTTTATGACCCGAGAGATTTTGTAGGGCCCAATATATCTCGGGGATAGTTTTGAAGGATGTACCCAACGTGGTAGGAATTTGGTTGACAGGAGTACTTTAGAACCAACACCCCATTCTGGAACTGGTCTGCGGCGTTTATCTGCTTGGGTCCTGTTTCTTTCTTGGGCCTCCTTCAATCCCAGCCTAGCTTGGTTATGTGCCTCTCGGATAGTTGCCAATGAGACTTCGGCCGAAGGAACAGAACTCTCTATGTCAACTAATGGAAGTAAGGTGCGGGGATGGTAACCATAAGTGCAGAAAAAAGGGCTGATACCGAGGGCAGAGTGTTTGGCGTGATTATAAGAAAATTCTGCCATAGGAAGTATCTGGACCCAATTGTCTTGCTGTTGGTTAACGAAACACCGGAGATACTGTTCTAATGTCCCGTTAAGGCGTTCCGTCTGTCCGTTGGATTGTGGATGGAATCCCGAGGTGAGAGCTCTCTCTATACCCAAGCCTTTACAGAGAGCGGACCAGAAATGGGATGTATACTGGCTGCCTCGGTCCGAAATGATCTTAGTGGGTAGACCGTGTAACCTGAATATGTCCTTCAAGAATATTTCCGCCATACTGGAGGCAGAAGGTACTTTGGGAAAGGGTGAGAAATGTGCCAACTTTGTGAAAGAATCAATCACCACCATGATACAGGTACAACCTTGTGACTCTGGTAAGTCAACGATGAAATCAGTAGATATAGTGGACCAAGGACCTGTAGGAATGGCACAGGGTTCCAACAATCCCAGAGGTCGTTGCGTGGTGTATTTGTTCCGAAGGCAGGTGGTACAAGATTGTACATATTGTTTGGTATCTTCTCTCATGTTGGGCCAGAAGAAGTGTCGTATTAGAAAATCCTGTGTACAACGAATACCACGATGTCCGGCAAACTTTGAGTCATGACACCAGGATAACGCTGTCTTCCTTAAAGCTGGCGTGGGTACGTACAATTTATCTTTTACCAGATAAAGTCTGTCTTTAATGACATACTCCGACCGGTTGTCATGCATTTCATCCTCGAATCTTCCTCTTGAATTGTCCCTGACGCGTTGTAAAAAGGTAGAAATAACTCCAATTCTTTGTGTTCTAGGAAACATCAACTCCTTCGTGGATTCCGATTCAGACAGATAATCACTGCGCCGGGACAGGGCATCAGCTACCAGGTTTTGTTCGCCTGGGATATAGGTGATCTCGAAGTCAAACTGGGCGAAGAAATGTGCCCATCTTGCCTGCCTAGTGTTATAGCACTCAAATTGACGTAACACTTGCAGATTTTTGTGATCAGTCCGAAGGGTAAAAGGATGTTCCCCACCTTGGAGGAGGTGACGCCATTCAGCACAGGCTAATTTCATTGCGAGTAACTCTCGCTCTATAACCGAGTAATTCCGTTGACTGATGTTCAGGGTTTTGGAGAAATAGGACACCGGGTGTTCCTTACCATGGTGTTCTTGTAGCAAGACCGCTCCTACAGCGGCTGAAGAGGCGTCAGTTTCCACGATGAAAGGGCTGTGCTGATCGGGTTGTCTTAGGACAGGAGCTGAACAAAAGGTCTGTTTTAGTTGTTGAAAACTCTTCTCCGCCTGAGGAGACCATTGAAATGGAGAGGAGGATTTCTTCAAAAGAGTGGTCATAGGAAGTACCTGTAGAGAGAAATTTGGGATGAATTTTCGATAGAAGTTAGAAAGGCCAAGGAATCTCTGAATGTCCTTAACCGTCTTAGGGGATGGCCAGTCAAGGATGGAATTGACTTTTTGAGGGTCCATTGCAATGCCCTCAGAGGAAAGGATGTAACCTAAGTAGGAAATGGATTTAGCCGAAAAGACACATTTTTCAAGTTTAACCGAAAGATGGTTTTTCTGCAACCTATGGAATACCTCCAGGACGTGGGCAAAATGTTCTTCTTGGGTGCGAGAGAAAACAAGGATATCATCTAAGTAGATGAGTACTGAATGACCCAAGAGATCAGAAAAGAGTCTGTCCATGAAGCGTTGGAAAATGGAAGGGGCATTGACAAGGCCAAATGGCATTACTTGATATTCATAAAGTCCAAAGGGGGTCCTAAACGCAGTCTTCCACTCATCTCCAGAGTGAATACGAAGCAAATGATAAGCGTTCCGTAGATCTAGTTTAGTAAATATCGTGGCCGACTGAACGGCGTGAATGATTTCTGAGATGAGAGGCATGGGATACCTGTCCTTTGTAGTTACCTTGTTTAGTCCCCTGTAATCGATACACGGACGCAGTTCTAGTGTGTCTTTCTTGGGAATAAAAAATAAAGAGGCACCTGCAGGAGATCTAGAAGGCCTGATCAAGTCATTGGCCAGATTCTTATCAAGGTATTCTCGCAGATATCTTCTTTCTTGGAGTGTCAAAGAAAACATACGACAAAAAGGGACCAAAGCCTCCGGATGCAGATCAATTTTACAATCTTCAGGTCTGTGAGGAGGAAGCTCAAGAGGTATCTTCTCTGTTACTACATCAGTGTATTCATTGAGAAAGGAAGGTAAACAATGTATTGTCTTCGACTCTGTACCGTTGGTGGTTTGGATAGTAGTAAAGGTAGGTTTGGGCAGACAGTTCTTTTTCAGAAGGTTGAGTGAAAACTTAAAAGGTTTCTGGTCCAATCTATAGAAGGGTTGTGTCAACGGAGCCAACCTATGCCCAAAATGAGAGGGAAGTGTGCTGCTCGGATAATGTCAAAGGATAGACGTTCAGAATGTTCCATGATGCACACAGTGAGGATCTCTGTGGAATGAGTAATCAGGCCTGAGCTTAAAGGTTCTCCATCAACACCTTCTACTTTCTGATCTTCGGTCTTGGCTACTCGGATGAGTCCGTGGCTTTCTGCCCACTGAGTGTCTATGAAATTGCCAGCGGCCCCACAATCCAGAAGAGCCTGGGTCTGAATGGAGGTCTTGCCGATAAGTAGGGTAACTGCCATCACCATGAGTCGGTCATCATTACTTCCTTCCAATGTAGTGTTTGAAAGGGTCACAAAGGGACTAGGACTCATCCCTCGGTAGTGAGTCCCCAAACTTACCGAGGGTGCCCGTTTCCCGAGCGTCTCGGGGGTACATCTGGGCAGTCTCGAAGTAAATGCGACGAAGATCCACAGTACATACACAGACTTCCTTCTCGTCTTCTTCTGCGTTCTTCAACCGTGAGAGGGGCACGAGTCGTGCCTATCTGCATAGGTTCTTCTCGCGTGGAGCGTGTCGAGGAAGGTGATGTCAGAGGGAGGGAAACAGGAGGTATAGGGATCCCTGTCTTTGTCTTTCGACGCTCTGCTCGTCGTTCAGTTAATCGGAAATCTATTCGCAATGTAGCTGTGAGGAGATCTGTAAAGGTGAGAGGTCTTTCTATGCGTGCTAGTTCGTCTTTGAGTTCTTCTCGCAGACCTCTCCGGAATATGGCGTATTGTGCCTGTTCTTGCCAGCCCGCCTCAGCGGCTATTTGTTTAAACAACGTGATGTAGGACATTACGTCGGAGTTCCCTTGTCTAATGTCCAACAGGTCCTCCGAGGCCAAATACATACTCTCAGTACGTAAGAAGGTCTGCTTCATCAATGTCTTGAATGCTTCATAGTCTTGTAACACGGGATCTGCTCTGTTGACCAGCGGGGTAGCCCAGGCCAGAGCATTGCCTGACATGTGAGTAATCATGAATCCGACCTTAGCGTGTCCAGAAGCAAATGCATGGGAACGGAATGAAAAATGTAAGTTACAAGCATCCAAGAACTCCTTCAAATTCTTGGGCGTCCCTTCAAACCTCCCCGAGACTAAGGGTAAGGGAGGAAGATCCGAGGTAGGTGGGTCCCGTTCCGCCACCCTCTGCTGTAAGGCGGCATTAGCGCCCTTAAGATTTTGAACTTCTAAGTTCAAGTTCTGGACAGCTGCCACTAGCTCCTGCACCTGTTGTGGAGTAGCCATAGGGATTTGCAGGCGTTGCAATCTGTCAGAGATATCTTCCTCTGCTTGTGAAGAGTCTGATCCCCTGTCCTCCCCTTCCTCCTCACCTCTGATCTTTCGATGTGAAGCAAGCTTCGGATTGTCTTGTGTTCGATTCTTTCCCTTTTTTTTTGCAGGGAAGGACGACCGTGAAAGGACGCCACAGTGACACCCAATGGGTGAACTGTGGCTACCCTCCTCAGCCGTAATACTGTGGGGAAAAAGCCAGCGGCATAAAAAACCCCAGAAAGGAATGCTTCAACTGAAGAGATGAGTGAACTCGGAATATCCGGATTAACCTGAGTAGGTCCAGTAGTAGATTTGGATCGCCACAACAATGTACAGGAAAAGGCAGGCAGTCCGTAGGCAAGCAGGAGTCGGTGCACAGGAAGAACAACAAAGTCACTGGGATAAGGCAAGGCAGTCCGTTACACAGAAAATGGTCGATACACGGGAAGTAAACTCGTAGGTAAGACTGGAAGGAGGAAATGAAAGAAGGTAAGGCTGAAGTAAAAGAACACCAGACGGGAGGACGGGACAGGAGGAAGAAGGGAGCGGAAGGTAGAAGGAGAAGGGTAAAAGGGACGGAGGCGAAGAGATATGGTGGAAATACAAAGAGCAAGGACGGGAGGAAAAACGAGGCGAGAAAGAGAGGGCAAAACTCTGAAGAGCGAGTACAAGGAGTACGGAAGCGCAGGCGATCAGGAAAACTGTTCGTTGCAACGCATCCGACCCCGGAAGTGAGTGGCTTATAAACGGGCGTCGGAATGCGTAAAAAAGACTAGACTCGTACTCTGCGCTTCGTTGTACGTGAAGGAACCGGTAATGGAGGACGCAGCTTCCATTTAGTCCACAGCCGCCAGGTTCTTTGAGGTATGACAGTCATACACAGACAAATACACAAACCCAACTAGTGAGAACCATCCTCACCTCGCCAGGGGACAGTGCCTGCCCTCTGAGCAACCACATGATGACGCCAATACGGAACCCCACCACACCACCCCAGATAAGATACAACACTGCCCATATTGAAACCAGGGGCATAGTGGAGTGCATATTCGGAGTGCTCAAGTCACGCTTCCGCTCCCTTGACTGCTCTGGCGGGCACCTACTCTATGGACCCAGTAGTGTGCAGGATCATTATGGCAGCATGTGTCCTGCACTATGTTGCAACACGCCGGTGCCTACCGGTGGACATGGTGGTGCCCCCACATCCCCAACCACAGGCACAGGTGCTGCTCATGGGAGGGGAAAGGGCACGTGGCGAGGCAGCCCAGACCAAGCTTGTGGCCACGTTTTTCACCTAAACTCCCACCCCTGCAGAGTGCACAGAGGCCTGGCACATATCAGGTGACAATCAATGATGACAAAGAGACAGTCAACTGTCACAACCTTACCACACTGAGAATGTTGCCATGGAAGTGCTACATTGTGTACATCCCTAGCTACTTAAACATAACCAATCCCGTGTGACCAAAAGGAACACATGCAAGGCGTATATCACACCACCTGCCTGCAAAACAGGCCATGCCAATCAGTGGTATGTCACCCAAACCCTCCTAACCCACATCAAACTCGTCGGCCACACCATGACATGGCATGCAACAGTAAAAGAGCAAACCAAAAGCACAACACATGACCAATTAGATACGAAGTGACACGTGATAAATGGAAAGAGGCGTGAGACAATCCCACCTGACATGGAATCAGATGAAATGACTGACCAACAACCTCCCACACATACAAAGTCATACACAAATGCATGCCACCAGCGGTACCATCAACAAAGGTGAGCGGCCATTGTGTTGGGGATACACCTTGAGCATCATATAAAAAGGACAAGCAACAAAAATAACCTACTGACGCATGTACACGATCCCCAAATGGTAAGTTATCATGCGCTGCAGGGACACAGCATGCCAGAGAAGGCAATCTGTGTCCACGTGTGGTCATGGAAGGGTGGTTGTATGTGTGGTGGAGAATTGTGTAAGTGTGTGTGTCAGTAGGGACATGCACTCAATACATGCATGTGAAATCAAGTGACCCTCAGTGTCCTGTACACATCACATGTGAACATTGGCCATGTGTACACCACAGTATGTCAAACCACAACAATCCCTTGACACCTGAAAAGTGAACCCAACATTGGCCAGCAGAACACATGATGTCCATAGTACCCCACAATGAGAATGTCAAAGAGTGCCCAAACACTGTAGCCCAGGCGTACTGTCCGACAACAAAAGGCCCTCCCTCATTTACTCATCACCATGAGCTTCAGAAGAACTGTGTCTGTGGTCTGTCGGCTTCTTCCTTCTAGTCTACCTGGCTTCAGGATCCCCCTACCCCTTGCTTTCCTTGTTCTACCTATCGTGTAAATAGGGTCCAGCCCCCTCAGGGGCCACCTTGACTGGTACAAATACCAAATCACAGAGAACTCCAATGAGCCAAACCCCCAAACCAGGGAAAAAGCCTCTAACCACCAAAAAACCCTGGAAGAGTCTCCAGTAGATGACTTGAAGTAGCTGAACATGGTCAAGCACATGTCCAAGCAGAATGATAGAATAACTACCAAGGTAGCACAGCTGAACAATGGTTCAACAGGATGGGTAGCAATTTCAGTACACAATAATCAATGAGGATGCAACAACTGATGGGTAGTGTCACAGCCCCAGTCTCCAGGCGCAGGAGTTGCACAAACCAACCACCCCCTCCGCAGTCTGGGCGCCTGCAAGGTAAAACTTACACAGGCCTCTGAGACCCCGGCGGGGAAATAGGGTTAGGGATCCGTTGGTTGGATAGGTATTGCTATTCAGGATAACCGGAAAGAGGCTCAGGAGAGGGGAGGTGGATGGGCAAGGGAAAGTAGGGAAAATACAAAATACAACTATTGACAATTACACATACGCAATAAGAGAAACCATGTACTTCATGCGCATTGTACAATATGGCTCAAAGGCAAGCAAAAGAGAGACTTATCTCAGGGGTGAGTGCTGGCCTCCTGCCTGCGCACTCTCAGGTCCGGTAACATGAGCAGTTTAATGCTGCAAAGAGAGTGTGAGTTACTATTCTGTGTGTGTTTCCCCCACACACATAAAACCATTCATGTCTTGAACTTAGTGACTCCTCCCCAAACAAGCACTCTTGTCTGCTGCTTTGTTCGTATAGTTTTGCTTGCCCCCGTGATGGTTTATACACTGTCAATGCGGTAAGGTAGCCGCACGTGGCCCCGCGTTAAACGGAAGACCATGTGTTAAGAATCACACATGATAGAATGTGCCTTGGATGTGCTGCTAGACGCGTGTGGGGAGGTGCGACTTCAGTACAAGTAGCGGTCTACCAGCCGTGGATTTCTATAGGCAGCGCATGTGGCTAATTGCATATGCTAATGATATGCACTGCACTTGAGTTTGTACGTTGCTGGGTGCCCCCCCTTGTGCCGTATTAGTTTGTGGCTATGAATGCTACTTGCCCTAGTAACTTAGCTTCTATGGAGCAGGGGGGACTCTGGGATATGGGCGACTCACCCTGCGTGTGCCCCTGACAACTTGGAAAGCTTCTTGGCATTTGCTCCTCAGCGCGGCTTTGCTGTAGTGTACGCATCTTCCCCAATGCCTGGCTAAATTCACCAGCACTGGCGCTACTTATCTTGCATGTGCGAGGGGCCTGAATGAAGGTCGGCTGGGGCGTGGACCCTCGTGCTGCTCACCTTGCTCGGAGCTCCTAGAAACACATCTGCTTCTGTCGGACGTCTGAGCACAAGCCCCGTGCTTCTGCTTGCGCACGCATGCACACGTGTGCACCACCCAATGTGGCCAGAGTTTTGTACTTCTTGGGTCGGTGTCTGCTGGGAAAGGTAGTCTGGAGGCTCATTTTCCTGCAGAAAGGGCATACAAGCTTTTAATAAGGCTGGAAAGTTTCCTGTGTGTGTGTCTTCATGCTGCTTGTCACTGGGCCATGTCTGAGACCTACATATGACCTCCTCCCACACAACCCCAGGTTCTGTACCTTAACAGGTAGAGCTGGAACTTGAGTAGAAAATAACCAAGGAGGCTGGCACAACAGGATGGTTCAGCTGAAACCCAATCAATCATTGATAGCGTGAACAAAGAAAGGCAGAGACAGCAGAAGTCTTGAAAGGCACAGAGAATAGCCGGTAACAGCTAACAGCAAGTTAAGAGCCACAACAGTTGAATAGCATTGGTAAAAGCCAACAGCCAACATAAAGGCATGGATGTAATAGATGAAAGACAGGAGGAGTGACAGAAAGATGCTGTTGAACAGAATTGTACAGAGGCAAACCGAGGCAGTGTAAGAGTATGTGGAAATACCAGCCCGAGAGATGGCCGGTCAGATCTGCAACAAGGACAGTAGCAGGAAGAACAACAGGGACTAAAGGCACCAGAGTGTGAAAAACAAGTGAAAGAGCAGTAGTCCAATAGGAAATCTGCACCCTCAGGCAGCATCAAAGTCCAAGAGGGAAGACAGACACAATGTGCCATCCAATCGGAACGGAGCGTAGTAGTGGTATAGGCGGACATCTCAGGTGAGGACTGGACCGTGACCTGTGCCTCTTGGGTCACATTCTTAATGCATCCCCCTTTGCCACAATCCCCAGGGGCTCAACTCAACATGTACCAACTTGACATTGTCAACATCCGGCCCCCTGCCACCATCAGTGTGACTTTGACAGCCAAAGGGTGCAGGCTACCGTCTACAGCATGAAGTGCATCAAGCACATATACAGGCAAGAAAAGAACATACATCACAATCAACATCAATAAATGGACAGTTCAATGATGTACTCACCAAAACTGATTGCAGACATGCTGTGGAGAAAACATCCATAATCCCCACTAGGGGTGTTAACACAAGTAGTACAGCAGCAGACAGCTCACAGATATGATGAAAGTCCAATGCCCTTCTGTAAATGGTTGTCACATCGAACCATCCTTGCGAGACCATGGACCATGGACCGGAGGGGCAGCCGGGTGACTAGCATGTGAGTAGGGTGCAAGTGTGGGGATGAGGACAGTCCCCGTCTGCTTTACATATCCAGCATGCTGCACAGCAGGCACGCATCAGTGAAGCACTGCATGACTCGCACCTGAGAACCATGCACACATAGCATGTAGTGGCAGTCAAGCACAACACATCAACAAAGCAAACCACACATGGGCTGGACAAAGACGTGACAACACTCACTGGACAGGGCATCGAAGTCCAGCATCTCTCCCACTCCTTCATACAATTCTGCCGGTATGAACTCTGCAGCGATCAACTCGTGCGAAGTGAGATCTTCCTCCTCAGGTGGTGACCCACTGCCAGTCACCTGAGTCATGGCATAATTGGAGGCATGCTTCACTTTAGCACAGTGTCAGAGGTCATCCCTACACTTTTTGTACTCCTGACACCCTCCGCAACATGCTTCCAGTGGGACAAACGCTGGGCAGCCGTAGTGTGACAATTCGGGCCCACTAGCATATCACGGTCGTGTCCCGACACGTAGTCCACAAGGAAGTCCAGTTCCTGCTTGCAGAAAGGCTTGTTCCTCGACATGCCGGAGGCCGGAGTCGTGTCTGGGGTCCCAGTCTCTGGTGCAGTTGCAACCTTCCTCCTCTTGGGCAGTGATGTGGACCTTGACTGGCAAATGCCGCACTGATCAGCAGGGGTGTTGCTAGGTCTGCAAGAGACCCGGGGCTAAGCTGATGTCGGAACTGTCGGGATTGGGGGCTAGCTAGCCTTTTGGTTGTAACTCCTGAGTTTCTATCCGGGGCTACAACCAAAAGACCAGGAGCTATAACCCCCTTAACCCCCTCCTAGCAACGCCTCTGCTGATCAGTAGGGGCAGTGGCGCTAGTGTATTGAACCGAGGGAGTGGCAGGTGGAACAAGGACGGAAGCCCTGACTTGCATCAGTGGCTGCTGGGTGCCCTTGACTGGACCCTGCGTAGCAACATCCGCTGTGCCACGGTCATGGACCGAGACTGTCCTGGATGGCAGACTCACAGCCGGGGTGGTGTCGGCTGCATCTGCCCATGCATTTGCCAACACCCGGCTGCTCGGGGCAGCAGATGACAATACTGCACCAGGGACATGTGTCTCGGTCAGGGCAGCCCTGCGTGCACTTACTGTGTGCCTCCTGACCTCCTGGAAATCATCCTGGGACTCGTGAGGTGCCAACGCAGCATGCGCTGGCGGACCCTGAGCCTGGGTGGTGGCCACAGCTGCACCTGCAGCTACCACTCCCCTTGGGCCCGTGGCAGTCGATGAAACGGACTGCCTGGTCACATGGGCACCAGTGCCAGATGGTGGCATGACTGCACCGACACGTGGCACAACATCGCGCCGAAGTGGCGCACCCCTGCCTCTTCCCCCTCTGCAGCCACCCTGGACACCCTGGAGTCCCCCTACTCTCTGGTCACCCCCAGCCACGTCCCTGACCACGCCCGCCACATGGAGTACACCCAGCTGAGGCGCCCCTCACCTTTCGTGGCCTCCCAACCATGGCACAGATGTAGTAGTGCCGGCACAGATGTAGTAGTGCCAATGGGAGGTGTACAAGACATTTGTCTTGGGCAATTGGGGTGAAGAGGGTGGGATACCAGATGTTAACAGCACCCCTGTGCACCGGCAAGGCTGTTTGTGACCCCGGTGATAAAGTGATGGGTCACGCAACGCTCAGGCACCCCAAAACTGCAGTAAAACCGTGCACGCAACCCCCGGTAGTCCATGTGGGTGGAATTAACCTCCTGCAGTGCGCAGTGGCACCCAGGGACACGAAAAACACGTACGCGTGGGACACGCTGGCTACTATGACCTCGAAAACGGGTACGCGATACACAGGGGGACCGGCAGTGGGAAAAATAGCGTGCGCGACTCACCGTCTGACTAGCATGGTAATGAAAAACACATGTAGCCAATACCCCCGCCAAAAGAAGAGATACGTCCTTGAAGTGAAGTTGTGATGGCGCGTGAAACACCCAGAAGTAGTGTAACGCTCACCTGAATCCCTCGGAGGCGCGGGTCTGGTCTGGGCGTTCTCCGAACCTTCCAAAGTCACTCGCAGGTCTTTGGCACCACCCTGGAAGGGCCAGCTCCTTACTGTGATCTTAATCTGGAGAGTGAGATGTCTGCGGGCAGAGAAGAAACAGGGGTTAACGTCTGCCTGACGGGGTTTCGGCCCTTTCCCCTTCCTGACACTCCTACAACTCTCCTAGGCCGCACGTGCTCACCTTAGGTAGGTAAAAGCGGCGCTCTCCATCCTGCGTCTGTGCAGGGGCGCTGTAGCCAGTTACTTCACTGGACGATAGTTCAGCCCTTTATTGCGGAGGTAGAGTCCAGAAGACAAGACCGTCGTTAGCTGCACGAACGGTGAGTGCCTTATATGAGTCTTTTTATTGTCCTTTCAGAATCTTGCCTCTTTTGCAGGTCTGGTATGCTGATCCGGAAAGTGGAGAAGTCCAGAGTTTTTGCAGGCAAGCAAAAAGTTCATCTGAAGTTAAATGCACTTTTAAAAGTCTTTTTTCCCTTTCTTTCAGGTGGCTGTGCAATCGGCGATGAAGACTGATGCCGAAGGATAGTGCCGGAGGATGGACAGGTATCACCGCTTAAGGCGCGTGAGTAGAAATGGAGTCCTGAGCTCTAATAATGTCCTTCTTGTATTTTACAGGTGCGGACAAATGGCGCTGAACGGAGCTCGCGGAGACCGTGGCACAGGTAAGCAGATATCACAGAGTTATCGCTAACCTGTATTCTTTGTAGTTGCAGATGGCTGGAGAACGAAGAATGGCGGCACGAGGCCTTGGAAGGCGCCGGAAGGTGGTAAGAGCAGCTCTGGTACTTTCTCGTGCTACTCTAATGTTCTCGTTTTCCTTTTCAGATGTCGCGGAAGGCTGGAGCTGGATTCAGGAAGGTAAGTTGAAGACTTTCCTGTTTTCAGGTGCAGAAGAAGAAGAGCAGCTGGAGCCGACACGGTGAGCGTCCTGCTGCTATTGCAGAATAACGCGAAGCACGTGAAACCAATCGGGTGTGGTTTAAATAGCCTTCAGTAGTGCTTAGGCGTCTTCTTCCACAGCTTTCAGAGGTAAGAAAAGAGTTCCAGTATGTAATTCTTGGGAGAGGTGCTGGCCCCACCCAGCAGTTAAAGTAGTCCCAGCAGGATTGGATGAAGAGTTCATCCTGCAGGTAGGAAGGCAGCATGGTCTGCAGGAGGTAAGTCCACCCAAGCACCAATCCTTTTTATATGAGCCCGGCGCTTCCAGTGCCGGGACTGGGTCCCTTTATGAGCATGAGCCTGGCGCCGCTGGCGCCAGGACAAGGTCCAAAAGGCCCCTACGGGGGCCGGTTTGTGCCTGGAATAAGGGTCATGACCCTGCTTCCAAGGATGTTGGGCTAGGTCTGACACCTTGGAGGCAGTGGTCATGACAAGTAGCAACACATGCGTCGGTCTCCACGAAAGGCACGTACAGCGTACTGCCGGGACCTGCTCACCTTTAACCCGTGCTGAGGGAAACACCTGCGCGCATCACGTCACTTACGAGCTTAGGCCCTTTCCTCGAATTACACGCATTAACACGCGTATGTGCTGTTTTTTCACATGCTGAATCACTATGCACCCGTGACGAGGGAAACACCTGCGTGTGTTACGTCACATATGTGCTTACGCGCTAAGGGCCTTTCCTCGAATTACCTGACGTGCTGTTTTTTCACGTGCCAAATCACTTCATATCAAGCTGGACACGCGACAACACACAGAAGACCACGCTCCTGCCCAGAAGGCCATTTTCCTGCCCCCCAGAGCCCTGAGCCGACTCCCACCAGCCATCTGCTGCTGCCTGCCTGCCTGCCTGCTGGCCACGTGCCCTGCTATTTGGTGCCTGCACGTCAGCCATCTGCAGGGGTCTAGTTACTGTGACCACCCCTGCTGGAACAGAAGACTCCCAACTGCAGTTCCATCGCTCCACAGTCCAGCACCAGGACCCAGTTGCCCACCCACACCTGACTCGGGGGTTGCCACGTCGGGGCAAACACCATTGGAGACCACTGGCAACCCCCAGCCAGAGAGGCAGAGGGCTGCCAGCTTCACAGCAGGAGAGGCTGGCATCCTGGTGGAGCAAGTCCTGGTGCATTATGATGCCCTCTACGGAAGAAGACGCGCCAACAAGGATGGACGGGAGAGGATCTGGCTGGACATCGTTGTTGCCATCAACGCGGAGGGGGTGGCAATCCGTGACCTACCACATGTCCGTAAGCGTTGGGAGGACTTCAGGTCCAGGACCCTCAGTAAGGCCCGGCACCTCTTGGTAGCAGAAGATGCAGTGAGGCGCTGGGTCCACCTTACCACTGACGACATGAGGGTCCTGGAACGCATTAACCCAGCGCTTCACCGCCAGGTCCTCGAGAGGCAGACTGGTCTGGAGTCGAGCGGTAAGTGTCCATGCGTACTTATTGGACGCAGTGCATGTTGAGGTGTGCCAGGAGTGTGCAGCTTGGACATATGTTTGAAAAGGCCCATGTATGGATGTGTATGTGCAGGGACATGATCGTGCTGCATGTGAGTCCTGTCATGTGTGATGCACATCAAGGGTGTATGTGTTCCAAAGCATGATGCACAACTGCATGAGGAGATGCACACATGTTAGCATTTCTGTGTATGTACTATGGCATGGTTAGGGTGTGACACATGGATGCTGGTTCCACCTTCATGTACGTGCACGGCATACATGTGCATGTATGTTTGACATGTGTGCGACTGTGATACACCATGGATGCATGTGACACAGACATGCAGGAACCCAATTGGCAGATGTGACATACTTGTCGATGATTGCACTGTGACAGGTGGTGGATATGTACAGATGCATGTCTGTCTGTTGGCATGTGTGCATGTGTTAGGCACTCCCCATGTTGCTTGTGACATCATGCCAACCTTCAGATGTTCATGCTGTTGTGTGTGTATGGTTGCTGCTGCTTGCTGCACGATTCCTGTTAATTTGTGCATGTGTTTGGGTTCAAATGATATGAGTGTTAGGGAGTGTGATGCCATCTGTGAAGTTTGACACTGCCACTCATGTGCAACTGTCATGTGTGTTTCCGACCATTGTACAGTGCCCTGATGCCTGTGTTCTGTCTCTCCCTGTCTGCAGCGTTGACTGATGAAGAAGGCGGAGACAGTGCTGTGGAGCACAGCGGCAGGGATCCCACCGCCAGCCGGAGACGCAAGGCCCAGCTCTCCTGCCACATAGTCATCTCTTCCGGGAGTGAGGAGTCTGGTGCCGCGTCCATGGCCGCAGCTGCTGAGGGAAGGTCCAAGAGGCGGAGGTTGGAGGTGGACTCCTCGGCAGCAGTAGGGGCAGCTGA
Source organism: Ambystoma mexicanum (assembly GCF_040938575.1). Classification (NCBI taxonomy): domain Eukaryota; kingdom Metazoa; phylum Chordata; class Amphibia; order Caudata; family Ambystomatidae; genus Ambystoma; species Ambystoma mexicanum. The sequence goes on along the minus strand of NC_090933.1, from coordinate 127,698,501 downwards.
GCCCACACAGGGGCCTATGGACAAAGATGGCACGGAGTCATCCAGGTTGGTGGTGGGTTCGGTTGAGGAGGAGGCCGTGGAAGCCCCATGCACGGGGCTTGGAGGGGGGGATTCCACTGATGCTAGTGGTGCAGCCCAGGGACAGGAGGCAGCACAGGCTGCCGCGGAGGTGCCTATGTGTAATCCTGTCCCCGATCCTGTGACTGCATCATCTCGCACAAGCAGGGATGCCTTCGTCCAGACCCGTTTTCAGGGAGGGGATGCGCAAACAACAACTGGCCTTCCTCTCCCTGCAGACGTTGCAATCCATGACCGGATTGAGCCTGCCCTAGCTGGGGTGGCGTTACGCCAAATTGGTATTCGGGATGATGTGCAGGGTTCTCGTCTGGACAATGCACATCATTTCGAATACCTCTTTGACTGCGTCACCCTACTAGGACAGGTCATCGGCGCTGGGTTCATGCGTGTGCTGGATCTTCTTGCGACCCCCTCCTCAACTGAACCCCCTATGCGCCAGTCGTCCTCCGTGCCATCTTCCCACCCAAGTATCACCTGGGACCCCTGTGGAGCTGCCCCTGAGCCAGCGGCCAGGCTGGTGGAGGACACATCCCTGCCACAGTCGGGAGTCAGAGGTCCAGCAGGGGTGGCCACCCCACCAACTGGACCCCAGCAAGAGGAGGACGTGCAGGCATCAACAGGCAGGGCACGTGCACGGCAGCAGCAGGCTCAGAGTGGGAGCGATCATGGCTCGGGGCCATCAACATCATAGGCGCAGGCATCGGCCGGAGGACGCAGGATTTGGAGTGTCTTCCGTGTGGCAGCGTTTGGGCCAGCAAATAGTTGTGGAGCGGCGGCAGGCAGAGGAGGCACGGCTCACAATGGTCAGGGCGGAGAACTCCATGCGGCGGGCGTTGAGGCAACTCGCAGGGAGTTGGCGGAGGGCATGGCTGCATCCCTGCAAGACCTTGAGGCCAGGGAACAGACCCGCCTCCGGGACGTTCAAGTGGAGTTCGATGATGCACTGGCCCGGGACATCCATGAGTGAGCCGTCGGACTAGCCCACCGCCTTTGTAAATAGTTATGTAGTTGTAGGTTACCTTTCTTTTTTTTTCCTTTGGGGCGCCTGAACTATGCCCCAGCTGTTTGTAAATAGTTATTTATTAGGTATGTTTTTTTGTTAGGTTTGCTTTGGAATGTTGGGCTCATGGACCCTGGATTTTTAATTTGTACATAGTTATGGACCGGATTTTGCTTAATTTTTGTTTTCACCATGGAGGAATGTGTCACGATGCCTGCCCCCGGAAAGCCAGACCAGGCCCAGCAACCCCGGAAGCAGGCATCATGCCACTTGAAGCATGCCCAAAAACCCCAGTTAGGGGCTATTTGGCTACAGTCTTGGCGCCTATGGCACCAGGCTCATAAGAATAAAGTCAGTCCTGGCGCCATGGGCGCCAGGCTCATTACAGAAAACCTACCTAATGCAGACCATGCTGCATACCTACCTGATGCAGACCATGCTGCACGAAGCCACAAGCCAAATGAGGCTTAGAGGGACTATTTTACCTCAGGGACTCCTTTCCTCTCGGGTGGGGCTGTGGAAGAATACTTACCTGGAACTTCTTCCAAGGCTATTTAAGCCACACCCGGACAGCCACACGTGCTTCGCGTTATTCTGCGTGCTGCAGTGTAACGCTCACCGTGTCTTCAGCAGCTCCAGTCTTCAGCCACGCCCGCTTCAGCCCTGGAACACCTGGAACAAGAAAAGGAGAAGAGATCAGAAGAAAACCCTTACCTGAATCCTTGATCCAGCACATCGTCGATCTGGAAGAGAGAAGCCTTCACAGGTGCGTTGCCATGCACCTCGCAGCGCCGCGCTGAACTCACCATCCGGGGCTGCATTCCTTTACTCCATCGCGAACCCAGCATCTCCAGGCCATTCTTCAACACCTGGGGGAGACAAGAACAAATAGGTGAGCAAGGGCAATACAACCTACCCCCAAAGACTTACCTGATTACCACAGGGGGATACTCACCTCATCTCGGGTCGGCGCAGTCAATCCTGCATCACCGCCGCACCCCGGCCCCTAAGGGGAAAACAAGGACAATACAACCTACCCCCAAAGACTTACCTGATTACCACAGGGGGGTACTCACCTCATCTCGGGTCGGCGCAGTCAATTCTGTATCACCGCCGCACCCCGGCCCCTAAGGGGAAAACAAGGACAATACAACCTACCCCCAAAGACTTACCTGATTACCACAGGGGGGTACTCACCTCATCTCGGGTCGGCGCAGTCAATTCTGTATCACCGCCGCACCCCGGCCCCTAAGGGGAAAACAAGGAAAATACAACCTAACCCCAAAGACTTACCTGATTTACCACAGGGGGGTACTCGCCTCATTTCGGGTCGGCGCAGTTAATTCTGCATCATCGCTGTACCCAGCCCCAAAGGGGAGAACCACAATAGACTTACCAGGATCTTACCAATTGCCACTTGGAACTCTTCTAGTGGTTTAAATCTGCAATCTGCAAGGAATCTGGCAGAGTGAATATCAGACTTTTGAACTTTTACGAACGATTGGACTTTAGAGTCAATACTGGAACTCGCCAATTCCTCCACGCCAGTGAAGTAACTGGTCGTCTACGCGCCCCTGCGCTCGACGCAGGATGGAGAGCTGATTTTTCCAAATCATCAGGTGAGATTAAGAGGGGACTTCAGAAGTGTTCTGTGGGCAGACAAGGGGAGTGGGAAGGCGGGTTAACGCTCAGATTACAGGAGGTTAATTCCCCTTTTCCATTGCAGAAAGATATTCGTACGAGTCCAACAAACTAAGGTCCAGTCTGTCATCTCGGCTCTACGTGTTACTCTGGTGGAAGCAACAGCCGGCCAGTCCAGATCGACGCCCCCGTGGGACTCAGGTGAGAGTAACAGAACGCGAAGCCTACCCACAAATACCCACCTGGGCGTCATGGAGACCTCGGAAACTGATCAGTTGGCCCAATTATTAGGGGAACTAAGGGACGAAGTGCATTCCGCCCGCCAGGAAACCAATGCCCTCAGGAGGGAATTGATAGTATCAAAAGAACGAACAGATGATTTGGCCAGACAGCTATTACAAAGCCAGGCTGGACAAACACCTCTACCTGGACTCGGGGCCAGCCCAGCTCCGGTGCCACCGAGTAACACGGTGCAGATAAACCTTCCTGGAGCCGTTCCCTAGGCTCCGCCTGAACGCTTTGCCGGAGACCCAAAAAGGTTTGCTATATTCATGAATCAATGTCGCTTACGCTTTTTATGTAGACCTGGAGCTTTCCCAAACGATCAAGCCAAGGTAGTTTTTGTACTGTCATATCTCAGCGGCAGTGCAGCGGACTGGTCCATTCCGCTAGTAAATCAGGATGACCCAATTCTTCGAGATTTCCAAGGTTTTCGAACAAGCATAGAAAGACTGTTCGCCCGACATTCCCAAGGACAGGCTTTGGATAACGAACTTTTATCCTTACGGCAAGGTAATCAGGATCTTTTATCTTACATTGCAACTTTCAATAGATTAGTTGTGGAAACCGAATGGCACGAAGCCAAGCGAATTACATTATTCCATCGAGGGCTTCGGGGAGAACTCAAGGATGTTTTAGCCCAAGTCGTGAACCCGCCTCTAGACTGTGCTGAATATATAGATTTTGTGGTCCAGTTAGATCACAGACTTCAAACCAGAAAGGCTGATCGAACCAAGTTTGAAAACAGGGTCTTGGTTAAAACCTACGTAAGCTCTAAGGGGGTAGATGCCTCAGAACCCATGCAAATCGGGGGGGTTATAGGACCCTTAACCCAAAAGGAAAGAGAAAGAAGACGGCAACAGCAATTATGTCTATATTGCGGGGCTAATGGTCATTTCCTTCGGAACTGCCCTGTAAAACCACCCAAGAAAACTATAGGAGCAGCAGACGAAAACCCACTTGAAACCTGACTCGGCAAACGACCACGCCCGGCAAGCATAGAGGTCAGCTTGCCGAGCTTAAAGGAGGACACTGTGACCTCGCATTTCACCATACCCATGGTCCTTATAGATCCAGAGCAGCCATCACTCATGCACGCGGTAAAGGCGTACGTAGATAGTGGAGCCATAGGAAACTATTTGGACTGCGGATTGGCTTCCAGGATGAATCTATCTCTCACCCGAAAGACCACTGCCGATGTTGTCACCACTGTTGATGGAACTGAAATTTCCTCTGGGCCCGTAACTCATTCCACTGCAGAGATGACATTGCTGGGTCAGTATGGACACCGAGACGTTATGGTGTTTGATTTAATCAAGGCTCCACAGTTTCAACTGATACTGGGAATCCCTTGGTTGGAAAAACACAATCCCTGTATTGATTGGCGAGAGAAGAGACTAACCTTCCCAGAATGTGCTAACACCTATTACCCAAAGAGAACTTTAAATTCAGTACTGGCCCCAATAATCCCAGCTGCCATACAATTACCTGCTGAATACCAAGACTTTCAGGATGTCTTTCAAAAGGAGCAGGCAAACACCTTACCACCGCACAGATTGTATGATTGTCAAATAGATCTCATACCAGGAGCACAACCACCTTGCAGCAGAATCTATGCCCTCACGGAACCTGAAAATCTCCACTTGCGCCAGTACCTAGACCAGTATCTTGCTAATGGCTTCATCCGCCCGTCCAAGTCCCCTGCATCTTCCACTTTGTTCTTCGTGCCTAAAAAGGAAGGCGACCTTAGAACATGCATTGACTACCGCGCGCTGAATCTGATAACTATCAAGAATCGATACCCATTGCCTTTGATCCCTGAACTACTAGACCAGGTAAAGAACGCTTGTATGTACACAAAACTAGACCTTCGGGGGGCATATCATCTGGTACGCGTCAAAGAGGGTGACGAATGGAAGACTGCTTTTCGCACCAAGTACGGATTATTTGAGTACCAGGTGATGCCTTTCGGACTGTGTAACGCACCAGCGGCCTTCCAGTTCTTCATGAACGATGTCTTCCGAGAGCTCATCGATGTTTGTGTAGTCGTTTACATCGACGATATCTAAGTATACTCCCTATCAGAATCCTTTCATGTAAAGCACGTCCGAGCAGTCCTAGAGAAGTTACGCCAGTATAAGTTATATGCTAAACTGGAAAAGTGCATCTTTCACACTACGGAAGTAGAGTTCCTTGGATTTATTCTGACCCCGAAAGGAATCCGGATGGATACACGTAAGGTGGATGCAATTCTTAATTGGCCTTCCCCAAGCTCAGTCAAAGGAGTTCAAACCATGCTCGGCTTTGCCAATTTCTACCGCAGGTTCATCCCGGACTTCTCACACATTGTACATCCCATTACAACACTATTGCGAAAGAATAAACGCTTTGCATGGACAGAAGAAGCCGAGAACGCCTTCCAAGAGTTAAAAAAGAAATTCACGTCCGCTCCTGTATTACGACACCCACGCCCAGAGCTTCCCTACATAGTGGAAACAGATGCATCCAGTTCAGCTATGGGAGCAGTGCTCTCCCAAAAGGATCCCGAAACTAACCGGCTGCACCCAGTGGCGTTTTGGTCAAGAAAGTTTTCGGCTCCCGAATTAAATTATGCCATAACCGACAAGGAGCTGTTGGCCATCAAGTCCGCCTTCAAGGCTTGGCGGCACTATCTGCTGGGCGCCAGACATACCATTACGGTCATCACTGTTCACCGCAACTTAAAATACCTAAAGGTAGCCAAGGCCCAATCTTCACGCCAACTCCGTTGGGCATTGTTCTTCGCCGAGTTTGATTTTGTAATAACCTATCGACCAGGTTGTAAAAATGGAAAAGCTGACGCCCTGTCCCGAATTGGAATGGGAGAAACAGAAAGAGCTTTAGAACCTGTACCCATAATTCCCGAACAGAGGATCCTTGGTCTGACATCCATACACTCTCTGGAGGACATTCAAGAATGGGTCCATCAACTCTTTGATTCCGATGCCTTACAGGGCTGGGCAAGAAAAGGTCCAGAGTATTCTGTCACCAACAATCTACCTTATTACCAAGGCCGGCTATTTCTGCCACTAGAGGAACTACAGAAACTTGTCATTTCTCATTACCACGACACCTTGATGGAAGGGCATCCTGGCATTGCAAAAACTGAAGCCAAAATCAAGAAACAGTTTTGGTGGCCCACCTGGCGAAAAGATGTCAAGTTGTTTGTCATGTCTTGTGGCATTTGCGCTCAAAATAAAGGGGAAAAGAAAAAACCAGCTGGATTATTACAACCATTAGACATACCACCTACTCCTTTGCATACCTTGTCATTATACTTTATCACGGATTTACCCCCGTGCAACGGTTATAACACCATTCTAGTTATTGTAGATCTTTTTTCTAAAATGGCCCATTTCATTCCTTTAAAAGGAATACCTTCAGCTTCAATCCTGGCTAAGAAGTTCCTTGAAAATGTTGTCCGCCTACATGGCTTTCCTTCTGTGTTAATTTCGGATCAGGGAAGTCAATTTATTTCCCATTTTTGGAGGAAGTGCTGCCAGCTGGCACAAATTGATGTTAGGCTTTCAACCAGCCACCATCCCCAGACCGACGGTCAAACAGAGAGAACCAACCAGACTCTTGAGCAATACCTACGTTGTATGCTACATCAATCTGAGGGGGATTGGAAAGACATTCTTTGGATCGCCGAGTATGCATACAATAATTCTGTACACTCAGGAACTAAACAAAGCCCTTTTTTTACCATATATGGTCACCATCCTCGAACCTCAGATTTAGATTCTCCCCAGCATTTAGAGATGCCCGCGGTGGACCATCTCCACGCTGTTATCACACAAGTCTTTAAAGAGGCGACTGCACATTTACAAAAGGCTAAGGATAAATACAAGAAGGATGCTGATCAACACAGGAGTGAAGCACCGCAATACCAAGTAGGGGACCAAGTATGGTTAGCCACCAAGTACTTACCACTCAAAGGAACACAGATTTTTAACCCCAGGTATTTGGGACCTTATTCTATTAAGGCTATAATTAACCCAGTGGCCGTCAAGTTGGACCTGCCTGGTCATATGCGTGTTCATCCTGTTTTTCACGTGTCTCTTTTGAAGCCTGTGCAACCAGGAACTAGGCTAACCACCCCACCTGAACCTATCCTCATAGACGGAGAACCCGAATTCTAAGTCAAGAATATCTTGGACTCTAAAAGGGTGAGATCAAAACTCTTCTATCTCATTGATTGGAAAGGTTATGGTCCACAAGAAAGATCTTGGGAGCCTAGTGACCATGTGCATGCACCTCAATTAGTGAAAAGGTTCCACCAAGAATTTCCAGAAAAACCTAGGCCGAGAGGGAGAACAGCTTTAGGAGGGGCCTTGAGGGGGAGAGCTGTCACAATGCCTGCCCCCGGAAAGCCAGACCAGGCCCAGCAACCCCGGAAGCAGGCATCATGCCACTTGAAGCATGCCCAAAAACCCCAGTTAGGGGCTATTTGGCTACAGTCCTGGCGCCTATGGCACCAGACTCATAAGAATAAAGTCAGTCCTGGCGCCATGGGCGCCAGGCTCATTACAGAAAACTTACCTGATGTAGAAGACCATGCTGCATACCTACCTGATGCAGACCATGCTGCACGAAGCCACAAGCCAAATGAGGCTTAGAGGGACTATTTTACCTCAGGGACTCCTTTCCTCTCGGTGGGGCTGTGGAAGAATACTTACCTGGAACTTCTTCCAAGGCTATTTAAGCCACACCCGGACAGCCACACGTGCTTCGCGTTATTCTGCGTGCTGCAGCGTAACGCTCACCTTGTCTTCAGCAGCTCCAGTCTTCAGCCACACCCGCTTCAGCCCTGGAACACCTGGAACAAGAAAAGGAGAAGGAGAAGAGATCAGAACAAAACCCTTACCTGAATCCTCGATCCAGCACATCGTCGATCTGGAAGAGAGAAGCCTTCACAGGTGCGTTGCCACGCACCTCGCAGCGCCGCGCTGAACTCACCATCTGGGGCTGCATTCCTTTACTTCATCGCGAACCCAGCATCTCCAGGCCATTCTTCAACACCTGGGGAGACCAGAACAAATAGGTGAGCAAGGGCAATACAACCTACCCCCAAATACTTACCTGATTACCACAGGGGGGTACTCACCTCATCTCGGGTCGGCGCAGTCAATCCTGCATCACCGCCGCACCACGGCCCCTAAGGGGAAAACAAGGACAATACAACCTAACCCCAAAGACTTACCTGATTTACCACAGGGGGGTACTCACCTCATTTCGGGTCGGCGCAGTTAATTCTGCATCATCGCTGTACCCCGGCCCCAAAGGGGAGAACCACAATAGACTTACCAGGATTTTACCAATTGCCACTTGGAACTCTTCTAGTGGTTTAAATCTGCAACCTGCTAGGAATCTGGCAGAGTGAAGATCAGACTTTTGAACTCTTACGAACGATTGGACTTTAGAGTCAATACTGGAACTCGCCAATTCCTCCATGCCAGTGAAGTAACTGGTCGTCTACGCGCCCCTGCGCTCGACGCCGGATGGAGAGCTCATCTTTCCAAATCATCAGGTGAGATTAAGAGGGGACTTCAGGAGTGTTCTGTGGGCAGACAAGGGGAGTGGGAAGGCGGGTTAACGCTCAGATTACGGGAGGTTAATTCCCCTTCTCCATTGCAGAAAGATATTCGTACGAGTCCAACAAACAAAGCTAAGTGGGTCTGTCCAGTCTGTCATCTCGGCTCTACGTGTTACTCTGGTGGAAGCAACAGTGGGCCAGTCCAGATCGACGCCCCCGTGGGAATCAGGTGAGCGTAACAGAATGCTTTGCTTTTTTTATTTTACTTTGGATTTTGTTTTATGGAGGGACACTTTGGAGCCATTTTACTTTGGATTTTATTGATTTCTGCATTCATTTTTTTGTCCATGGGTCTGGATTGTGATGACGTGTTGGGTGGGGGACATGAGTCGGGGCCTGCTGGCAGGTGCCCGTCACTGGGGGTGTGGTGAGAGACATGAGTCAGGGCTCCCAAGTGCAAGGTGCCATTTGGCCTGCCTGCGGGTCATGGCCAGGGGTGATGGGCTGCTTGCGGGGCATGGTCAGGGATGATGGGCTGCCTGCGCGGCATGCCCAGGGGTGATGGGCTGCCTGCGGGGCATGCCCAGGGGTGATGGGGCGTAACTGGCGCTGTTGCAGGCTCACTGCGCAACTCTGCGCCACGGCTGGTTATGGATGTATAAATCCATGAATACGCTGTGCGCCAAAATGGGATTTGGCGCACACGGCTGGCGCAAGCTGCCGGACGCGCACTCTGTGCGCCAGCCGCATGCGCCACTTCTGCGCTTAATTCCATGAATTACCGCCTTTGTATCCTTGTAATCTTTCGTATGTTGGATAAATTACTAGACTGTCTCTGGAGGATAGCTCGGGGGCAACATGCTCGCCTTGGTAGCAGGACAACACTGAGCAACACAAGTTCGATCCCGGGTCCGTGCTTAGAAACCTCTGGGTATTAAATGTGTTATAAATAACCAATTATAATTATAGACACATCAGACAGAGTATCTCTGAACACAGATCCTGAATTCATAATAGCAGATAAATTATTGGTCAAGCATTTTCTAAAATTGAAAGGCAATGAGAATGAGCTTGAAAGTTTTTTGAACAACTAGTTAGTTCAAACCCAAGAGGGATGATATAGATCACTGTTTAACCAAATTAGAAAGAATCATGATATATAATTTGAATACACTAAGCTGTGGGTTAAATGTCTATGGCATCGAACAATTATTTTTCTGACAAGAATAAGGTCAGGTTTGAGTATAATGACAAAGATGATTGTGTTCAGTGTTCTATTGAACTAGTATGTATTTTGCACTGCATTATTTGTGGTCTGTTGCATAATGTAACCGAATGGTAGTTATACATTTGGCATCTGTAAATTGATGAATCATAGGCATTGTGATGGAAAACTCACATGTCAATCCAAGAAGTTGGCTGTCATTATGAATGAATGGTTGTAGCTGCATCCTCTAGAAATGAACATTGTAGTTTTCATTTCCTAATGTATCATAACAAACAATGTTATGAGCCAATCAGTTTGCTGTAGGTGGGATTAAGGTATTTTATATGAGCAGGAATATATTGATTTCTTTTCCTACATTTGACAGTGATTAAGAAGACTGAAAATATTAGTTTTCATCTGGATGATACTTGAAAGAAGAAGTACTATAAGAGGCCAATTCTACTCCTAGTGCGGAGTCAAACTGAGTTACGATAAAGAGAGAGAGAATCTTCGCAATTATGGTTTGCCTTTTTGTATGCTTGATGTGATGCTAAATAAAGATATAGTAAGATCAGCTGATAATGAAATATAGAACCAATGTTGCATCATAGTTAAAGACTTTGATAGCCATTTGTACTCTCAATATGGCACTGACATAGATGGATTTAACGTTCCAGCACATATGTACATTTAGAAGTTAAAAAGGATGCCTGAACTTGCATCTAGTTTTGTCCAATTCAGAGTGTCTTAGAGTGATACCTGCTGGTTGTGGACCTGATAGGTGGAACAAACTCATTTATCTGGTCCAGGAATATACATAGATGTTAAAATGTCTCATCTGTAGCGTGAGTGGAATTTAGAATGAGGCAATACTTTGTTACCTGTTTGGCAATATGGTTATTTTTATTGATAACGTTTAGATCTATGAAGCACTGCCTTTTGATAAAGTATATCATGGATACTTGTGCAATCAAGGTTAGATTATTAGTGAATTTTGTGTCTTCCAAGTAAGATTAGAGGTATGATGTTGATTTGGACTATATTATGGCCTATTTTTGATTAAGTGGTATGAATTTTCAAAACATATTTAGAATGAAAGAAGTATAGGAACAGGATATACGGTTTAGAAACCCCAATATGTTTACTTTGACTAGGATGAAGGTTTCTGGTCAGCATTATTTTTGTTGACTGCTGCCTTTTGGGAAACATATGAAACCTTGAGTAGAGTAAGTGAATCTGTGGTGGTTCATGAACAATTCAATTAGTCAGATAATGTATTCTTAATTTGACATGTGTAACGATGTAAGGTCCACATGTATCAAATATATCATATATTTAATTGCTTTCAGAATATGACAGATGAGAGATTTTCAAATGAGTGATACGTGAGAGAGCACTAATTGCCTTCAAGTGAATGTATCCTGATGAAGGCCATACTATTTGTGGAGCAACATGAAGTTTAGCTCTGAAGAGGCCAAAACACTGTTCAACATTTATATTGTTCTCTAAATAACTGATATATCTGATATATCAATTAACATCATTGTATGATAGATAATTTGAATGTGGGATTTTACCACATTTCAAACTATGCAGCAGGTATCAGGAAGCACGAATTATAAAATTTGTTACTGCAGTTATGTTGTGTCTATTATGAGATGTTTTTAAAGTTTTCATGGTTGATGAAAAACAGCTATGGCTTTCACATGTTACAATTCTGATTACAGATCTGTGCACCATTTGTTTAATCAATAATGTTTTTCAAATTTATGTTTTAATTATTTTTTCTTTAATAAAACTGAACTAGATATATACTAGATGTATACTAGTTTGTTAATAAGTAATTGAATCATGTTAATGAGAGCAGGTCTTTGGTAAACTGACTCGTGTCTTATTTGACAAATAGATGTGTTTTCCAGTTCTTGACAGCATTTGATGTACATGGTACAGTGGCCCTTGGTGATCAAGACTAACTGCCAGGCACCACAGATTATGTTGATGGACAAGCCAGAAGTGTCAGCTGGGGACTAACCCAAGGAGAAGACAAGTCAGAACTACCACCATGGGACTAGCCCAGGGAGAAGATAAGTTGCTTATTAAGACATCAACGTTCTAAATATCCTGACAAAGCTAATATATTATTTTAAACAAGATTCCTGTTTTTGCATCATTTGTTACAGCAGATACTTCAACAACTCTGGAGCCGCTTTTTAAAATAAAATCCAGCATCAATTAAGCACAATATAAACAAGTAGTTATGAATGCAAATGGAGTCAGGGAATTAATTTATTTGATATAGTAAATGCTTTGACAAATGCTTGCTGTAAAAGAAACAGTGGCTGCAAGAGTTTTGCAGCGGTGCTGTGGAAAGTGGAGCAGACTCCCTCGGCCACATTTCTCTTTCAGATACCCGGTGGACAACATTCTGCATATTTAGCATATGCCTCGCAGGCTACTTTTTCAATATCTTCAGCGAGTTTAAGAGGCATGGATGAGAAGTAAGACGCACAGTCCGGCCCTGCCAGAATGGCGGCTATTTTCAATAATGGGCAACACTACCATTTTTAATGGCAAGCACTTCAAAGGTTTTCCCATATTGCATTAGTCTTGAGGTATTCGAGAGACTACATTAGAAAGCTTTTAGCTAATTTCTATGATTTGAGACTAGCCTAAAGGTAAAAGGTCAATACTTAGCAGCTCTGTAGCTCAGTTGGGGCCCGTAGAAGGCCTTGATTTCCAGTTGTATGATGGGGCGTCACAGATTTACCAAATGGCAGTACAGTTTATAAATAATGGTGATAAATAAGAGGCCAGAGGTAATAAATTCATGATATTTAAATACCGACCACTAGGGGGCAATGTATGGACCAACAGGAAAGCTCTGGTGGCAAATACATATGAGATATATTGCCCAGAATTAGATGCGAGTGGTACTGTACATTGCAATGTTTACAATACCAGATTTTATTAACGAACGTGGCTCAATTTTTCTTTTTTTTAACTTTGATTTTTAATGTTTTTTCCATTAGACAATACAGTCAGTTTCAAACGGCAATAAAAACATCAACAGACCATTTTATCCACACCTCCCTCCCATAAGCTACCGTAACCGTCCATCCATTGGGATGTTAAGGCTCGTAATTGAGGCCCACAGTTCAGCTTTTTCTGGCGTTATGGTTTCTGGAAATTGCCTGTGCACTTCAAGTGGCCTATTCCACCAGCGAGGCCTGTGGGAAATCCAGTCCCAACATACAATCAGGCTTATAGTTTAAGGTTTTCATCTTCCTCTTTCAACAAGGCGTACCCCACTCGATCAAAAAACTTTCCATCTGAACATTTACTATCGCGGCCAGGTTATCATATGTAAATATGCCCCACAGTTTGGTTAATTATATTTTTCTTTTAATCAAAATACCCCAGTCTGTGTCAGCAGAAATATTTCTGTAAACATTGGACTAAATGAATGTACAAGTGAAACAAATAAGTAAAATAGGGTATAGAATTGCTTCACACAGATACACGCGCCACAAAGAAGATGTTTGGTGCGAAAATATGGTTAGAACCAGCTCAAGTTTGATTGTTGAGTGGTAATCATATTGCGTATTCACGCGTGAACACACGGACGTGAGGGGCATAGAACTTTGTAGGAGGGATTTAACCCATGACGCAGCATTTTCAACTTTAAGAATAGATGACAATACGCAACAGAATTTGGATTTGCCCTGATTTGACAAAGGCATAGTGTGTGCCGAAACACGTGTTATCACAGAGGGCCAACTGAATTACATGATTACAACTGAGCAATAAAACTTGAGCTGGTTCTAACCATATTTTCGCACCAAACCGCTTCTTTGTGGCGCGTGTATATGTGTGAAGCAATGCTATGCCAAATTGTGTGACCCAGAGTAGAGGAACTCACGTCTCCGCTTATTTCTTCACACACATGCAACACTTTTACAAGAATTTGAAGGACACGGGCGCAAAGGCCAAGAAGTTGATATCCCCAAAAAAGTTCCTCATACTGTATCAAATAAGTAAAATAAACATACACATGCCAATTAAAGATCTGAAAATCATCACTGTCCCTTTCCTATAGGGTGTGCCGAGAACAATGAAGGACTCCTCATTCCCTATGTATTTTTGGCACGTGTGTTTACCCATGCCCCAAAACACCACAAGCCTTCCCCACTCGAAATGGAAAGAAAAATACTATCTATTAATGAAAAGTCATTTTTCACATGCCTCATCCCTACTCAGTACCACAGGTATAAAGCATGGCTTTTGCATCCCAAAGGTTTGTATTCAGTAACACCTCTGCAGTCAGTAGGGTGCTAATTGATGTAACCGCTCCTTTTGTGTTTCAGTGCCTTGCTGGAGCCAGAAGGCTAAAGATGGGCAGGCCCAAAAGAAACATTGGAAAGTACAGGTAGACCCATCCCAGTCTCCCCTCACAGTGATTGCATACTATACTATTGGGTAAGTCTTAGTTACGTGGGCCCTGCCCAACACGTGACACCTATGAATGCACAAAAATGCAAACTGTGCTGTTATTGAACAGTTTATTTTCTGATTACTTATTCCTTTCACGGTTTATAACAAACATCTTCCATAGACAACAGATAAAAGAAATGCAATAAAGAATAGTGATACATATTTTGAAATTTTGTCTTAATTTACAAAGCGTTTTTTGTCTACATAACTTTATTTATTAAGAAGGTAACTATTTGGATCCAGCCGAATACTTGTCCATCTATTTGTTATTGTGCCGAATACTTAAATCAACTATTCGGTGCACCCCTAATTCAAAGGGACTCATTTTGGCAACATGAGAAAGTTGGAGGGCAGGAATTGTAACGTATGTTTCGATATTACAAGCAAATCTCTGTTGCGGGCACATTGAGCCATCGTACTTGCTTTATAACCTTCGCCTGCAGGCAGAATACAGTTCTTTGTTGCAGGCACACTACCTCCTCAGCTATTTTACTCAGGTTTTGGAACTTACTCTGCAACAGCTCTAATAATCCACTTAATTAGACTATTTGGATAATTAATTTGTGGGATCGGAACCTGTAATTTCAGATTTCTCACACAGGTCATCAGCAAATTAATAGGCGCCTAAAGAAAATTACACTTTCCAGTAGTAACTTCATAAACTATTGTTCCAGCTCAATGGATTTCCACTGCAAAATACTGGGGAGACCAGAGATACTTTCAACATAATGAGAGTTTTTCCTCAGCTCACACCTTCCCAGCAAACCATCAGATGAATTTCTGTCTGTTGTGAGACAGGCATGATATCAAGAGAGAACAGACTCAAAAGTAAAAGTTTGAAAACCTTTATTATCAAACTTTGGGGGTTGTTATAATGCCTATCCAGCCCTAACTCTAAGAGGATTGTTGCCTCAACTGATGCTTTTACGGGCAGTCAATGTCCGTAAATCCAAAACCAAAGTTTGTCTGTGTCCAAACCTATGCTTGCCCTCACTCTTAAACCAAATGTGATAGGGGATCTTCTTAAAGGAAAAATGGTGACTCGAAAAGGAAATGTAAACCACAGCTGGCTTCAGATAGTCTTACCAATAGGTGTAGTTCTGCCAGTTCAAAATAGTTAAACTCAAAAGGGTTGCTGTTGGAACCTTCCACATAGGGCTCTTGCAGTAAGTCAATAGATTTTGAAATGTCTCAGTGTCTCTTGGGGCTCCCTTTCCCAAGATTTGATCTTTCCAGTTCCAAACAAAAACCCACAGGCCTTCTTTACAAGTTGGGTGGTATTCTGGTGGTAAATCTGCTGAAATATCTCCGAACTGAATTACTGTTACAGCCACTTGGTTTGGCGGAATTACCGCTGGATTACAAGTGGCACTGGCAGAGTCCATTGGACTTTTTTGCAGAATTACCGCTGCAGTAATTCTGCTGATTTTGGCAGAAAGCCGACAATATACCTTCAGCATGATGCTGGAGGTAAATCCCCCACTCCAGGGCCATACTCAGAGTAAGGCAGAGTAAGGCAGTGCAGGAAAAGTGGCAGCAATTCTGCAATTTTTTTCCCACACTTCCATACATGTAAGTTAATGAGGCCCACCGTTCCTGTTCCCCAAGTCTAGGCCTATCTTCACAAAGTTCAACAATGTCTTTAGTGGGCCTTGTAGGGTTCCCTTCCCCAAGCCCAGGCCCCTTTTAAAGCAGTTCAACAAACAAATAAAAGGTTCCTTTTGCCAGGATGTACCTTTCACTGTTCGGTTCTTTCATGGGGACAAGTATCAGAGACTTTTGATAACTCTGAATTCTTTGCTCCTCCCAGGCGTGACCACTCTGACCTCTAACCCCTCTCCTTGTTCTCTGCTGCCTTCTCTTCTTCTGTGCCTCTTTCACTCTCTTTTCCACTTTACTGTGCTTCCTGCACACCTTCTTTTTCTGTTGTGCACACTTGCACCTTCTTTCCACCTTTATGGGCCTCTTGCACACTTCTCTTTGCTTTTCACAGTCCTCTCTTGCACCTTCTGTTTCTCACTGTGCTCTCTTGCACTTCATTTGCTAACTGTGCTCGCTTGCACTCTGTATTTTTTTTGGGTTGCTTCCACCCTCTTTTATGGGTTGCGTTCACCCTCTCTTGACTGTCAGTTTTTCTTCTATCGCTTTGCTGTTTCTCTCGGTTTCGTGTTACTGGCCCCCTTCTCCTTATTTTGGGTCTCTCACAGCCCCTTATGGCTGTTTCAGCGCCACCAGTGCTCTTGCTCTGACTTTCTTTACTTCCGCGCCTCTGGTGCACCTTTTCTGTCGTTGCCCTTTGCTTTCTTTCTCCGCTTTCGCTCACCGGGCTGTTCACTTTTCTTAACACTCCTGCTCCAACCACCCTCACGCTACTGAGTTTCTTTCTGGCCCACGAAACTCACCAACAGTGGCGCGCTGCTGGCAAGCAGGTCAGATGGGTTTGGGTCGAGATCAGGGTCTCACCACCTGCCCCTCAGTTACACCTTGACCTGAACAAGTCCCAGGGGAATGAGCACTGGCCTGAACAAGGCCGATAGACTGCATTTCCATCCCGCTCAGGCTTCCTGGAGACACTGCTCCCTCGCGACGCTGCAGCCCCTCACACACACCGGGCTAGCGTTTCTGCGTCCTGCACTCCATCGGTCCTTCTGGGCTCCTCTGCTTGCAGCCTTCTCCTCTTGGCCTCCTGGTTGGATCCAGCAACCCCAACTCGCTCAATGATTCTGGCAGAAACACCCCTTTATACTGCAGGTGAAAGTCAATTGGAGTCAGGTGTGCACAGTTGGGGAAAAGTGCCCGGCCTTGCTGACTTTATTAGTGGAACACTTCAAAGGTGTTAGATGGTAACCCTCACCTTATACTCCTATGTTGTTTCTATGGGTAATCTTCATTGCTTCATCCCCTCTTCCTTGTCCAAGTAGTTATTGAAAATGGGGAGGGAGACATGGGGTGTCAGTGGAAATACCCCATGAAGACTGGGGGAGAATGGGTTGGTGTGCAATTAGGAAAGGGGTAATACGATGTCCCGCCCTTGGGTATTCTCCTCCCAATCCCCTGTCACCCTCCACTGAGGTGATCCTCCCTCGCTTGTCCATCCCCAGGGTCGGGATCCAAAAGTAATGGCCCTTCCCTGGCAACCTGAATGGAAGATCCTGTGGGAGTAGGTGGGAGAATACCATTGGGTTTCTCACACTGCCCAGCACATGAAGGGCTGAGACTTTGCACGTTCACACCTCTGCCTGTACCCAAACAAACAAGTGACAGCAGCATTTCTTTAATTATCCTTTTAAAACATAAACATGACATGTCTGAAGGATTCCAGGCACACACTCAAAGCAGTACTTAATTTATATATATTCAATAAAAAGACATTGTTAAAGGGACATTTTGGTTAAGTTGCACTAATAAAAACCTGTAAAATTCTGTGAAAAAACGTTGCTAAAGGGATGTTATGGTTACAAGTAAAACCAAAACTCCTGAGAAATTGGCCAGTTATGGTAAGCTAAGCAACTATACCTCATGCCACCACTGTGCACTGCTAAGACTAACACCCAGGACATCAAAGATGACATCACTTCGCTTTGCAGCCGCAAGGATACTTTTGTAACCATTTAAACCTAGGGCTTCGGCCATGCCTCGTGTCCCAATAAGTAAATCAGAGTAGGCATCGTCCTTGCTGAGGGCCAGGCCCACTGTCCTTGCACCATAGTTATATCTCAATTTTTTGTACTTACATTTGGACACTTTAGAAACACATGACAGATTTGCAAAAGCATGCTTTGAGGTCCTTGCTGATGCTCCTCGCGAATGTTTGCTGCAATCCTGTACAACACTTCGGGCTGTAGCCACGAGCAGAATTTTATTTTCCCATTCAAACCTATCCCGATTTTGAAAAGTAAGGTATAAAGAAAATGAGTGATATCTGGGTCTGGTCAGCGGACTCATTTCCTGATTCGGGGTCCGTGGACGCCTCTGGACCAATCAGGGTCCGGTGTGATGTCTGCGGACATCGTACATGGCCGGTGATTGGTCAATTAAAAAACATGAGATGCGTCAAAACATTTGAAACGGATGCCATGTTGGATTCACAACCAGCGCCCGCAGTCCGCGGACATCACAGTAAAAACATATTAAAAAACACAACATTGCACTTGTTAAACAAATGAAACAATCTCTGGGGAGGTAAGGGGTGATGAGGATGGGATGGGATATGGCCATAAAAAGCAAGAATGTTTGGTTGTTAATACTTTTAACATGGCTTCTCCGTCTCTTAGATGTCAAAGATAGATATGAGTACGGGACCAATTACGTTAAGTAACACATAATTTTATAAATTCTAAAGTATATTCATGATGATTTAGTCTTTTCGCTTTTAAAATCTGATGTCTTTTCTTAGTTGCCTCTTTCATAACCAGGTTACCTCATCAAAGGAATGAAGATGTAGTTTACTCGTAGCGGAGATACTGGGAGATGGATCATTTAAATCCCATAAAAGGATCAAGATTACATTATACAGCCAATTCATCTTCTGCTATGTTCTTCATCATATTTTGTAATGTATTGTTTAAGATGGTTTCGTTGTTTTTAAATTTGAGCAGACGATTTTTGCCGTTATTAACATAGATATTAGTCATCTCTGAGCTGGTGGTTGGACAACAAATTATAGATATTTTATCCGAAATTCTGTTTTGGTCACTTAGACCTTGTGGTAGTATCTCAAAAGATTTGCAGCACAGAAATAGATCATCAAAAAGATAGACATAATCTAAAATGGATCTCGAGGAACCTTGAGACCATGTTGAAGTAGCAGGGATACCTCCTTTAACATTCCCATTAAGCATTTTCAAGTTCCAACTTTGCAGGAAGCTTGACCATTTGTCACCATTTGCAGATACTTGTTTGACTAAAGAGGAAGGACAATCGATCAATAGCGGAGTACATTGTGAATTAAAATCCCAGACAATATGATGTGGTATACTTGGTAGTGGCTGTTACTAGAAGATCTGATAATGGATCTATGAAATCAGTTAGGTTTGAAGAGGTGGGGTTCCTGTAGATATTGATATTATAGGTAGAAGATGATTATGACCAATAGGAGTGATCAGAGCGGCCAACTGACCCTGGGTTGTATTTGACATTAATTCAAGAGATACTACTCTAGATGCGCGCGTTGAGATCAAAAGACCGTCTGCCTGTTGCCTTGTTCTCCTCTAGTTGCTGGTTGGTCTAGGGTTAAGAAGCCATCTAACTTCAAGCATTCTAATAACCAAGTTTCTTTGAACTTGATTAAGTCATAGTTTGTAAAAATGTCTTCTCTCATTGATTTAGTTTTGAAAGATCCGGAGACTCGTGAATTCCAACCCAAACATTTCAAATTATATTTTGCTAGAGAGACGGCACATTTCATTTTATCACAAATTTGTCTGATAATCTCTGGTAGGAGTTCCCATATTATAGATGTTACAGACATTGATGGGCATTTTCTTTCCACAATTGGTACATTCTTGATGAGAGCCGCTGTTGACGCTCAAGCTCTAGAAGTCGGACGATTATCATGATCTCTTTTCTCATTGCCAGGTGTTGTATTGTCTTGATTATTTATCGATTGAGTTGAGATATCAACATCCCATTTATTTACATCTGTCTTTGCGAGGAGCATAGCTTGGGCACTTAGTCTGATTTTCAAACCTAATTCGGCGATGTATGTGCATTTTTTATTAGGAAATCAAACAAATTTGATGTCGTTTGAAGAGACGAAGTAAAGATCAGGAATCTTTTTGTCCCTCAATTAAGGGATTTCTTTGCTCTTTTGAACTGGTGCAGCCAGATTCTTGGGATGGCAAAGGGGGAGACATCGATAGGAGGGTCGGTTAAGACAGTCTCGTTAGCATATGGTTTGGCCGCTGCTTCGGCTAGTCTTTGAGATGCAATGGGTAAACAATTTGTACATGGAACTCCTGTGATAGTATTGCAGAATTTCGTTGATGTATGAGTACTATTCTGGAAATGTGAATTAGGAGGTTGCAAGCGTGCCCTGTCTCTTTAAGACAGAGACAGGGTCAGGTGGGTTATGACGCGGGAGTCGGGAGGAGGAAAAAGGGAAAGTTTTGATTATCCTGTTAGAACCAAATAAAGAAGGTGCAATCATGCTCTCTGGTGCGCGTCCTTATTTCGGTATCAGGTAAAATTATCCCCATATATATGGTCGCCGTATATAATATCGCTGGGAAAAGGTTGTGGCGATATTATATGGGTGACCATATATATAGGAACAGGGGCAGCAAAAAAAAAAGAAAAGAAAGGGTTTGGGGGTTGCGGGGGTGTCCTCCGCATGTTCCATGCAATAATGTCCCCACAAAAAACGGCAATATTTCGGCGATATTTTTGCATGCCGATATTTTTGAGGGGACATTATTACATGGAACCCTTATTTCCAGGGCCTATCAGCCCTAAGAACTGGCAACGAGTCCTCCTCCTCCAGGCAGCGAGTGATAACACTCCGCCGTACCCGCTCAAGCGGCCACCATCGGGCCGCGTCCACAGCTGCTCCTGTAATTCCGCCAACACAGCGAGGCCTGATCCCGGGCCCCCGACTCCTCGTGCACGCAGCATGTGCACCCTGTGCATGGTGCACAGAAGGAGAAGTGCTACATATCCTTTTGCCACGCTGCAACCCGCCAGCGGCTGGAATGCTCACACGTGCTGGAGCACGTGCAACTACAGGTGCGTGACACCTTTCACCCTTCATGGCCTGGATACCCTGCAATTTGTCACACAACGCCAGGACACACGTTGCTCACCCGCTGCCCATCTCCTCATAGAGGGCCAGTCGGCCGCCTTCTCCCAAGAGCCTTGAGACTGGGACTGGCTCCAGCATTAAGCCTAGTGGGACACACACACACTCCTGGGAGCCGCCACTGCTCCACGTGTCTGAACACTGGCTACCTGCCACCCGATGGCTGCCACTAGTGGACACTACTGCCACTGCTGCCATCCACTGCCTACAGAGGGGCTCAAGATAAGTAGTGCAACCACCATAATATCCCGTTTGCCACCATGAGCTCACCACCTGGTACTGCCCTGCCACCCCAGGCTGCACAAGAGACTCTCATGAGACCTACGGCCACCTCATGGCACATGCCTCCCCCATTCTACATGACAACGCAGGTTGACAAGGGCCCACAATGGGTGGAATGGCTGAAAGACTTTAATAACTTCATTACGGCGGCTGGTGAGGAAAACTCTCCAAAGCTACGGAACATGTTCCTCAACATAGCTGGCAGTGAAATCAAGGCACTCATCAAGACGATCCCCGCTCATGAACAGCCTGATTTCCTGGCATTGATCACGGACCTCAACAAAAGACTTATGATTGAGCCCAATAGAGACTACGAGAGGTACATGTTCAATCAGTGTACCCAGAGGGGCGAAGAGACAGTGGACAAATTAATCACTCAATTGAGGATTAAAGGAGCACACTGCCAGTTCCATGCCTTCTCGCTGGATGAAGCTATTCGCCTGAGGGTGATTGAGGGGTGTTTGTCCCAGACACTCAAGAAGCAACTGCTCAAGGAACCGCTCTCCATCGTTGAAGTCAGCGAAATGGCCAAAGGTTTTGACAGAGTGAATGTACACGCAACCCAGATGTCAGGGAGCACCACATTGAAACAAGATAAGGGGGAGCTCATCGCAGCGGTCCAGCCAGGCAATCCAAGGCCCGGGGACAGGAGCTCCGGCGGAGGATACCAGATGCACCCAGAATGCAGAGGCAATGTTACCGCTGTGGGATGGTGTTTCTCCACTCAGGAACATGCCGCGCGCTCACCCAGTGGTGCGGAAACTGCAGCAGAGAAGGTCATTTCCAGTCAGTCTGCAGGGAAGGTAGGCCCTTCCCCATACCGTGCATGACACCCCCAGCACAGTACAGGGCATACAATCAGACCCCGTAGAACCCAGCATACCAGATGCACCCATACCAGCAAGGGCCGAGAAGATAAGTGAGGGTGTTAGAGGACCCCTACCCTGAAGACGACCCCCAAGAGTTTGAGACCAATGAACAGAACACGCAGATCAGGGATGAACACGATGAACCTCCACAGCCACGCCAAAGCCAGTACGTGGCAGCACCCCAAGGCCTGGAGTACGAGAGTGACCAGTATGACCAGGATGCCCAAGACGAATATGTAAACCTCATGATGGACGAGAGACAAGCAAGAGAGGCACCCAGGATACCAGTGAAGATAAGCAGGAGATAGTTTTGCTTCCGGGTTGACTCTGGGGCCACCGTAAACATCATGGGGGTGGGTGGGAAATTCCTTCAAATACCTGACAGGCCAGCGCTGGCTCAAACAGTGTCCAAAATTTTCCAATGGGGAGCGGACCTCCCCCTACACTCCATCGGATATTTCAGGTGCCGGCTCTTCCAAAGAGAATTGTCCACTAGCACAATCATCCATGTGATCCGGAGCCTGACCAAGGGGAGATGTCTGCTTAGCTACCGCACGGCGTCCTGTCTGGGACTCATTGACATCCATGTCCAGGAAGGTGACACCATCCGCTCGACTGCGCGGCCCCACCGTTGCAAAGGACCAGGTCTGCACCATCTGGAATGGTCATCCGCCCAGATGCCCCATCACCAAAGACATGATTCTGAAGGAATTCCCACTCTTGTGCAAAGGGCTGGGCAAGATGAAAGACCCCCCCGTAAAACTGCACATAGACACATCAGTCTGCCCCGTCCCCCAACACCCACGCAGAGTGGGATTTCACCTACAAGTGGCTGTATCAAAAGAACTCAGTCAGTTACTGGATGATGGCATCATCGAACCGGCGACTTGCCCGACCCCATGGGTCCCACTGCTGGCGATTTTGCCAAAGGAAGGGGGACGCCTGAGGCTGTGCTTGGACATGAGGATGGCCAACACCGCCATCCAGAGAGTACGACACCCAGGACCACGCATAGAGGACATGATCGTCCAGTTAAACAAGACTGTTCTTTTCTCCAAACTTGACCTCAACCAGGGGTATCATCAGATAGAGCTTCATCCTGAATTGAGGGGCATCACCACCTTTACATCCCACAGTGGCCTTTTTGGCTAGAAGCGCCTAAACTTCGGCATCTCATCAGCGGCCGAGATCTCCCAGGAGGCCATCAGACAAGACATCAGGCCGGTGCGGCGGGCACTGAACTACAGTGACGACATCCTTGTTTTTGGAAGGTCGCGTGAGGAGCACAACGCTGTTCTACTGGCAACCTGTGCCACCGTCCAAGGTGAGGGGCTGACACTTAACATCAACAAATGCCGTTTCAGCAGAACCATGCTGAAGTTCTTCGGGCACATTTTCTCTGTGGATGGCATGACGCCAGATCCCGACAAGGTCTCCACCATCTTCAACCTGCACGAACCATGCCAAGTAGTGGATGTGCGATCATTTCTTGGGATGGCAGGCTACTGCGCGAGGTATATCCCACATTACGCCTCCATCACTGAGCCGCTACGAAGACTGCTGCAGAATGATGTCCCATTTGCATGGTCAGCTGAATGTCAAGGGGCCTTTGACACCATAAAACAGGCCCTGGCAGAAGCCCGGAGACTTGCCTACTTTGACCCAGACTGGCACACCGAAATCGTAGTATATGTAAGCCTGGTGGGGCAAGGAGCCATACTACCTCAGACAACTGGGATTGATGCTCACCCCAGTCACATTGTGGCCTATGCCAGCCTGGCATTGGCCCCAACTGAATCTGCCTACTCGCAAGAATATGACTTTGAAATCATCCACAGACCTGGGGGCAAGAACAATCCGGCAGACTATTTGTCGAGACACCCAGCAGGCAAGCCGATGCCTAGACCCAGAGACACAGAATACATTAACGTACTCCCACCGGCTATCTCGCTTGAAGCCGTCGCGTCAGCCTTAGAAGCGGACCCCTCCATGGCCCTGGCGATCAGCCTGACAGAAAACAATAGGTGGAAGGACTATCGCCGCGCTGTATTAAATCACCTGGGAGTGTGCAGAGACGAACTGGAAAGACTGGCCAAGGTGCACTCAGTTGGCTGTAAAAGACAAAATGATACTCCTGAGAGGGTGCAGACTTGTCATCCCAGCGACACTTCGGTATTAAGTTATCAAGACAGCCCACGAGGGTCACTGAGGTGCGGACAACATAAAAAGGCAGCTCTGGTGCCATGTGGGGTTCCCGTTCCTGGATGCTATGGTTGACCGCTGGGTGAGAAACTGCATAGCGTGCTAGTGCACAGCAAGGGCCAAGGCCCCGGTCCCAATTCAATAAATGCACATCCCTGACCACCCCTGGGAAAAGGTAGCCGTGGATTTCTGTGGGCCCCTTGAATCAGGAGAATATCTGCTACTCTTTATAAATGAACACTCAAGGTTTCCAATAGTGATGAAATCAACATTCTCTGCGTTTGCCCAGGTGGCGGCGATAATCGACGAGGTCATAAGTGAGTGGAGAATCCTGGACACCATCAAGTTCAACAATGGCCTGCTATTCAGTGGGCATGAGTTTGCAACCTTCGCGAAGCACATGGGTTTCATCCACCAGAATATCACGCCTCGCTGGCCACAAGCCAATGGGATGGCCGAGAGGTTAATGGTCTCAATCAAGAAAACCATACAAAGGGCCCGCATTGAGGGCGCTGACCCACACCAAGCACTCTGTTGACTGCTGAGGGACTACCGCAACACACCCCAAAAAGCCACCAACAAGACTCCTGCGGAATTGATGATGAAGTATCAAGTTTGCACCCGCATCGTGAGGCAGCCTGTTGGACAGCCAGAAGCAGACCATGAAGTCGTCAGGAGAGACGCCGAGCGGAAAGCAAGAGCTTGGGTCGAAACCGACAAAAGGAGAGGAGCTAGACCAAAGGAGTTCCATGTAGGAGATGAAGTGTGGGTGCAGCAAGCCATGTCCAGAAAGACGGACTCTCGATTTGCTCCGAGCCCCCTTCAGGTCACCGCAGTTAAAGGAACTATGGTGACGGCTGTGAATTCAGAAAAAGAGGTCACAAGGAACAGTGCGTTGTTCAAGCATGTTGTTAAGAGAGAGGACGAAAGGCCTCCTGATCCTGAACCTCGTGAACCTAGGGATGAGCTGTGGATTCCCCCATGGCTATCCAGTCACTACGTGGCAGCGCCGACAAACAGTGCTGGATCGGCACCAAGTGGTGAAGCCACTTCCCGACCGCAGCGAACCATCAGGAAGCCGCTTCGCCTGGTCGAGGAATGTTAAAAGGAAGCAAGGACATTTGTCCGGGGGTGTTGTTAGCGTGCCCTGTCTCTTTAAGACAGGGACAGGGTCACGTGGGTTATGACGCGGGAGCGGGGAGGAGGAAAAAGGGAAAGTATTGATTATCCTGTTAGAACCAAATAAAAGAAGGTGTACATATCCTCTCTGGTGCGGGTCCTTATTTCCAGGGCCTAGCAGCCCTAACAGAGGTGTTGGTGCAGAAATAGCTTTGGGAACAGGAGCATTTCTGTGCACAGCGCACACTTTAGGATCAGACAGATTAGGTTTATTTATTTGAACATCTGGAGCATCTGAGGATCGAGTTTCAGGTAATACATTAGCATCGAGTTGTGAGTTTGTGGTCACATGATTGATGTTTTTTTCTCTCTCTCTCCCAGGTTTGCCTGTGATTGTTGGTATTTTTTACATTTGTAGACTATTGGTTCATAAGTCAAGGGTACTGGGAGATGTGAGGGTTGAGAGGCCGTAGCAGACCATTCAACTGTCTGAACTGCAGTGGTAACTGATGCTGTCTGAGAACTGGTCTTAGGTATTGAGGTATTAAGTCTAGTCTTTGCAGAGGCAATCTGATTTGGTATCTGTGGGACCTTTTTTTGCGTTTAGGCAGTGACCCCACCGATTCAACAATCGGGGGTGAGATGGCGCGAATGAAACTTGCTTTAACTGAATTTTTTATTTTTATATTGTTTTTGTTTTTTCTTGCAGGTTTGGTGTTGTTTGAGAGGACATCAGTATTTACATTTTTTTTTGTCTTTTTATCTTTGTTTCGACCATTGCGCGTCGATTGAGAAGCAGTAATTTTCCCAGCCTGTGATAATGGCTGTATGTTTGTCAAATCTATTGTCGCACTTCTGTTTCAGCAAAAGGATCTTGCATATTCACAAGCCTTCTATATTCTTCCAGGACTGATTCAGAGAGAGGTGTGTCATCAAAGTTATCACTCGGCCTGTAAGGAATAGGAGAGCTCACTACCACTTCAGCATGGTGTTCAAAAAAGCTTCCACCCGCTTTACTGAGTTTTCAATGTTTGTATTGTGAGTAATGGTGTTCGCTTCGAGTCTAGTCATTGATTCTTTCAAGTCAGCAATGGATTTCGATGTATCATTATTCAGTACTGAACACAAGCCAACCATGGTCGAATCGCAGCTTCCCATGTCTTTTGTGAGCCCCATAAGGGTGCCGGATTAAACTTGAACCTCTGTTTTGAGCAGCTCAAAGACGTTGACTAATGACGTTAAGACGAAGCTTAACGCAGTTAAAATCGCATCTGGAAGAGGTTTCATGTTGGAATTCAGATAATCAGTTTGCCGTCCTGTATGCAGATTCATGACAGGCAGTGAGAAGAAGAGATGTTATGCTCATCATTAGATGGGTCTAAGCAGAGTGCCTGCGAAGATTGCAAAGAGTATTGTTGGTAGGCATTGTCTTTGATGTTATTTCTGGTGTGTTAGTAGATTCACACGTTACAGTTTGCGTAGTATCTAGACTTTCTAGATTGTGCTTGTCGCCAGCGCTACATCTTTTGTTGGGAAAATGTTCATTGATTCTCCTTTTTATGTTTTTTGTTGTGACTGTAAAGTCTAGGCCCTTCACCCACAGGGAATATGCCTGTAGGGAGGTTCGAGGAGGAGAGAAGACATCCAGAGTACCATTTTCCTGAGCAGGTACTGATATGATATGGCATTTATAACGCGCCTATACACAAGTGTTTCAAGGAGCTACGAGGCAAGGGAGGGGAAACAGCGGGAAGACAGACAGCGATCCTACTAGGCCAGGTGACATTGAGATCGCGCAAGTGCAGGGGAGGAGGAAGGGGAAAAGTGCTGGGGGAAAGGGGAGGGGGCAGTGCAGCGCATAGGATAACAGTGAAATAAATAAATAAAGACAATTAATAAAATTGCGGCCAGCTGGTGGCAAGTGCAAGTGTAAGTGCAGACATCAGGGGTCAAGTACTAGTAGGGGCTATAAGGATACAGAAACAGTCCCCGAGTGCAAGGATTCCCAGGGGGGCAGTGCAGGTGTGCAACTGGCGGGTAGGGGACCTGGGCCTGAGATCAGAGGGTAGTCAGGTATGCAGTGCAGTTTCAGATTCAGCCAGAAGATCAGCAGGGGCGAGGAGGAGAGAAAGCAGAAGCAAATAGGAAGGTCTTGAGGTGCTTCCGGAACCGGCGATGGTTCTCCTCAAGTTTCAGAGAGGCAGGAAGGCTGTTTTAGAGTGAGGCCCCAGCAGAAGAAAGAGATCTAACACCAAATCGCTGCTTGGAGAAGCGACTGAGCCTGAGGGAGTTGGAGGCGGATGAGCAAAGAGCTTGAGAAGGAATATATCTAGGCAGAGAGAGTTGAAGGTATTGGGGTCCTAGGCCCTAGAAGGCCTGGTGGACAATGCAGAGGGTTTTTAACTTAATCCTGGCTGCCACTGGGAGCCAGTACAGAGATTTCAGTCCTGGAAAGATACCATCCCTGGGCTTAAGGCCAAGGACAAGTCTCACAGTCCTGTTTTGGAAGAGTTGCAGAGGGCAGAGAGTAGAGGCAGGCAGATTTAGAAAGAGGCTGTTGCAGTAGTGCAACCTAGAGAGAACCAGACCTGCGTTTCTTTGAATCAAGCAATTGAATTCAATTGCTTGATTCAAAGAAACGCAGGTCCGGGCAGCCCAACAGCCACTTTCAGAGCTACTACAACAGCGCACGCGCACAAGGCGCTTGGCAAGTAGCTTTTGTAGTGCGTTCGAAAAAGGGGGTGGAGTCACGAGTCTGTGTGGAGAATTCAATTGTTTGATTCAAAGAAACGCAGGTCCGGGCAGGCCAACAGCCACTTTCAGAGCCACTTCCACAGAGTGTGCCGTATTATATATATATATATATATATATATATATATATATATATATATATATATATATATATATATATATATATAAATAAACTATTCGGCTTTGAGTGATAATACATTTTTTGGCCAAAGCAGAATACATAATTTTCAGCTGGAATTCAGCTGAATACTTACTTAAAGCTGAATTTAGGTGCATCCCTACTTGGTACCATTTATAACTTCCTCTATTCATGGTCCTCTAGGAGAACCTAGTTCCTTTCCCCTTTTAGTTGTAGCTCAGCAAGGAGTTTACTCATTGATGTTTAATCTTTGGGATGTTTTCACTTGCATTGCAGACAATGCATTGGCAGAGGGCAATTGTGGTGTGTTAATACATATGTTCATGAGCGGGAATGGCCATTAGCAGCCCGTCAGCCTGAGCAAAAGAAGGCCCAAGCTAAGCGAGGGCCTCTGCAAGTGATTAGGGCAATTAATGGCAAAGCATTTTTGTGAATGCAGGTATTAACACTTTTAGCACTCCATGCATTCATCTACCAGAGTTCTAATAGTGTTGTGGATTTTATCTTTGTTTTGAAGGGGAGCTGGCTTCACAAAACTTGTTCACTTCTAATTCCCTTCAGAATGAACTACAATTAAATATATATGTGTCTGGAAATAGTAAAGGCACACTGTCACTTTACTATTTCACGGGCCGGGATGCATGCTGTGTGGCTGGGGATGCGGCACAAAGAAAATTGAGGTGTGAGTGGTTGGGCAGGTTGGGGGCTGTGGTAGAAGGTGCAGCTGTAATCGGGAGGGATTGAGGATGAAGGGTCAGGGAGATAAGGCATGCATAACAAGCATACCTCGGAAAAAAGATGATGGCTGGGTAGAGGCTCAGAAGGCCACCATAAAACTTGGATGTTCGCTGCCAAATTATGACTGTGTTCTTGGCATCCCTAGTGGCCAGTGCCTCTCTCTAAGTGCTAATGGCTGAGATAGTGGGTCCCTCCCAACATTCCAAGATTTCTCCTTTGATTCCCTGTTTTAAACATAACTTTCTACATTCATTGTATTAAATGTTCTCTAAGAGCACTGTAGTCCTTCCACTTCGAGCTATATCTGCTGTTAATGCCGCCCCATCGTTATAGGCCTGATCTGTGTGCACCTTCTATAGTGGGATTTATGCGTTAATGCAACTGTTCATGCAATTGTCCTGTTCTCCTGACGCCAAGATTTCAAGTTACCTCTATGAAGCGTAGGGCTAAACACAGCCATTTTCATTATGCAGTTTATATCAGTGAGCTTTACCCACTATTGTTTGAGTGTTCAATCTAATGACAGGGTCATCCATTGTGTGACGATTCATTACATGTCAATACTTCTCCCCGAGGTGGAGCACGTTCCCGTGTTGCTAGGGCATTGAGGCTGCTCCCAGATAGTCCCCCTAGGGGTAGTATAATGCAGGAGGATGTCATGGAGAGGGACTCATCTCCTACCCTCACCCCTAGGGAGAAGGGTGACCAGCTAGAGTACAGCCCTTGTGAGAAAATCCCACCCCCATATACTGTAACCTCTTCTTCCTCTAGTAACCTCTTTATAGACAGTAGACCTACGTACTGTTTTAAGGCACAATACTTTAAGGTTCTGGAAAGTGCTGAGACAAAGAAGAACATGAAGAACTACGCTACTCCAAGTACTGGGCCGGGTTGGCCCTGCAGAGTGATAAAGATGAAACCAGTGAAAGAGAAGGACGACTTATAGAATGGGCCCAGACACTACTGGAAACATTGTATACACATTGACAATGGACTAAATTGTTTCAGGCAGCTGCAGAGGACAGCAGGTGTGCTGTGCAGCAAGTGCAGGAAATCCGAACTTGTGCCGCTGATCCGGAAGGGAGCGAACTCCAAGGATGCTGGCAGTCCGCTGCATCTGATGATCGGGAGGTCTGTAGGTGCAGACTGGTGCCCACAAGCGCCGAGAGGAGGAAGGAAAGGAGAAGGCAGCCAGGAACACTGTTGCACAGACAGAGGGAAAGCAGGATGCCGGAGAAGCCAAACTGAATGCCCATCCCAGGAAGCCCCAGTGACGTGTCGAAGCCCTCAACAAGGTAAAGGGCAGCACGGAAGACCCAGAGAGGACTCTGGGTGGCTTTCCCAGAGGGCGCATGCAGTTATCCCTAGGCCCCTTTGCATGCATAATGCTTGGGTGACACGGCAGGGGCAGAAAGCCTACAAACCTTCTCCTCCTTTCACTGGTGAAACGAAGCCTGTTAATTACCAGGGAAGTGTCTAGGCCCCCAAGTACCACAAAGAGAACTTGAGAGAGAGAGTCTTTCACAACAGTGGTGTGAATAAACCCACTGAGAGAGAAACCAGGGTCTGGGACCCAAAACAAGAGAGTGATATAAGTTATTATCTTCGTGGCAGTACTTAGCAGGGAAGTGAACCAACTGGGCCAAATCAAAGAAGAAGAGAAGCCAGGGTTCTGAACCTTTCTAACACTCAGGGTTGGGTGTTGTTGGTGTGAATCCTAATGAAGAGAAGACCAGGGGAATGGAGTCATTTCCCTAGGTTGTCATTCTCTTAGTAACCTGGACCGGGAGTAAGGTCCAACAGGCCTGTGGATGGGTCCTTTCCCCGGACTATCTGAGACTGAGACCGAGCACTGGGAGAAGAGAAGCATTCTCCTAACCTATCAAGAAAGTAATGTTTGGAACGTTGTGGCCTGGGGAAGGGAGTTATTCTTCCAGGCTATCTGAGATTGGACATCAGGCCAGGAATGGGGGCATTCTCCTCACCCACCAAGAAGACATTGACCCTCATTACGAGTCCCGCGGTAGCCGTGCCGGGTAAAACTGGGGATTTACCAGCACCGGACTTGCCGGAATTACCTGGGCATTACAGCCCCAGTGGTCTGATAATTCCGGCGCCGGCATTCCGTTACTCCCCATTCCCGTGGAGTCTGAAAGGACTCCACGGGAATGGGGGCCTCGGAAACACTGGTACCATGCGGTAATGGTGCCGTTGTTTCCGCGTTCCTCTGCGGCCGGTGGCGTTACGCCCGCCAGGTTAGACCTGGCGGGTGTAACACCACACGGCCACAGAACTCGTAGTTAGCCGGTCCGGAAAACAGTGCCAGTACGGTTTTATCGGCAATGTTAAATACAGACCGGCTAACTTGTAATGAGGCCCATTGTTTGAAACTTGTTTGACCTGGGGAAGGGAGTCGCTCCCCCCAAGCTTTCTGAGACTGGACTTCGGAGAAGGGAGGCATTCTCCTGGCCCACCAAGGAAGCATTGTTTGCAACTTTAATCAAAACATAGAAGAAGGGAGACATTCTGCTGGGGCTCGAACAGTACTGCCTTTATTCTTTAGTTTCTAGTGTAAGGGGCAAAAGTATGGTTTACTTGACACAGGACGGTGGACACTTTTGCTTTGACAGACATCCTGACAATCACCTTAATTCTTTAGTTGAGTGAAGGAAACCACTCCCAGGAATAGATTTTCTCTTTATTTTCAGCTTCAAATAAAGGTCTATAGCCCCAATAATGCCACCTTTGTGTCAGCCGCCTTCTTCTGAACCCTTACAATTGGTACATTAATCCACAGCTTTACTTTAACAGTTTGAGATCCACAGTAACATTTCTGGATGTGTCCTAGTCCTCTGCTTCCCTCTGTTATTTGTCTGCATAGCGTGCTTTTTGCAGTTCATGTTATTCCTGCGCCTGAGCTCTTTCTTTGCTTTCACTCCAGCCTTTTAATACAACCTACTGCGACAGCACATTGTGAGTCATTTTACTTAAAGGGTGAATCGCATAGAGGGAACTCTTTAAGTTTGCCCTTCTGTGCAAACATGTCTCTTTCCAGCAATTTTTTGTCATTTGAATTACCAAGTGCAAAAAGGAGCCGAAAGCAGGCAGAATCGCCTTAATTACTTCTTTTGCTCTGCATAGGGCAAATTGTGTGAACGCCACCTGCCATTTACTGTAGATTTCTATGGAATCTGCCTGTTATTTGCTGGTGTAAAAAGCCTGTCGCTCTCTGTCCAGCCTCTCTTGGCCCTCTTCCTTCTCCCACCTGTGAGGCTAAAAACCTCAAGGTCATCTTCGACTCAACTCTCTCCTTCTCTCCTCACATCTGTGACGTCTCTAAGAAGTCACACGACCAGCTGCACCTACTCAAAGGTATTCTTCCTTTCCTCTCTTTCCCCCAGAACCTCACTGTTTCCAGAGCTCTGGTTCTCTCTAGGCTGGACTACTGCAATCTTCGCCCTCTGCAACTCGTCCAGAACAGGACTGCGAGACTTGTCCTTGGCCTCAAGACCAGGCATCGTATCTCTCCAGCACTGAAATCTCTGCACTGGCTGCCAGTGCCTGCAAGGATTAAGTTCAAAACCCTCTGAATTGTCCACAAGGCCTTCTGGGGCCTGGGGCCTCAATACCTCTAACTCTCTCTTCCTAAATATCTTCCTTCTCAAGCTCTTTCCTCATCTGCCTCCAACTCCCTCAAGGTCTGTCGCTTCTTCAAGCAACTAGTTGGTGGTAGATCTCTTTCTTCTGCTGGGGCTTCCCTCTGGAACAGCCTCCCTGCCTCCCTGAAACTTGAGGATAACCATTTCTGGTTCTGGAAGCACCTCAAGACCTTCCTCTCTGCTTCTGTTTTCTCTCCTCCTCTCCCCTGCTGAACTCCTAACTGAAACTGCACTGGTCACCTGGCTACCCTCTGATCTCAGGCCCAGGTCACCTCCCCTGCCAGCTGCACACCTGCACTGCCTCCCGGGCAACCCCTGCACTTGGGGGCTGTTGATGCATCCCTACAGCCCCCCAGCCCATGACACTTGATGTCTGCACTTACCCCTGCACTTGCCACAAGCTGGCCGCACTTTTACCTACTGTTTTTATTTATTTTATTTATTCTTCTCTGTTGATCCTATGTATTGCACTGCCCCTTCCGCCTTCCCCCTGCACTTTTCCCTTCCCCTGCACTTGCGCGATCTCAATGTCACCTGGCCTAGTAAGATCGTTGTCTTTGTCCCCCCTCTGTTCCCCCTCCATTGCCTCCTGGCTGCGCCTTGAAACACGTGTGTATAGGCGCGTTATAAATGCCATATCATATCATAGGAATACAATGCATTTGAAAATATCATGCTTGCATAAATGCATGCAGATTTGTTTGACGGATACAGCAGTTCCATTCCAAGCCCCA
This sequence comes from Ambystoma mexicanum, assembly GCF_040938575.1. Classification (NCBI taxonomy): domain Eukaryota; kingdom Metazoa; phylum Chordata; class Amphibia; order Caudata; family Ambystomatidae; genus Ambystoma; species Ambystoma mexicanum. The sequence continues at coordinate 127,664,940 of NC_090933.1, read as the reverse complement.
GCTTTGCCATTCAAATCAAGGAAAATATAGAGTACAACGCATGCATAAACAGATTGTGCATGCCTTTTACACATGCTTTGTTCTTTATTCCGTAATGAACATGACCCCAAGATGTTTAGTACCGAGAATACACATAGTTGAGATTATACCAGCAGATCCATAAAAAGCATCGACCAGTGTTTAAAATCTTTGGTATGGACAGATCAGCATTACATTTAAATGTAATAAGCCATATTCCTCTCTAGAGTTATGCTCCCCATTAAGAGAGATTTGTTTTTTTAAACAGCCAAAAAGCATCACATTTTAGAAAATACTATTTTTACATGACACCTGAGACAGAATGTCATGACTGCCCATTTGATTACCTGACTTATGAGTCTTCTAAAGTATTCGGAAATAATGGGCAGTTTCAGTCCCGTCAATGGAAGATCCACTAGAAATACTAGCAGGACATTTGCTTTGTGCGGGAGGACAAACCTAAGTTTTAGCATGTTGAAATGTATCCTGCCCGCAGATGGTTCCATCGCCAATAACATCGGGTATAGAGGCCTGGGATTGCTTTTCCTTGTCCACAGACTCCAGCGGAAGGCTTCTGAGAGGGGCCGTCTGACATCTGGCGGCCTGTGTTGCAGCCTGACCAGAGGTAGAAGTGTTGCAACAAAGCTAATGGAATTGTGACTGCAGCAAGGGCTGGGATTTGGCTGGTGGGAATATTGAGCAATAAGAATGTTTAAGGTTTCGGGCAGGTCAGGGTAGGTGGCAAAGGGGATGATTTGGACTAGCAAAGTGGTCTTCCTGGATTAATTTCCACTTTGTTCTCTTCAGTCAACACATATAATTTCAGATACAGGTGCTATGAAGGATTTGGGAAATATTTCTCCTCCAAATTCAAGAAATATGAGAAAAAGTGCTGGGCAGGTGATAAATTAGACTTTTGTTCGTTGTCAACCATGATCTGATACTCTATAGTGTTTCACAAAAGTTCCAAACTCTTTCAAAGTATAATAGTCCAAATCTAAAGAAAAGTAATGGTCCAGTGTATGCTTTTAAAAAAAGAATAATAATTCAGGGCCGACGGAACGTTTTGAGGTTTTAATGTAGTACAGACGTCTGCAATCTGTAGGTATACAGATGTTTTGGACTTCAACTCTCAGGACCCCCACCATTCTCTGTGTTGGCTAGTCTTGATGGGAGTTGTAGTTCCAAACATCAAGATAGTTAAAGGTTGCCGATCTCTGATGTAGCACAATGTTGTTCTGAAATCTACCCTTCTTCGCCTGTATGTGATGCGGAGGGTGTGGTTTGAGAGGCAGGCAATGACCCTAAGTTGGTTATGAGAACACTAAATGTACACATTTGAGTCAGATAGGCACGAAAAGGGGGAGACATGTGACTACCAAATGGATACAAAGGGCTAAGAAAAAAGCGACTTATTTTGGCCATCTGAGCTCCTACTGGGCTTTTAAAAAGAAAACCACAGATCCATGTGTGATTCCCCACCCCAAAATGTAGCCCCTCCAATAGAGAAATATCTCCCTGCACCACTTCACCCCCCATCCACCTCCAACCTCCAGACAGGAGCTAAAACGAGGCAATTAACACGCTCGAATGCTTTAGTTTACGGCTCACAAGCCCAACAAGAGCCCAAGAGAAGTGCTTTGCTTTGAAGTTAATCAAGTAAAATTTAGCATCATGCTTTGACTGGAAGAAGGAGAGTTCCAGAATTGTGAAAAAGGATGTGAAAGGTAGTGGAATAGTAACAGCAAAAAAAGTGCAACTTAGTTCCCACTCACGTCAACACCTGTCCCTGACCTAGCCAAGGAGGAATTGGGCACACATTCATCTCTTCCAGCCCAATAGACCTGAAAGTCCACTCAAATGAGTCAACATCTTTTTCATCATCTAGCTATGCTATTGCCAGTTGTTCTTTCTGGACTGTAGATCCTCCTTAAGTCTAGTTGATCTTGTTGATATAAAGCAACTCAAGACCGGTCTAATATAAAAGATTTTTGTGTGTGGTGATTCAACAAATAGGATTCTAATCTAATGTAAGGGAGAAAAAACAAGACTAGTTTGCCATTTATAGGATTTTATTGAGCTAATTATCAGATGCAGCCAGTGAATAAAGTCAAGAGAATACTTTATTGTTCCCTATTTTATTATGGCAATAAACCCCTTGCCGGTGGGCCTTTCCCACATAAGGTAATGCCCCCGGGCCTTCATTAAGGCCCTCACTATGTTTGGGCCTATAACTGTGGGCCCCGGGGACATTACCTTATGCGGTACTGGCCTGCCGGCGAAGGGCTTATTGCCATTAGTATCCCGGCCCGTTAGACCAGGGTAATAATGTTTCTTTTTGTTTGCCTGCTGCAAAACGCATTGCGTTTTGCAGCTGGAAAAAAATAAGTTAAAAAAGTAAAAATAAATGCACGCTGCGGATCGAAAATGTAGTGCGTTTTCTATTTCCATGGTGGCCATACTAAACAAAGAACATGGCCGCCATGGAAAGGGAGAAGGGACTACGTGTAGTCCCTTCTCCCTTTCCTTGGCGGCCATTTTGTAACTTGAAAAAAAAGAAAGCAAAAAAAATGTCTGCCATGGAAAGGGAGAAGGGACTAAATGTAGTCCCTTCTCCCTTTCCATGGATGCCATTCCGGATCTAAAATGCTGTCGAAGATGGGAGCGAGCTGCACGCCGTTGCGTGATCCCGATTACCATGCAGTAAGGCTCGGAATCCAACCAACCACAGTGTTTTTCTTTTGTTTTTCTCACCTTGTGCCAATAAACATAATTATATGCGACAAGCATGTTCCTGATAACTTGCACAATCAGCTCAAGAGATGTGAGCTCCTGGGGAGCCAAGCCTTACATGACTCTATAGCATGGCAATTCTAGCAAGTGGTCTAATGTGCCACCAGTAGGGTGCTGCATGGTGTCACAGAGCAGACGGATTCACAAAATACTTGCCACTTCTTTGTTGCTTGAACATAGTTTTTTATACTCTTTCAATGGGGTTGGATTCAGTCAAAGCCTAGGCGTTTTGTGACTGAGATAGCCAACAAAAGAATTAGCTACCAAACAGTGATTAGGGTATACAATCAAAATGACCATGTGATGAGGAGAGCTTTGTCTTCCCAGTTTCTTTCAATATGCCGGGACTCCCAGCCCATCTGTCTATGGTCAAAGCTAATGGGTTTGTACACATCAATAGTTAGCATATTTTGGGTTTCTCAGTATCTCAAGTGTTCCTGTCATGGTGTCTTCCATGCTCTGTCTTCACATGCAGCCCTAAATTGTTATGGAATCCAGTACTTCTTGGTGTCATAATAGGTATGTTCCTCGGCTAAATCAAATGTACCCTCCTGAGTGCAGCAATGTGTGAACCCACAGTGATGGATTGCTTGAATTCTTTTTAGAGTTCAATGAGAGTGATTTGTTTAAGCAGTACCTCCAACTTTCTAAGATGTGGCTAGTCATGGGCTCCATACGTGCCTACCGTCCAGGGTGTACCTATGTGGCGAGGCAAGGGATCTGCTGTGTCTCTTAAGTGTCTTTTACAGTTTCGGTTGGATTTTGACCTTGAGGCATCTATGCTTAATGAAAAACCTCTGCTCTTAGAACAGCATCTCCAGGCCTTGCAGTCACTTTCCCCAGGCCCTCTTTTTGTACTCTGATCAAATGTGCCTTCGCATATTCTGCCTGCCAGTCTCTTGGTCTCGCCCCACTATTTATAATTAATCTCTTTCCCATTTACCTGGGTTTCTGTTTCTTGGTCTTTCCTTTGTTGAATTCTTTGCTTCCTCCCGCTAATTCTTTTCCTTTTCTTAACCCCTTCCACTCCTCTTCTTTCTTGTCAACTCCTTCTCTCCAGACTTTTATTTTCCTGTTTTTCACCACCTTCCACCATTCAGGTTATGGTCTTTTTGGTCTCTTTTGTCTCCAGCGCCTCCCATTTATGTTCTTTGGCCATTCCCCTTTTTATATCCTTCACCTTCTCTCCTCCACTTTCCTTTTCCCATCTTGCTTCTTTGTTTCAGTCACTTTACTTCTTCTGTTCACTTCCTCTCCTCATCTCTATCTTCCTCCACCCCCTTTTCACCTTGTTCTTTCTTGTATCCTTCCTTCTTCCAGGGTCTGCCACCACAATCTTCCTTTTCATTCTTTCTCTATCCTGTTCCTAGTTTGTGCCTTATCTCACTCATTTGTTTCATTAGGGTCTTCTCATGCCTTACTTCTCCCAGATCCACTTCCCTCTAGCTGTTGGATCCTTCTCCTTGACTCTCTTTCTCTGGCCCTCCACCTTCTCCATGCCTGCTTTCTCTTCCCTTGTCAATCCTATTGAAGATCCCTCTGACTGGCTCTCTTTTCTTCTATCCTTCCTCCACTCTCTTATGGCCCTAATCCTCCTCTTTTCTACTGTTGCTTTCATCTATCACTCCTCTATTCTCTTATGGATCCTCTTCCTCCTCTCTACTGGTTTTGGCTTCCTCCATTAATCCTCCTGGCTGGCTATCGTGGGTCCTCCTCTTCATTTCTACTGTTTTTTTCTTGTTTAATTTCCTCCACTATCTTGTTTGTACTCATCCTCCTTTCCACTGGTTCTCTCTTCTTCTGGAACACTCTTGCTCCACTTACTCTACTCCAACACCACTAATTTATTTCTAACCCCTTTCTTCTAGCGGTTTAGACACCCCCCTCCACCTTTTGTACTTTGTTCTCTTTTCACCTCTTTACAGGATCCCCAGTTCCTCTTTGGTCTCTTATCCCATCCTCCTCCTTCCCTCTAGTGCTCCTATCCACTTTCTCCTATTCCGTTCCACTTCACTTAATCTTGAATCTTACTCAACATCCCATCTCATTTTATTTTTCTACCTTTTTCCTTTCTTTCACTTTCCCTCTCAGTGGCCCATCCTCAACCTCTTGGCCGCCCACTTGGCCTTGTCTCCCCTACTTCCCATCTGGTCTGTTCCTCTCTCTTCTACTCTGGCCACCGACTCCAACTCCCAATGCCCTCCATTTTCTACTTCTCCTTCTTGGGTCTCCTTGCTACTTTCTTGCTGGCAACTGCATCACCACTCCTTCTCCCAGTGTCCCACGTCTCTCTTAGGTGAGCACTTTTAATAAGGGCTCTGATTTTTTATTAGGGATGCCTCCCCTCAAAACAGGCCCAGCTGTATCTGACCACTGCTAGTGTCTTGCCATGAATGCACACCCTCAGCCTTCAGAATAAAGGGCTCTGCCTCCACAACTCTTGTAACTCATCAGAAGAGGGTCCCCCATACCGGCCTGCTATGTTAATGTCTTTGGGTTAAACTGTCTTCTGCTGTATTCCATGGGCTGGATCAAAGCCTCTGCTCCCTTTCTGTCTATCAAACCGGCACCTCCACAACAAAAACTGCAACCTCTCCTCCTCTGATGACATACCAACCCAAAACTGGGAGCCACAATATGGTCTGGTTTCTGCAGCACTGAGCCCTCCTTCTCCCATTGTTCCCTCTCTTCATCACTTCAACACCATCTCTTCTGGGGCCTGCAAGGTAAGAGGCTTCCATATGAACTTGCTGAGGTTCTTTTCTGCACTTAACTCTGGTCCCACTATCATCCCTCTGGGAACAACAGCTAATAGGGAAGCACTTGTCTCTTCTCGCCCTGGGCCCCATCCTTGTGAAATAATCACTGTGGCCACAATGGACCTAATTACATCAATTCAGAGCATCCAGAGGCATGGAAACTGCTCTTCTGAACACCCGTGAAGAACTGCTCGGATCCCTTGATTCCAACTCCCCTGCTGTCCTCATCCTCCTTGATCTCTTTTCTGCATTTGAGACAGTGAACCACTCCATCCTCAGAAAAAGACTCCATGATATGCTGGGTATCTCGGAGCGGGCACTGGACTGGCTTACCTCCTTTCTACCTGACCGTTCCTCCAAAATCATTATGGGCCTTTTCTCCTCCCGTACTTCTACCTCCACCTGTGGCGTCCCCCAGGGCTCCATCCTTTTGCCCTGGCTCTTCAACATATACCTTTCTCTACTGGCATGCCTCATTGCCGCCTTCTCCCCCAACTTTCAGTGCTATGCTGATGACACACAACTCTTCTTCAAACTTCCTACCGAAACCCTTGCACCTTCTTCATCCCTGACTGCCTCTCTGCCATCCAGGCCTGATGCACTGATCCTCTGCCTCAATGCCAGCAAAACAGAGATTCTCCCTATTGGACCCCTGAACCCTACTTCTTCCCTTCTCTCTGGCCTTCCTCCATGGGCTCCTTCCCTGGCCCTTGCACTGAAGACAGGAATCTCGGAGTCATCTTCGACTCCGCCCTATCCTTCATCACTCATATTCAGGACATTGTCAAGAACTCCCACTTTCAGCTCTTCCTTCTCAATGGTACTCTACACTCCCTCACCTTCCCCCAGAGACTCAATGGCCCTCATTACGACCCAGGCGGTAAGCGGAAAACGATGCCGGTAAATGAATACCGGCATCGTTTTCCGCTAGATCCGATTATGACCCGCGAAAGTGCAATTAGCGACATCGTAGTTTACGGTGCCGCTAACAGCACCAAGGTCGCGCGCGACCCACCATGCCGTAAATACCGGCATGGCGCAAAGCTATGCAGATCACAAACCAAGCGGACATGCCCCTAACGCCATCGCCAAGGCCGTAAAGTACCTTACCGCCATGGCGCTAATTCCGCCATCGCGAACCAACCGTAAATGGCCATGTGCAGTGTTCCCAGCTGCCACAGGTGCACAGAATCAGCACAGGTGGAGGCAATACAGACTCTCCCAGTGCAAAAAGAGCACACCCCACCCCTACCAGCCCCAGTCACACTCCACAATGATACCAATAGGACTAGCAATGTTGGGGCTGGAGGACCTGATAGCAATGCGAGTGCTGCAACAACAACAACAACAACAACAACAACAACAACAACAACAACAACAACAACAACAACAACAACAACAACAACAACAACAACAACAACAACAACAACAACAACAACAACAACAACAACAACAACAACAACAACAACAACAACAACAACAACAACAACAACAACAACAACAACAACCACCTGCACAGAGGAGACGCAGGAGGAGAAGGAGGGCAAGGCAGGGCCAGCAAGCCCCACCAGCACAGCCAGTGGCACCACGCAGGCAGCCCCCAATACCACGCATCAGAGCCAGTCCATTCAACCTCACCGCAGAGCAGATCCACACCCTGTACCGACTGGACCGGGACACCATCACCAACATTGTGCACATGATACACAACAACATCGTCAGCATGATAGAAACACCCACCGCCATCCCGCCCCTACTGAAGGTCGTGTCCGTGCTCCACTTCCTGGCCACAGGCACCTACCAGCACACAGTGGGCCACTTGCATGGCATATCCCAACCATTATTCTCACGTACACTGATCCAAGTGCTCGATGCCCTCCTCAAGCACACAGACGACCACATCTCATTGCCACGGTCTGCCCAGGAGATTGCCAACACCAAAGTGGGTTTCCATGCACTAGCTGGCATACCTGGTTGGATTGGTGCCATCGACTGCACCCATGTTGAATTGGTGGTCCCACATCCCATGGAGGTACCATACCGCAACCGTAAACTATTTCACTCAATCAACGTGCAAATGGTCTGCGACTCCAACAGGATCTTCACACATTGTTGTGCCCGATTCCCCGGATCAAAGCATGATTCAATGGTCCTTCGGAACTCCACAATACCACGCTACATGGAGCGACATGCAGGCCCAAGATCCTGCCTACTTGGTGAGTCTAATGTCATGAGCATGGAAATGCGAAGTGTGTAGGTGATCGACGTACCAATGCATATTTCACCTGGCAGAAAGGGGGGGGGGAATGATGCATACGTCACATGGCTGCGACTAGCAGTAGCCAGATCATACCCTGAGGCAGCACTCACGTCATCTGACAACTGTATACATGATGCCTGATCTAATCAGCCCTAACATGTGAATGAAAGTGTACCCCAACCATGACGCAACCATCTGCAAGTGCATTGTACGAAATGTGACCACATTGACTCCAAAGGAACGCACCTACATGCACGTCACCAAACACCATCAACTGAAAGGCCTGTCCCCCATAACTGCGCACAAAGGAGGCACATGTCGGACAGGAACATCAATGCACCACTAAACAGACAGCAAGACCCACAAACTCCCCCCATTGACACCAGTATTGTTCCCTGGGGTCATAATGAGCCAGACAGCAATGTTGCAATCATGTGAGCTTTGACCTCACAGGACACGTGCCAGGTCACATAAAGTAACGGCCTGAACGGACACAGTGGATGGGCACTCACAAGGCAATTGTCCCCCCTGCATTGTGTCTTGGCATGCAAAACAGTACATGAGAGCCATGAACATATGCCGGTTGCATAGTGTGAATCCATTAGCACAACTAAATTTGGTGCAAAGTAACAGTTGAATGCAAGGCATGGTGGCGCGTCATGTTCAGAAAGCAATCTCATTCCTGACACATACATTGTTGTCCATTTACAGGTGATGCAGGCTATCCCCTGAAGAGGTGGCTCCTTACACCAGTCCGCAACCCACAGAACCAGCATGAGGAGGACTTCAACCGTGCCCATGCACGTACCCGTGTGGTGATAGAGCAGGCCTTTGGCCTACTGAAGGCACGTTTCCGCTGCCTCAGCAGGTCTGGCGGGGCACTCCTGTACCGCCATGAGAAGGTTGCGAAGATCGTCATGGCATGTGTCATGCTACACAATATGTGCGTCAGACGTAACGTGCCTCTGCCCCCTGACGCAGAACTGCAACCACCTGATGATGAGGATGATGAGGGTGGGGATGGGGCAGCACCTCAAGGAGGCAGCGATGCACAGGAGGGGCGTGAAATGCGTCAGAATCTCATTGACCAATGCTTCTAGCACACACAGCGTATGTGTGTAACATGTGGACGGCACTTGGGGCACTGTGTGTGTCTGGTATATGCACACTGTAGACTGTACAACAATAAAGCACACATACACAATGAGCAATGTCCACACATTTGATTTGTGATAAATGAAAAAGTGTATTGTGCTTCTGAAAAGTTATGACACACCCAATCCCCCCTCCCCCCTGAACACCCCAACACACCCAATCCCCCCACCCCCCTGAACACCCCAACACACCCAATCCCCCCTCCCCCCTGAACACCCCAACACACCCAATCCCCCCTCCCCCTGAACACCCCAACACACCCAATCCCCCTGAACACCCCAACACACCCAATCCCCCCTCCCCCCTGAACACCCCAACACACCCAATCCCCCTTCCCACTCCCCCCAGAAATCCCTGCAAAGGAGTGCCAGTGCCTGTGGTGAAGTGGGGTAATGTTTTAGTGGTCCACTGGGCGGGCACTATTGCCAGCCCCCTGTCCCGGAACCTGGGGCCCCCCTGCCTGTACTCCTCCGGGTCCTGGATGACATGCGGACGGGGCTGGATGGGGCTGAACTTGCAGCTGAGGAGGTACCGGCCTGCTCGGTACGCCGTGTGTCCATGATTGTCCGTATCAGTTCACTAATCATATTCCGCACTGCGGCTAGTTCTGTGCATATGTTCGTGCTTGCTGATTGGATGGCTGCCTTGATGCTGTCAGCACACCTCTCCATGCCTGAACTGGCACCTCCACAATCAGCAACATGCTGCGTTAGGATTGATGCCAGTTGTTCTTGCCTCGCTGATATTTGGTCCAGCACCTGGCTGAAATCAGGCACAATGGAGGTTGCAATTGCAGGCCCAATAGGACTACTCCCCTCCTCCCCTACTCCCACTGGGCTTGGAGTGGCTGGCCATGAACCTCCAGGGGATTGCCCCTGTGTGTCCTGTCCATGCAGGCTACCTGGGGACAGGTGTGGGGAGGTAAGTTGGGTGTGGGGAGGACCTTCCATGTCATCATCCCCATTCGCCACATCGCTGTCAGAACAGGCTGCGATGGCTGCAGTCTCCCCGACTGTACTGCAGACACGATCCCCTCAGTGGGCAGCAGTGGTTGTGGGTCTGCCGTGGGTGCCATCATGTCCCTTTCCTCGGGGGGAATTGCTGCCCTGGGCTGTTCGGCAACAGGAATTTTGGCCTGCTGTGGGTTGGCCATGGGTCCAGCAGAGGTGGATTGTTGGTGGCCTCTTCCCTCTGTCCTGGTCTTCTTGGCTGGGGTGGTGCCACTCTCGTCCCTGCCGGTGTCCGAGTGTGAGCCTGTGGTGGAGCAGAGGAGGGAAAGTGTTATTGATGGTTCAGCGGACATTGAGCAGGCATTGTGATGAGTGCCATGGTTTAGATGGATAGATGGTGGACTTTGTAGGCCGTGACATACAGGTTGTCTCCCTTTTGGGTGGGTTGAGCATGCAGGAATGTGTGTGCCTGCTGTAGAGTGAACATGCTGCATGTGTGCAGGGTGTGGGTCTTCTGCTGATGTGTTGCGTTTGCCATATGGGGCGACATTGTGATTCCCATGTAAGTGTGATTCAGGGTGTGTTGCAAGGCTGAATTGGAGGCACCTACCTGTGTCTCCTGATGTCGGGGCTCCTCTCTCCATTCCGCCGACGCCCTCAATGCACTCTATGCCGATCAATGAGGCACATGTCTCCTCCCATGGCTGCATCTTCAGTGGGGAGTCTGCTCCACCGCCAGTTGCCAGTCCCAGGTTGCGGTTTGCTGACAGTATGCCCCTTACTCGGAGCCGGAGGTCATCCCACCTTTTGCGGCACTGTCTGGCGGTGCGTGGGGTGGTACCTACGGCACTGACACGTTGTGCCACGAGTTCCCATACTGCTTTTTTCCGGGCTATGGCTGGTCTCGTCATCTCTGATGAGAAGACGACGTCTGCCTTCTCCTGCAGCGTTTCTGCCAGCATAGTCAGTTCTTCGCGACTGAAGCGGTCCTGCCGCTGCCTGTCGCAGGCTTTTTTAACAACTTTTGGCATGGTTAGGTGAGGAAATGGGTGGGTAATGGGATTCACAGGGTTTCAGGGTCGAATGTAGTGTGGTTGGGTAGGATGGCAATGGATTGTGTTTTTAAAGATGGCCGCTGTGCTCTTTCCCGTTCCGCCACGATGACGCTACTTCCGGTTCCGCTAATTACGGTGCCCGCTAATTACGGGGCCCGCTGATTGCGGTCGGCGCAATGATGGGTGGCGGTAGGTCACCCAGCGCGGCATTCGATGCCGGTAAGGGCTGTTTACGCCATGGCGTAGTTTACATTACCGCCATGGCGTAATGCTCGTGCGCGATGGGTCGGAATATGGCGCTCTTTACGCCATCGGTCCATGGCGTAAACGATGATTACGCCATGGCGGTAATGCAGCTTACTTACCGCCAGGGTCGTAATGAGGGACAATGTTACCTGTGCTCTGGTTCTCTCCAGGCTAAACTATTGCAACATCCTCCTCCTTAATCTTCATTCGTCCACACTGCGACTCCTTCAGCAAACCCAGAATAGGGCAGCAAGACTTATCCTTGGCCTCAAGCCATGGGACTGCATCTCTCCTGGCCTACAAAGCCTTCACTGGCTCCCGGTCTCAGCATGGATTAAATTCAAATCCCTTTGTATCATCCACAAGGCTATCTGGGGCAGGGGACCACTCTATCTTCAAAGCTTTCTGACCAAATCCTCCCCTTCTAGACTCCTGAGCTCCTATTGCAGCAACTCTCTGCGTGTGAAGCGGTTTGCTAAACAGAGAGTTGGTGGTCGATCTCTCTTCTCTGCAGGATCCCTCCTGTGGAATAACCTCCCTCCCCCTCTGCGTCTTGAGCAAGACCTCCTCAAGTTCTGAAAAAGCCTCAAGACTTTTCTCTTCCCCTCTTTCTTCTTTCTTCTTTCTCTCCCCTGCTAATCATTCACTGGTGTGACTGATGTGCAGGGCCCTTATATTTCCTCGGGCCCTGAACCCCCACATCCTCATCCCAGCCACTGTGTATTCACTGCACTTGCTTAGGCTCACCCTTCCTCGGGTGGTTGCACTTACCTCTTACCTTCTGAAGCACTTCACCCTTAGCACTTTTCCATGTGCACCACAGCACCTATCCCTCACCCCCATCCCCTCTGCATTTGCACATTCTGAACACGCACAAGGCACAGTAGGTTCATCCCCTTCCCCTTCATTCTCATAATTTGTTTGTACCATCAATTGAACTATTTATCCTTTTGTAATTCATTGTCTACCTCCCCTGTCCTCACCCTGTTGCTCTGTGGGCGCTTTGAAACAGTTTTGCTAATTGTATAAGCGTCTAACAAGCGACCAATAAATAAATAAATAATACATATCAACCCATTGAAAAGAAGTGGGGGAACCAGAATGCCACAACTCATTGCACCGCACTGCTTACAAGGAAGAGGTATTTGCTCCGCTGGTAAGTATTTTCCAACAAAAAGAGGTGGTTACTCAGATTGATCCAGGCAAGGGATTTCACTTACTTTAGTTTTATAGTTTTATATCTTGCAGACCAGGCCAAGCATCCATCAGAGTGGGTTACACAGAAGACAAAAGGTATTGGTGGTAGCAAGGTCATACACGCGAAACATAGATAGTCAGAACATCTTTGCATAAACATCTTCTTATGGCCAGTCAAACTAGATAATGATCATGTGTACTAGGCATTAGTATATGCCATGCTCCAAAACTGAACTGTGACTTGAAAGGGCACTGGAGCACATTCCTCCTATTGTGAGGGCGGGTGTGGGGAGGAAGGGGTAAGAGGGGACTTAGAAAGGGAAGAGGTCCTAATTGGGCGGTGGGTGACATAAATGGTGAGCACCACTCATCCAGGATTGACCTTGGGCTGTTCCGGCCAGTTGAGGGTAGATTGGACATGATAATGCACTGAGGTAGGTGGAGGGAAGAGGCATGTCTTGATGTGTATCAATACGCCTTAGAAACGCAAGCATGGGTTGTCATAGGGATGATTGTAGCCTTGCATGAAAGTTAGGAAGGGCCTGAAAACTACTGGTTTGGCCTGAAACAGCAGAATGCTTCTGGTGTGCAAGGGGTCCATGTAGCTTGATAAATGGGATTGCTCAAGGCGCTGGCAGTGTTGCATTGGCGATGCACCATCCACCATGTTGGTCATGATTGAATGTTGACAACTGAGTTGCTTGGCTGGTTCTGCCCATTGCCAGGTGGATTTAACTGCTCTGGATCCATCGTAAGCATTGTTAGTAAGGGGTGGCTGGAATTATTATTGCCATGCCTCCATAAAATAAAGCAATCAGTCCATTGGTTGTTTGTTATAGTGGTTAATTGTCTCGTTAAAAGGATTTGTGCCCACAAGTCTTTCCCTAAAATAAGTGAAATAGCAAATAAAAAAATATATACTTTTCATAGGATAGACAAAGTTACTTATTTTTACAATCCAAATGTTATAGTTCAAGCATCAAAAATAAAAGGCATGGTTTCTTATTCATGCAATTCAATGTGTACTGAATTTGTATAGTGCTTTCATTCCAAACGCTCGACATGGTAACAGCAACAGTACAATGAAGGTGTTTACAGAGACTGTTTAAAATCACGCAGCTCATATAATGAGAGCGAGAGCAAGCTGGCCATGAGATGATGGCTGTGCTTATTATCCAGCCGGGTCAATGCTAGTGGCTGCCGGCTATCTGCACGTCTTCCAGGCTTGTGCAAGTTCTACTCCATGAGAGCACACAGGGCAAATAGACAATTGAAATCCAGCATAAGTCCTAGCGTAGTGCCATTCATGTTCAGCTTGCATAGCGCACCCCAGGGTTCAGACGCTCCATCCTTTGGGGGTTCTGTTTGATGATAGAGCTCCCAATACTTCCATGCACGGTTTTCCCGAGGCCGCTGTCAAATGCAAGGCTATGGGTTCAATAACCGGCTGTTAATGATCTCACGGTGTTAGTGGGCCACTCTCTGCTGATAAGAAAGGGCGTCTAAGAATGTAAGAATGCTTGCATCTCCCGAGAACCCGTCTACTTTTCTGACACCGAGTGAGCTGTAACCTTGCACACCCTGGAATTACAGACGGCCGAGGTTTGCACTGCACTCGCCTTTTGTTCTTATTGAAAACATCACAATGGTTATTGAAATGTGTAGCAAGATATAAAGATGCGGATGGGAAACGATCAACATTTGGGGTGCATTCCACCGAGGGATTTGGGGTGACAACCCCAGTAAAGCCAACATAAAAAGACCTGCCACCCTCGTAGAAAGCCGAAAAATGCGCCCTGCTCGCAGCTCGCTCAACTCTCCCTGCAGAATCTCGTGAGGCATTCTCTGGTGGTAATGTAGTGAAAACATGTTTATTGGTTCAGATTTCTATTATTTGGTGTTAATTTGATGTAATAATACATCATATATGCACACCATCCTCATCCTCGTGGATCATGCTACCCTGCTCGCCCATCTGGGCCAGATTGGTGTTTTTGGGTCAGGTACTGGCCTGGTTCGGTTCTTTCTTGGAAGACAGATCCCAAATTCTCTCTCTTCCTCCTTTTTTTTTCTCCAAATCTTCTCGTTGTAGCTGTGGTGTCCGCCAGGGTTCTGCTTTGTCCCCCATCCTCTTTAACATTTACATCTTTCAGCTGATTTCCCTCATCCGCTCCTACGGCATCAGGGGCTACTCGTAGGCAATGACACCCAGTTACTGATCAGTTTAAATCTGGATCAGGTGGAGGTGTCTGATTGGCTGCACACGTGCCTGACTGCCGTGGGACAGTGGATGGGGCAAAATTGGCTGAAATTGAATGGGGACAAAACCGAGGTGTTGGTGGCAGGTCCACCCCGGCTGCCAATCCTTCACTGTGGATCTCCTCCTTTTGGCCTCCTTCTCTGGGTCAGCTCCCGGCTCTTTCTACAAAGGTAAAAAACCTTGGTGTGATTATGTCGGCCAATATGTCTCTGGCGCCCCAAGTCTCCTCGGTATGCCAGCCGGGGCACTTCCAGCTGAAAATCCTTAAGAAGGAGCGCCACCTTATTCCATATCTGTTAAGTCCTCCTGCAGTAGCAGCTACGATTCTGAGCAGGCTAGATTACTGCAATTCCCTGTACCTGGCGGGGCTAATTCGCAGGTTATAGTGCCTCCAGAATCTGGCAGCCAGGATGGCAACGGGCACCCCGTATGAGTCCCACATATCTCCAGTACTCCGCTCCCTCCACTGGCTTCCTGTGGCACAGCAAATTCCATTCGAGGCACTCTGCATTGTTCACCGGGCCTTGCATGGCCATGGGGCAGAGTGCCTCTGTGTCAAATTTGAGCACTACATTCCAAACTGCCCATTGCGCTCAGCATCAGCAGACACGCTATCTGTGCCCCCCTTTCGCCGTTCTCGGCTGGGAGGACGTGCCTTCTCTATCACAGCGGCTCAACTGTGGAATAGTCTCCCACTGGCTTTGAAGTCGCTGTCTAATCATCTAGCCTTTCAAAAGGCTCTCAAGACCTATCTTTTTTTATTCTTTTGCTCCACTTGACCTTCTGTGTCCTCTTGCTTGTTGCTTTTTACCTCTTTAGCGGCAAGATGCCCTCGGGTGAACACACATGATATAAAGAACAATAACATAACATAATGCGCAGTGTTCTATTATACAAAAGTAGTTTTCACTATATTAAGAACTCCTTGTGACTGTCATATATAAACAACATTCTTTGTGGAAACCTAACATCTGCTTCTTTCTGCGTAGTGCCTAAACGTTATGGCCCAAACAGTACAAAGCAAGAGGCAACGCACGCACCTGAGCCGCTGCCTTTTCTCATTAGATCACACTGCCACTCTCCTCCGCCTCTCTACTCCCTCTCGTACCTGCGGTTAAGAGCGCTTACTTCCTAATAGCGCCAGACCTGCGGCCCACTGCTCCGGCACTGTGAGTACGAAAGGGCCTGAAGCAACAGGCCTAGTCATTGGAAGCAGACTATCGAACATGTAGCTGTTCTCTACCAACACCGAAGCTGCAGGCCTGTTTCTTTCTCTACACTTTCTCCTTCTCCACACTTTGCGTTGTTAGAAATCAGCACTGAGCTTGGCAGTAGGCATCTGTGGCCAGATGATCAGGAGCAGCTTAGCACCACACATCTTGCTTTGTCTCATGACAGAGAGGACTACTTTGTGGCGGAAACAAAAGAAGATGTGGATGGGAGAGCTCTGATAGGGACTGAATGCACATTTCCAATGAGAGACACAGGCAGAAGCATAGCCAGGATTGTCTAGAAAGTGGGGCCTGAAGCTGATGTAGTTGGGCCCACCACAGCGACATTAACATCTCTAAATGCTCACATAGCACTTCTGAGTGGGCATTTACACATGTCGGGTGGACCTTGCCCGTTCAGGCCTTACCCTGTGTACACCTCTGGACACTGAGGTACACTGTCTTCACATCAGGACCCCGCTTAAGCAATATGTTGGCCATTTCAAGCAGTGACGTTTGCAAAGGTATCTCGCTGTCAGTGGCAGAAAGAAAGATCCAACATGACAGTGGGAGAAATATAAACTAGGCATTGGTGAAGCCAATAGGTTTTGACAGTCCTATATTTCAGTGCTGACTCAAATGCCCCAAAAAACTACATGTAATGACTAAAGAACACAAGGGGACCACACTCTTCCCCATTCTTCTTTGCCCCCAACCCACTCTCCCTTTTCTCCTTCTCCTGATGTTAAAGGGGATCCCTTTTGTCCTGCCCCTGATGTTAAAGGGGATCCCTTTCAGGGGCATGTGTGGAGGGACTATTGCTTGGTATCTTTGGGTTCGTGTGTTAGTGTGGAAAAGTTGTAAGACAACAGATAGAAGTTTCTTGGCTAATCCTGGTAATTTTTCAAGGAACTTTTCATAGTGCACAGCTCCCTGGAAAATACTACAAACTAAACCCACAAAAGGAACCAATTGTACCAAATTCCATGATGGCTTCTCCAGTGGTCCCACAAGCAAAGTCTCTAGGGTGAATAATAGGCTTTCCTCAGACTCCGCAATTCCGAGGGCACGTCCCGGAAATGCCTGTCACTCACGCTCCAGGGTTTTAAGTGTCCTGGCATTTCCTTTATGATTGCTATGCTTTCGGGCATTGCTTTCCTTGCTTCTTATCCAGGATTCTCTTCTGCTTCTGGTTTCTTGGCTTCTGGTGAGACCCTTCTGCCACGGGTCTTAAGACTGGGGAGCTAGTTTCCCCGTTTGAGCTCTTATTCATAGAATCCTCAGACTAGGAATCGCAGAAGGTCCAGACACATCTGTAGAATAATAAAGAGCTGCTCTTTCTCTCTTTCCCATTTCCTCTTTGTTCCCTGTACCTAACAGGGGGACCACATATCATTTTATCACAGCCCAAACAATTAATAGAACCGCTAAAGAGAATCCAGACATTGAGGGAAGAACACAAGGGCTCTATTTGCTGCATTACTGATATGTAAGCAGTGCAGGCAACATAGCAATGAAAGAAACAACAAAACACTAGTATTGATAACATCGCCAAGGAACATGTTGAGAATAGATTGATACCGAGCGTAACAATGTTACAGGCAGGAACTGCGCCTAACAGAATCCACACTGAGCACCAACAAAGCAGGGTGCATTTCTGTTCACTGCAGAATGGCTGTCTGTTCTTCACAGAATGCAATATGCGTTCTCAATGAGGTCTAGTCCCCAGCTGGAGGTTATGCTCTTAGTGGTAGGGATTCTAGTCTTTAGTTTGCTTTTGCTAACCCAATTTCCTATTGAGGTGCTCCTTTTGTAAGCCAAAATAGGTCGCTCTAAATGAAGTTCCTCAAGAGCGAACACTTTCCAATGTTTATTAATAATATTGCGAATGGCCAAACTGTGGTTTTTAAAAATGGAGACGCAGACTAGGCGTTCATCTTTAGGTTTGGGTGTGTTTTCCTCCCGCAGGGCTCCTCTGTTATTGTTAAACACCCTTTTTGTGGGTTTTCTGACACATTCCTTTGGGTATCCCCGTTTATGCAGTTTCCCCGAGAGCAAATAGGACTCTTGTTCAAAGGCCTTCTTTTGGCTGCTGTTTCTCTTCAATCGGAGAAATTGTCTGACTGGTAGATTGTCTTGTAGATGTTTTATATGATGACTGGTGTATTCTAATAATGAATTACGATCTGTTGGTTTGTGGTAAGGTTTGACCAGAAGCTGTCCATTTTTGTGAAAGATATTGGAGTTACATTCCAGAAAATGGGAGCAGTAGTTGCTTATATTCATGGTAAATTTAAGGTGGCGATTCTGGATGTTGAGCCATTCAAAAAATGTATATGCCGTTTCTGACGTACCTTCCCAAGTGATCAGCATGTCGTCTATATAATGGGTCCTCAGTTTGATGCGGTGTCCAAAGGGGTTGATAGGAGAGTATATGATTGCTTTTTCGAACGTCTCCATGTATAAGTTAGCCAAGCGTGGGGCCATTGGCGCCCCCATGGCACTGCCTTCTATTTGTTGGTAAAAAAGGCCTTGAAACTCAAAGTAGTTTTTTGTGAAGACCATTTCTACACACCACATGATGAATGCATTGGGGACTGGGTCGCTGTCTATTCTATTGTAGAGTACTTCCTCTATAGTTTCTAGTGTGGCTTGTTGCGCAATGTTGGTGTATAGTGATACTATGTCCAAACCGATTAGGAGGTTCACTTCTGGGTTAAACTCCATATAGTCAAATTTTCTTATAGAGTCGGTTGTATCTTTAAGGTAAGATGACATATTCTTCACAAATCCTTTCAGGTAGTGACCAGCAAACTTGGATAATGGTTAGAGTACAGAATTAATGCCTGCCACTATCGGTCATCCTGGAGGGTTTATATGGGTTTTATGAATTTTGGGGAGGCAGTAGAAGGTAGGCATGTTAGATTTCCCATTAACCAAAAAACCTGATTCTTGTTTAGTTATCCATCACTTGTTCTCCTTTCGTCACTTTGAGATCTATAGTTTTTAAAAGATCTCTGGTTGGGTCTTCAAGGAGGGGTTTGTAACTCTCTTCTTTCTGATGTTGGCTAAGACATTCGTCAACAGTCTTTTTTTGTTGAGGATGACTATCCCTCATCCCTTGTCTGCTCTTTTAATAAGAATGTTGTCATTGTTAGCCAGAGATTTCATAGCTGCCTTTTCTGCATTGCTGAGATTTTGAAACACTTGAGTGTCTTTGGATTTGAGTTTCTCAAGGTCTGCTAACACTTTACGTTCGAATACCAGTGATTCAGTGATTGTGTGTGTATAGGTGGATAGACGGTTCCCATAACCCGGTGCAGTTGGTAGACATTGATGGTTCTCTATTTAAAAAAAAATCTTTAATGTGAATCTTTCTCATGAACGTACCAAGTTCATTATGAAATTTGAAAGGGTCATGTTTTTTAGTAACCATTTAGCTATGCCTCATCAATGGGGTAATGAACTATATGGATGTTTAGATTTTTTTTTATAGCTAATGGGCAATGTGGGATTATGTTGTATCTGATATGTTTCACTTTGTGGATTTCTGCTATGAAAGATGTAACTACACATGGGCATGTGAAGCTTCGTTCAATTTGCAGTGACGGGACTGACTGATATTCCCAGCAGTATTTGCATGTAATAAAACCTTGTTCTTCTTGCAAACGGTGCATTTTCTATTGATCCCCTTGTGTCAATGCTCACGAGTAGAACTGTACTGTGTCAGGGTATCAGTAAATGACCCCTAGGAGATTGTCAACTGATTCTTCCTCGATAAGCCCTATCATAGGGCCTCCTCAAGGAGGGCAACCTTTCTTATGAAGCATTGCCCTGTCCGTTGAGTAATCCTCTCAAGAATAAATCCACATTCAACCCTCCCCCTTATGCCTGTCCCCCCGAGATCCTGGCATTTGAAAATAAAGTCACAAGAGAAGTGCAAGCAGCTATAAAAAAAGAAAAATGTCAAACCGGACAATCTGACCAGAGCAGCAAGGAATAGCCTATGCGACCAAGATGGCATTACAATAAAACCTGCTGATAAAGTGGGTGGGATTGTTATTATTCAAACTAGTAACCATGAGAAAGAATGTCGAAGACTCTTGGGTGATACCAACTCTTTATAAAATCTTAAATCAAGATCCCACGATAAGATTGCAGGAAGAAATAAAAAGTTTAACGGATCATGCTATGGGAGAAGAATGGATCAGCGAAGGAGAGAGACGCTTGCTGAATAAAACACACCCAAAAAGGGCAGCTTTTTACATCTTGCCCAAGATCCATAAAGACAAAACTAACCCACCAGGATGACCCATTGTCTCCGCCATAAATTCCCTACTTGAACCACTATCAGTGTACGTAGAGTTTTTTCTCAAACCTTTTGTTGAACAGATGCCAAGCTATGTCAAGGATTCTACGGAAATGATAAAAATCACACAAACTGTTAACTGTCCCACTGGAATGATTCTCGCCACCATGGATGTAGAATCACTGTACACAGCGATACCCCAGGGTG
Organism: Ambystoma mexicanum; assembly: GCF_040938575.1. Lineage (NCBI taxonomy): Eukaryota > Metazoa > Chordata > Amphibia > Caudata > Ambystomatidae > Ambystoma > Ambystoma mexicanum. Next base: position 127,644,520 of record NC_090933.1, on the reverse strand, counting down.
AATGCTTGGAAGTATTGGGTAAATATCTTAACACATGGGTCATACCACACCAACCACCAACAGCATTCATACTGGAATTCGCCAGGTTGGCCATGACCGAGAACTTTTTCTTACATAAACAACAGCTATACAAGCAATGCAGAGGTGTGAGCATGGGGGCCACTTTTATATGTATATGGCAGATTATGAAGAAAAGTTTATATCAGGACATCAAAATGCATTACAAGTCATTCCAGAATTTTGTCAACATCTAACAGGGTGGTACAGGTACATTGATGATATTTTCATCATATGGACAGGTACTTCCGAATCTTTGGTAACGTTTCATCAATGGCTAAGCAGACAAGATACTCATATCAAGTTCACAATGGAATGGAGTCAAGTGGAGCTGAGCTTCTTAGACCTAATAATCAAAAAAGAAGGTATGAATTTAGAAACAACATTGTATAGAAAACCAACTGACCGCAACACTTTGTTGCACTACTCTAGTTTCCATCCGTAGAGCCTTCGATATAATCTGCCCTATGGGCAATTTTTACGGATACGTCGTAATTGCAGTAACAACCAAGAATTTATGAAACACTCCAAGCAGTTACAAAAAAGATTGCTGGAGAGAGGATATCCAAGATGTCTGGTAAAAAATAACCTCAAAAGGGCAAAGAACACCAGCCGAGATGTGTGCCTGACTCACCTGTGTCACGACTTACAATCCAGTGAGCAACGAGATCAAAAAGATAGTGAACCACAATTGGGACTTAGTGAAACAACATGGGACCCTATCCAAGAGACCCATATTTGCTTTTAAAAGAAACCAAAACCTTGGTCAAAGGCTAGTGCATACATATGTCGAGCCAAAGAACACACAAACAATATTGAACCAATGGGGCTTGCCCCCTGTCATTGGTCACCAAAGGTGTGGCGGATGTGTCGCATGCCCATTGGCGGAAACTAGAACAGAGTTTCAGTACAGACAAGTGAAATGGCAACTTAGAATGCACACCAACTGCAAAACTAAGAATGTCATTTACATTATCAGATGTCCATGTGACCTACTATATGTAGGTAAAACAATCAGGGAGGTGAGACAACGGATTTCAGAACACAGGTCGTGTATACGGAACAGGGTGGCAGAAAAGCTCCTAGTAGAACACTTCAATAAATGTGGACATAAAGATACAGACCTGACTTGGTTTGTACTACAGGGAATAAAACCCTCCAACAGAGGTGGAGATATGGCCACCATATTACATAAAAAAGAACAACACTGGATACACACTCTGGACACAGTAAAAAGAGGGTTGAATCTATCCGTGGAGTGGAATCACCCGATTTCCAATATGTGAAACACCCCAACAAAAAACTGTATGTTAGATAAGTTCACAGTAAGGATATGTATTTTATACCCCTAATGTAGGAAGATATATGTTGGAGTAAAATGATTCATCCTGTCCCATACCAATAGGAATATATGTTCCGTTAAATGAAGATCGGTCTTGAATAAGATGGTGACGAATATGCCATATTACGGTCATCATATGAATGGCCCGCCCCACTTATAACATGTGGGTGCAGAGGCTGAGAGGGACAGACTGACAGGCACTACATCTTTAGCACTCAGAGAGGGGCTCCCCTTTCTTTACAACAAATTCTAGACAGAACAAATTTAGCACCGATTTCATCTATGGGTGCAGTTTTTTACTGAGTCCCCATTTAGTGTGCTGTTAAAACTAAGCACTGCAAATCCCGCGAATCGCTGCTCCTTTTTATGAAATAACATTATAAAAGCTTGATGTTAATTACATTTTTGTGCAGCATTCTGATGAATTGTGGGGGGTCTATCCCATAATTTATGTACATGTAACATGCAAACCTCTCTTGATTAAAGACTTTTAACCATTCATGATGGCCGTAGGAATATGGCCGCAGCAACATAACAATTTGTCCCATTTCTACTCCCACTAACATCAACGTCAGAAGTCACGTACTAGCTACATTGTATCTGCGATGCGAAACGAAGCGTGGACCGCAGTTGCAGCGTACAGCAGAGTAAGAGACAGCACCGACAGAAGGCTGCAGGTAAGCATGTGCAAACACAGCTTTGTTTTATCTGCCGCAGAGAATAAAGATAGAGAGTTGTTATGAATGAACGGATTGGCTCCCTAAATGGATTGTTATCCAAAACTAAGAACGGTGTAACTAGGGTGGAAGTACATCTATACGACCCAGCAAGAGGCGCGTTTGTCAATGTAGGTTTAGTCCCGTGATACCTAGAAGGGACACATGACAATGGTATTTGTGAATAGGGGGTTGCCTCAGTTTTCAAAATAAGATAGAAAGTACGGACAGAGTGACAAATGCTGGGCGAATTAATAAATAATTGAGAGGGTGAGCACAACAGAGAAAAGAACATGAGGGACAATTAACATGCATGCTACATAATGGGGGCATAGATACATATATATATTGTTTCAATCTGTATATATTCCCTGTATATTTACGAGATTGAGAGAGCCTTTTACAACCTACTCCAACCTGCATCAAAGTAGAGTGAATGACGTGGATGCCGACCACCAACACAGTACCCTAGCCTATCTAAACTGCATACCAAAGAAGTTACAAATACAGTGTGAGACGCGGTTACTCCAGTTCTGAGTAAGTGACAGATGTGCACAATGATTTTTAATTCAGTCTCCATCTGTTGATGGTTACCACTATTACTGTGACTTGCAAATTTTGTGATCATGTGTAATTAAAACAGGAGGTTACAATTAATACTTCCTTTACATTTGATAGGTGAGAGGATAAATATCCTCAGGATTTCGTTTTTGAGATGTGCTGAAATTGAAAATACCACATCTTGCACCTCCTTTGCCCTTTGGATAGGAGGTGAGTCAGATGGTGCTCATTATTTTTTTGAGAGCAGACCAGCTATCAAAGTAATATGTCACTAAATAACTGAAACTGGGGATGTTGGGAACACAAAATACTGATTTAGCTTCTTTATGTATTTTATTGTCTATAGATGGTGTGGCTCAAGCCAATATATGCACGAGAAAAATGGTTGTTTGTCCTGAAGAAGGTTGCCAGAGAGAGCACTATTGATGAGGCTCGCGGAGAGCAACTGAAACACGTGTCGACGTGAGAATCTGTGAGAACTATACAACACAGACTTTTTTTGCTATCCCAAATTGATGGGGAGTTCTCTTTGTGAACCACAAATGTTCTAAGATGCAACAGATTTACGACTGTTTTCTTATGTATAGACCATTTTTTGAAAAAAACAGTGTGATAGTTTGTCGAGGAAAGTGTGAATGTGAATGAGTGAAAACGAATGAGCCACAATGTTTTATTGAAATTGTGTTTAATAATTATTTTAGACTTGTTTTTGAATAAAATAAAAATCTTGGAAATACAAACCAAGTTACAAAACCTTTTGCGTCCCACCATCCCCTTTCTTTGTCTACTAGTCCATCCCCCTGTTGTTCGTTGAGTAATACAGACAGAACTGCGATTCAGACTAAAGAGCAAAAAATACCACCGTCTATACGGAGGCTGCAAAGAAATAAGACAGGTTTTAGAATGGATCTGCTTAAAAGAAGTACATCTATGGATTTTGGGAAAACACTAACCTGTGTAGTACTGGATGTCAGCCTAAAGAAGAGTAGGTGAAATCTGGTGGCAAAAAACTCAATGAGGGAGCACATAACTGGAGATTGGACTAGATGTGGAAGGGAAGGAAGGTTATCAATTTTGATAGGGACCTGCCCCCAGGAAGAACGAAGACGCACTAACGACAAACCGAGTGAACAATTGCATAATTCTGTAGCGTCTAAAGTTCTGTGCACAGCACTGGTTCCAAACGATAAGGCAATTCCGCTGTTCTACACAGGAAACACAAGTTGATGAAAGTCAACCAACACAAGTACAGATTTAGGGTAGATCCGAAATACAATCCTTCTAGCAGAAGCAGAATTTGTAAACCAGGATGCACCAAAGAAGGGTACCAATCAATGCGTAATCCACAGAGTAGTCAGGAAGCAGAGCCAAGAGTCAAAAACAGAGATCAGAACGGCAATAATTTAAGGTAAGAACGCAAGGGAACTTACATTAATTAGAAGCATTGGCGCCATGGTGTTTTGGTTCTTTATGCTTCCGCAGTGTTAGTAGTACGTACTGACACCCAACCGGACATCGGATTGCTTGACAACAGGGGATAGACTCTGGCGTGAACACGCCGTGATCAGCATATAAAGCATAGGCTCACAACATTGGTAGAGGCGCTATGGCAACCACCAGGGGCGCCGGCAGGGCCGCAAGGGGGTACGCAGTTTGTGTAGCGAACAGTGCATCCGTCCATGGACCGTGACACCTTGGAGTTATTTTATTGATCCAGTTTTGGGCATACCTTCCAAATTTGGTGACCCCGACGTGATTCCAGATCCGCTGTGAAGCTGGGGGCTTCCCCGCCACGCATCCTGGATCGCAACACCCACCTGCAATGACCAGTCCATGTGCACACTCTGAGGAGGTCCGCAGGTCCGCAGGTGCCCTGTTGCCAGATGGTCTGCCTGATCCTTGGAGCGGGCTGCTGTACCCAGCTCTGCAGGCGATTGGAGAGGGGACACCCATCGGAGGTGCTTGGAAGAGCGCTTAGAACATGAGTGCACTCTTGTGTGAAAAACAAAGGAAGGTAATAAGTGTAGGTTGGGTGTGAATGAGAATGTGGCAAAAGTGAAGGGCGATCTCCTTGAAGAGGAGAAAAGACTGTGTGATGACATTATATACGTTTTTTCAGTAGCAGAAAGGTGAATTTCCCCCACAGCGGGGAAAGATGATGTCATAGTATTATAGCAGTGAAAAAAGAGAAGTGGGGTATCTCCTCTTAGACAAGGAAAGACAGCGATGTAGTTAAGGCAACGGTCTTGTATATAGAGGACCCAGTATCCCTCAGCCTTAGAATGGAAGGGGCATGAGGAGGGTTGAGTTCCCTCGTCTCGAGAGCAAGGATACAGAGGAAGTGTCTACACCATTCTGTAAATAACTGTTTTTATTGATTTAATTTTTTTCTTAATATTTGAATATATAAGAGGGAGAGCGATGGTTGCCCAATGTGTGGATAAGGGTTGTGATGTGATGAGTGCTTGAGTAGAAATGGTTTGAGGAAGTTGGGTTTTGGATTGTGGGTGTTGTGGGGAACCTGAGGGCATCCTCACTTCTACTCCCCTGGGATCTTTCTGTCAGGTGGCCAGGGAAAGGCCATTGCTTTTTGACCCTGACCCTGTGGGTGGATGGTATTAGCATAATTGACCTAAAAACATTTGACCTAAAATATTTGATCACATTTTTTTGACCTTTTTTTGGTCAAATTTAATTAAATATATATATATGGGGTGGGTATAGATTAGGTTGAGGGGAAGTGGGTGGATTTGTGGGGTGTCCTCCCACATTTTAGACCAAAAATATATGTCAAATAAATTCAATCAAATGTGATTAGGTCAACTGTTTTAGGTCAAATAGACCCAAACCAGGGTGGATATGCAAGGGAGGATCACTTGGGTGGAGGTACGTTGGGGAGTGGGGAGAGAATATCTTTGGGTGAGACATGGTATCCTCCTTTTCCTTCTCAGAAGGAACCTTATCCTCCCCTTGCCTTCGTAGGTTATTGTCAGTAATTTCCTCCTACAAACACACAAAATATCTCACAACCATTTCCCTTTAAGACTGGGGACGAGGAGGAGTCGACTGGCGGATGTGCACACTCCCATTCATTTACAGTACTTTGGTACTGATACGAGGAAGAGGACTGTAGAGGAGTACCATTGCAAGAATCGGACATGTCCAGCTAATAGGCTTGATTGTGGTCAGGCAATTGAAGACAAAGATTTGCACCTGCAACCTTTTAACATGCCACAGGTGCATAAAAGGAGAGACTGCCAGAGATAAACAGCGAAAACCTGCCTAGAGGACCGTACGCGGATGACAAATGTGAAAGGCTTTAGAGGTGCTGGTGGGAAGGACACAGTGTGCAGCAGGAGGGTGAAAGTGATGGGCTGGTTCCCGAGTGGGCCCTGAGAGTATCGAGACACCTGCAGTGGCTCTTTCTTTGTGTCCAAAGCCTGAGCTATGGGACACTGAAGGATCCCGAGCAGTGCAGGCTGTTGGTAGCTTCCACAAGGGAAAGCAGAGCTACACGCAACATGCAGCAAGGTTTGAAGACAGCGAGCGCGGCTGGCCGTGCTCCCGAAAAGCACAAGCGGAGCGAAGGGAAGCCGGAAAGGAGATGCCTGGAGAAGCGGCCGTATACCGGTGAGTGAAATAAAGGGGACACTCATACCAGGGTGCTCCAGGGGCGAGAAGATTGCATAAGTTAATGCTGAACAAACTAAAACCTTTGATTATTGGGTTTGGAACCCAAACAGAGGGATTTTGAATGCCGAACAAGCTTCAAAATGTTATGAATGCTCCTAAGACTACAACAAGTAATATTAAATACCAAACGGAAGGAGAGTTATGATGAACACATGATCAAAGTGAAAAGCAAATGATGAACATTTGTGAACCAAGGGAAAAGCAAGTGATCAACATTTATGAATAAAGTGCAAAAAGGGTGATAATTACTTATGAATACTGTGAAAGCAATGTGGTGGAAAAGGATGAACACCACAGAGTGAGTTGTGTGGAAAACACGTTGTGGCAACGTCAAGAGACTGCTAAGGAGAATCCGAAATGAGTGTTAACTAATGACACAGGTGCAGCGAAAGAAAACCTATGTTGGTGAGAGAGCCCAAAGAATACAAACGCATAACTGAGTGCCAACGGTTATCAGTTGTGTGACCTGTAATAGGTGCACAGTGTGGTCTGACAACTGCGCCTAGACTGAGTGACTCCTGCTTGGAAAGAGCCAAAGAAAGATAAGATAAAGAAGCTGCTTTTATAACAGGATTGCTGAAGTGAATGGGAACAGGAACAATGTGTGTGATCTATTGAAACGCCTTGATAATTACAAAGTTGAACTGGAACTGTTTATTTGAATGCCAAGAGATGTGAATTTATTGTAGGGTTTTGAAGCTGTAAGAGCTGACTTCTTGGGGAAGGGAACCCTGAGCCTTTGTGAATCTTGTTGACCTCTTGGGGAAGTAAACACTGAGACCTTTCGGAACTGTTTTGAACATGGGAAAGGTGCAGCTAGAAAGTACACCGGGAGCTGGAAGAAGCTCAGAACTTTATTTGGAACACTGTTGCTTTTGTTGCTTGCATCCCTACACATTGTTTATCTTCATCTGTGAGGGCAAGTGTAAGTTTTGGACACAGACAGTCTTTTGAGTTGAACGTACTGATACAGACTTTCCTTAGTTTCTTTACATAGGGGAATCCCACCTTAACATAGTGCAAGTTGGGCCTTACTCCATACTGACATTCTAGAAAATAAACCAATTAATTTAGAAAATGGAGTCTGTTGTCTGTGTCTTACTTCATGATGCCTTCACAGTGTGGAAAGGGGGAGTGAGTATGTTGAAGCAAGGGAGATTTTTGGAGAAAGACGCCGCTGGGTCTACGGTTGTAAAATAAAGTTGGTGTTGAGCAGGAGTATGAGTACTGTTAGAACAAATAGGTGTGCCACTGCCACGGTATAAAGAGAAAATCATGAAGTATCACTGTGAATGGGTTCAGGGGACCGCAGGAAGAATTTTTAAATGTTGGCCCGAGGTGGGCATGGACGACAAAGTGGTCCTCGAGCACATGTATACATTTTTGGCGTCAAAATACAAAGGAAAAATGCTAAAAAACAGGAAGAGTATACTCGATTTGTGGAAAATGTTTGAAGATTTGGAGAACGCCCCTGTCAATAGCACAGAGAGAACAGAGCAAGTACACACACATGCTGCCACTCCGAACGCCCTGCCTCCTTACGGGTGCTTTATGCTACAGCCTTCTGCGGTATACACCAATCAATCAATCAATCAATTATTTATATGGCACTCTATCACCCAAGGCATCATGGCGCTCAAACAACCGAATAATCAGGACAGATGTAAATGAGTCCCAGGTGGAAGAGAGGATAAGTTTATCGAAAGAGAAACGTTTTGAGATTCTTTTTAAAGGATACAAAATCTTCAATTTTTTTCAACTTTTCGTGCAACGAGTTCCAAAGCCTGGGTCTTGCCACTGAGAAAGCCCGGCCACACAAACATTCTTTCCTATACTTAGGTATCTGCAAAGATGCTGAATTAGAAGATCTCAAGGAGCGTACCAGGATAAATCTATCCAGTTTCTCCTGGATGTCTAAACATCCATTTCCGCTTAGGGCACGGTGCTTATGCATAGCGCCTTAAATACTACCTGAGCTTCTACCGGAAGCCAGTGGAGCAATTTTCTGGCCTTAGTTATTCTTGTTCTGGCTGGAATGTTGGTAACCAAACGTACTGCTGCGTTTTGTAACACCAGCAGGCGCTGTATAAGGAAGGAAGGCTGTGCCAAGTAGGCAGCATTACAGTAGTCCAGGCTCCCATTTACACATGCTGCCACTATTTGAGCATGAAACCTATCTGGAATAAACGGGAGGACTTTCTTTAGTTGTTTAAGCATAACATAGCCTGCACCGTATACTGAATTAACCTGCGCCTCCATGGACAGGGATTCTGAGACCTTAACACATAGATTACGAACAGCCTTGGCAAGCTTACGTAGTGGGCCCAGTGAGAGAGGCCAAAAGACATCAGACCATCCATCAGCTGCCCCGGGCAGGCCCGAGATCAAAATCTCTGTCTTTCCGCTGTTTAACTTGAGCCAATTTGACTCCATCCAGACGCGGACCGCTCCCAGGCAGATTTTTAGTTTATCCCATGCTTTGTGTCTAATCTAAACAGAATATGTGTGTTGTCTAGTATGAGAAGACTCTGAAACCAAACAGATGAATTAGAATCAGCAGCGGGCGAATAGATACATTGAAAAGTCTGGGAGAAAGAGCCAATCCCTGCACCAGAGATGAATGGTAAGGGTGGAGGGAAACTATTTGTGAGTGAGAGGTCAAACCCCAGTATGTGCCCCACACCAAGCAGCCCAGGCAAGAAACCCCAGCAGAATGTATTGATACAACACAAGACTCATTGATTATGGAAGTAGAGAAAAAGGCATGGGGAGAATTAGAAATGGTGCAGAAGACTACAGAGGAGCTAGCGCAAGCGGCAAAGGGGCAAAGGGAGGGGTAGGGCACAGCAATAGGTACAGATCAGTGGAGGGTGAGAGAGATTCTTTTTAAAATAGATAGCCGGGTCATAAAAGACATCCAGGTAGTGACAAGTGAGGAGCACCCCAATTCAGGGGGAGACCCAGAGGTTTCACTGCAGGGGGGTGCATGTGCTAACAGTGTAGACTCTGACTCCGTAGGTACCAACAGGGAAGTGGGAGTCACATAAGAGTGTTGGACAACCGATGAGGAACAAGGGGAAGATGGAAAAGCAGACAGAGGGCAGGAGCACAATGGGGCCTGAGGCTTTGAACACGCTAGGGTCAAATGGCCCCAGCAAAAAGGCAAAAGGGGAAGGGCAATGCCATAGACGATGAATCTGGGGACACAGTTCCTGTTGTTGCACAAGGGACTAGGGAGAGCACACTATGTGACTTTGCCGCACATGGATTGGTACAACTTAATTAAGGCATTACCCTCACTCACGGCATGGGTAGGCAAGTGGATATATGCACTAAAAAAGCAGACAGCAGCGATCACATTAGCTGTAGGGGACATGTAGAGTTTGTTCGCTGTGCTGTTGGCGGTTAAAATATGGAGGAAGGCGGGATATGCAGGGGTACAGATGAACAGTGATGATCATGATGGAGCATGATTTAACAACTTTTGAGAAAGGTTAGCATACCCAGACACAACTGACATAAATTCACTCACGGTCCGTACTATGAAGGCAGATGAAGATTCTGTGCTGTACATTAATCAGATTCAGGTGATGTGGTGAGCAGAGACAGGGGAAGTTTGGGACAAGAATATAGCCATATTCTATCACATGTTACGTAAGGGGCTTCCCAAGGAAGTGCAGAATGATTTAAATAAGGTGGTTGGTATCGAAGCAAAGGGATGGGCTGAAATTCAGGCAGATATAGTACATCATTGTAGAAGACGACAAGACATGGAGAATGAGATAGCTAAACAAGCGCAAAAGGCAGAGGCAAGACTGGTACAGAAGAAGTTAGCAAAATTGAGCATGGAAGGAGCTGTGATTACTAGCACCAAAGAATGACAGCCTGACCCGAGGCAGGCACAGAAATGGGAAGAGGATTACACAGATAACAGAATGGAAATGGGAGGTTTCCAGAGGGAAAGAGGATGTTTTCAGAGAGGCAGAGGGGGTAGTTTTGGAGGGGTGAGGCCCAGGATTGGAGGGCACTTTTGGCCCTGTGGGAAGATGGGACATTTTGCACAAGAATACAGGAGCAGACCATCCGATTCTTATGATCCCCACACATAGCATAGAGGTCCAGCATTTGTGCTCACCTGTCACCCACCATCGAAGATGCTACCCACACTTACCCCATATGCCCCATTTCACATGCCCGTCCCAACACAAAGCACTTCACAACAGCAGCAGTTTCAGTACCCAACACCCTCACAGCCAATTCAGTACCGAGAACCGAACACCACACAGTAATGTGTGAAGCAACCACTACCACAGATCCCTTCACAGCAATTGGATAATAATCCCTTGCCACAAGCTACACAGCCATGGGATAAAAATCTCTTGTCATAAGGTACAGTGACGCAGTACACTGGAGCAAGCATTATAGGGGGCAACCCGTTCCCAATTCCAGGAACACATGCCTACCCATAGGACAGCCCACAGAGAGCTCTGCATGCCCAGTTCTGTCAGTCACTGCCTACCAGGAAGAGGAACCCCAGGTAGGAGTGCAGATAGGAAATACAACATTTACGGTTGACACAGGGGCTACAAAGTCCTGTGTTAGGGATAGAAGGTTTCCCCTGTAAGGTAAAATAATGGACATGTAGGGATTCTCTGGGGCAAATATGTTGGTTCCTTTCAATCAAGATTTACCCATCACAGTAGCCACACAGGAGGTGTCGGCTCCATTATTGTATTCAAGAGACACCCCAGTAAACATTTTTGGCAGGGACCTCCTAAGTAAACTAAATATGGACATTGCATTTACTGAGGAAGGATTAGTGTGCTCAACATCAGGCATATACCATGCTAGAGCTGCTGCGATCACATGAGCGCTTTACAGTGACAGTGCCACAAGGAATGCCCTTGCATCCAGATTTGTTTCTTTATGGGTGACAGTTTTTTTAGGATGGGTGCCAGGAATAAAGGATAGAAGGGTGCTGGTTACCTGCAGCGTTTCTGTTCAGGCCGGCTTTCCCACAGGAGCATACCCCAGGCACAATCATTACATTAGATTTGGAAGCAGTGATCACAAAAAGGATAGAATAATTCTATTAGGAACAGATGACTAAGGAGATGAATGGCGCAAAGATTTGTGCATTGACCCGGCACAATCACTGCGAGACGTATCTAACAAGCAATTATTTGAGAATACTGAAGACACCGTTTTTGAGATTTGCATACCCTACCAAATTGTGATGCAACATATAGAGGTACCCCACACAATGCTTGTTGCCACAATACTTCCATCAGATTTACAAGATGATATGAAGAATGTACCCAGTAACCCCCATGATGTAGGATTATTGAAGAGCTTAAGGGCCATTTGTATCAAACTAAATTAAGGAGCAGTACTACCCAGAGTGCGACAGTAACCTATGTCACGAAAGGCTGACAAAGGGATTTATAACACCATTGTCACATTATGGCAACAAGGCGTTATACAGCAGAGTCCCAATGAACCCTGGCCATATACCTTGTGGAAAAAGCAAAGGGTTCAAGTTGGAGGATGATACAGGACCTCCGCCTGTTGAATAACATTGTTGTGGTAGCATTAACAGAGGTAGCTAATCCGCCACAATTCTGCAATGTACCGACTGAAGCAGCACACTTTACTATTATTGAACTAAAGAATGCATTCTTCTCCATTCCACTGCACCCAGATTCCCAATATCCTACAGTGTTTACATACCACGGGTACTGTGAGGCTCTAAGTATTTTCAACAGAGTATTACAAATGGATTTAGAAAATATAAGGGTAACAAACACAATCATTCAATATGTAGATGACCGTTTGGTCTGTAATACTACAGAGGAATAGTCTACGGCAGATTCAGTGACACTTTTGACATTACTTGCAGACAAGGGGTATAAGGTAGACAAAACCAAAATGCAATATTTCCAGAAAGAGGTGGTATATATAGACCAAATAATATTGTCAGCAGGAAGGAGAGTAACCCTGGAAAGGGCAACGGCAGTACATCACACACCATAGTCGACCACAGTAAAGGAGATGCAACAGTTCTTAGGATTATGTAACTACTGTAGGTTATGTATGTTCAATTTTTTCAGTTAAACCAAGACCTTGTTGGTAGGACTAAAGGGAGCACAGAATGTTAAGGGAACAATTACCTGGACTGGAGAAATTATCACATGCTTTCAGGAACTTAAAAATGTGATTAGCAATGCCCCAGTGTTTGCAACACCAAGCTGTGCAAAACCATACTTCCTGTTGTCGCACTCGAACAGCCAAGTAATAATGGCTGTTCTCACACAGCAGACATCCCTGGGACACAAGCCCCTCGCTTACTACAGTGGACTTTTAGATCCAGTAATACAGGGTCCTCTTCCATGTGAGCAGTAACAAGCAGGAGCAGCTTTCGCAATACAAAATTCCTCTACAATCCCAATGAGATGCCCTGTGTTTGCTATTTTAGACAGAATCAAATCCACAATCACCTCACAGAGAGCATTAGGCTATGAGGTCCTATTGTCCGACTCATCCATTCACATTGTCAGGTGCTGCATAATAAACCTAGCCATCTACATTGCAGAAACCCTACAGCCAGGTGAGAAAGTACACGACTGTGTAACATAGGAAGGTCCTGGAGTTGATACAACCCAGGTCAGAGAGGACGCACTTAAGGAAAGGGCAGTGCTCTTTGTTGATGGTTCATTGACGATTGTTCAGGTAACGGGACAGAGACACATGGGTGCAGCAGTTGTTAGCCTTGTAGATGGGGAATACAAGGTCATGATAAAAAAAGAGATTGCCCGCACATTAATCCGCAAGAGGCAGCAGAACTCAGAGCACTTATCAAAGCATTGGAAAAGTCAAAAGGTGCCCTAGTTCCCATGTATTCTGACTCTGCATATATTACCTCCACCGTGCACTCAGGATTGTCCAGTTGGCTCAGGAGAGCATTCAAAAAATCAGATGAAGCACCCGTGCAACATGCAGCATTATTACCAAGGTAAATTTCTTGACACAACCCTCAGTGGTGGCATGGTGAAATGTGCAGCCCACAAAAATGATACAGACCCGATTTACTGTGGTAATGATGCAGCAGACAAAGCAGCGAAAGAAGCAGCATAACTAAAAGTACCAAATATAACATCCCCCAACATAGCAGTACAACAGGTGCAGATGCCATTTGCATACAATGCAGTTCCCCTCACACAGATTATTGAACTACAGGGATAAATAAGCTCCACAACAGGAGAAGGATCTGTGTGTCAAAAGAGGATGTTTAACCAAAATCTGTTGTTGCCAACAGATAATCCCAGTGCATCCTTTGCGGGGAATCCCCCTTCAATCAGTCGTACATCAATTCTTACATATTACATCAAAAAAGAAGAAGAATCGCTTTTTAAAATTACACTTTGAATGTTTCCACAAACCACATAATAATGTGACTTTCACCTTTCAAACATAAATATGGCTTTTGCCAAATTTCCCACCCCAATTGAGACTTGAGCCGCGAGATTTGCCAATTTCTAATTGCATTAACTACAGCTTTTTTCATCACCCATATCAAGAGTTAATTAACAAAATAATAATATTTTCATGTTTAGATGTTGTTGCTGACGCGTTTTGGATATTTGTGTTATCCTTCTCCACAGGCTATTCTGATGTGGTTTCCTAATGTCTGTTCACATTCACTCATATTCTATGGAAAATAATAGTTTTCATATTCATGAGTCAATACTTATTCCCACAAAGAGTAAACACATATGTATTTCTGTATACCACTAAACTCCAATTGTCACATGCATAACTCACTTTTTGGATGTCTAAATAAATAAATAAAAAACCAAAAGAAACAGACATGCTAATTTAACTAACCCATCTTGTTACTTCATATATTATACTTATACTTCATATATATACTAATATATATTCTAACTCACTTCCTCCTCCCTCTCCTCCCCCATTTATCCACTTTCCCCCCTCCAACCTCCCTATCTCCTCCCATGCTCGCAATCTGGGCATTATATTTGACTCCTCTCTCTCCTTCTCACAACACATTTCACTTACCTCTCGCTCCTGCCGCTACCACCTATACAACATTCGCAAAATCCGTCCCTCCCTCACATTCCATGCGACCAAACTCCTTATCTCCTCTCTCATCTTTTCCCGACTATTCTACTGCTCCCCTTTATTCTTTGGTCTTCCTGCATCCCAGCTTACCCCCCTTAAATCCATTTACCACTCTGCTGTTCGTACTCTTTGTCTCCTTACCTCCCGTGATTCCATCTCCTCCTCGCTCTCTCATCTTCGTTGGCTACCTTTCCACTTTCAGTTAAAATTCTGTTTTCTCTGCCTTGTTTTTAAATCCTTACATGGTCTAGCTCCTCCTTATCTCTCCTCCCTTCTCACCTTTTACTCCCCCTCACGCCCTCTTCGTTCTGCTGACCATTTCCTCCTCACTGTACCTCCTTCCCCTTGTGCTTCTTCCAGGTTCCGCTCCTTCCAACTCCTTGCTCCTCTTCACTGGAACGCACTCCCTCTCTCAATCCGCTCTTCCACTACCCTTCCCTCATTTCGCACGTCCCTTAAATCCCTTCTCCTCCACTCTCCTCTTTGAAGATCTCCCTATTCTCTCTTCATCCCCCCCTCTCTCCCTCTTCCAACTCCTTAATCCCCACTCCCTTCTCATTCTCCCACCTTCCTATTCTTCACTTGTTCTATCCTTCTCTGTTCCCCCACACTAATCCTACTTCCTCTCCACTTCTCCTTCTCCCCAGTTAATTGCTTTTTGCACTGTTTTGCTGTCGAATGATTCATCAGGTAATTTTGCTCACATTGTTTATTGTTTATTGTTGTTCACTGTATGAGTTGTTCCATTGTACAGCGCCTTGGTATAAAGCACTCTATAAATAAACAAATCAATCAATCAATCAATATATAAAACGTAGTAATATAACAATCACAACCTGCTGAACTTACCAGACTTCGGTTAACACATACTCTTGTGTAAAGTTTTCAATGTGAATCCAGATTGGAAGCCTGCTGTGTGCCTAAGGGAAGAGAAAGTCTCATTAGCATACCGACAGTCGTGTCAGGTCGGCAGATGTTTCCTGCCCTAATCCCACTCTGGCAATTTCTTTCCCACTCCCTCGTATACTTAGTGTGTTTGTAGCAGTTTTTGCTACGGACAGTGAGACATCCAACTGGCAAACCGGCTGGGTTCTCCGTGTCAGTTTTTATGTTTGCACTGTTTGCATGACTTCAGCCTTGGGAAACCGAGGCTGTCATTCCCTGGAACACAGCGCCATCTTTACCTGGTATATTTGTTATAGGATTGTCATTTGATACGCAAGAATATTATTTACAAAACCATTTGTATTTTCATTGCGCATTTCAGGTTAATACAATTTATATTACGGCGCCATGGACCAGTGTCCTGCTCAGTTGCAAGTGTTAAGCTTTAATTATGCCATTCCCATGGTAACATTGTTGTGGTATGGTTTGCACTAAAATATCACCTCTCGTTTGTTATTCTCATGCCTATACTGTCTCTATAAGTAAATAGGCGCTCATGCGGTCTGATATAATTTTTGGCTCTACCGCGTGTGTAGTAACGCTAGTTCTGTCACATTAATGCAAATTAAGTTAGTATCCATCTTCTTGCGGGTTAGTCCCGTCCACAATCTTCATCTCTGGATCTTATTACACCGGTTCACAGACATTTATAATACTTATCTTGAATACAATATATGCACACCTAAGTATTCCACATACCATGTTTCCCATATAGTTTGGCCATAAGTTACCCACAATTCAATGCCAGACCCACCTAGAGCATCAAGTGTTAACCATTACTTTTCCACCCTTATTATAATGTGGTAAATGTTCTTATTCTAAAGTGCATTTACCAACTCATCATTCCGAAGTCATTTACTCAAAATCACTGCAGTTACATAACTGTCTCCCAGACCAAAGCTCCAGTCACAATCTATATCTAATTCTGAGGTTCCAATCCCAATATTGTCTGCAAAACCTCTGGTCCATCACAATATAATTTTACAGGCTTGTACATTATAGGAAGCATGATAAATCTCAGTACTGATTAATTCCCCATGGGGTCAGTGATTCTAGAGTTTCAATCCACTTTCTCTCCCTCTGTAACAATCTTTTCTGTAGATCACCCCCTCTTTTGGACATATCACCCGCTCTAAAATCATGCATTGCAATTGTGCAATACTGTGTTTAGCTTCTAGAAAATGGCTAGCCCCAGGAGACTTTTGGTTCCTCATCCTGATGTTAGACTTGTGCTGCGTCCAACAGATTTTAGCTTTGCGGGATGTTATGCCTAAATAGTAAAAACCACATGGGCATTTTAGGCCGTAAAACACTTTGGAGGAGTCACAAGTGTTTGAATGTTGCAAAGGAATTTTCTTGCATGTATACGGGTGTGTAATAAATCACCTTTTGGATGTTGCTGCAATGTTGACAATGATGACATGTTGTGTCCCTGTATATTTACTCTTATTTTGTGTCTGTTTAAACTCTACTTACACCAACAAAAGAGGATGTTCCCTTTCACCAACAAATCTAATTTGAAGACAAAATATCACAGGTAAAGTAGTAATGCCTCAATAATTGCTTACCATTGTCTTTCAGAAATTGCAGCTACCCTACATATATATCTAAGCAATATATTGCAGCAATCAAGAGGACTGGTTTGTCCCCAATCTCCAGGAATATGTGGACAATTTTGTAGCAAACTGCACCACTGGCCACCTTCACAGTACAGGCCATAACCTTAGAACGTTATGGGGTACATTTCCCCGCCTCTTGGGGCCCTTTCTAGTGCTCCACATCAACTATGTCGATATGATTAACAGGTGCATTAACTATCGTTATTTGTTTGTTGTATTATACCCATTCTCTCATTGGCTTGATGTAGACTCTGTGCCCACCCTGTTCAATTCAGCAGCATAATATTTGGTACGCAAGGTATTTCCTCGCTGGGGAATATGTGATGTCCTAAGATCAGATAATGGGACACACTTCTATAATGAGCTATTCAAAGAAATGACCTCCCTGCTGGGCATAAAGTGCAAACTATGCTCAGTGTGTACAGTCTTAATGGTTTATTACAACAGCACTTGCTGAAAATGTGCCACTCTTTGGGGAAGAATTGGCTTAATTGCCTTCCCCTTGCACAGGGGCGTTGCTGGGGGGGGCTAAGGAGGCTATAGCCCCTGATCTTTTGGTTGTAGCCCTGGATAGAATCTCAGGAGCTACAGCCAAAAGACTAGCTAGCCCCCAGTCCCAACAGTTCCGACATCAGCATAGCCCCGGGTCTTTTCCAGACCTAGCAACTCCCCTACCCTTGCACTAATCAGCCTCAGAAATCAACCAGGGAAAGAGCATCATTTGAGCCCCCAGGAAGTCCAGATCCACAAAAATCTTTAAAAAAAAACAAAAGTGGTTTATTCATAAATTACGGTTGTCCATTCCTGTGATCTCCCTTTGAGAATGACCTCACGAACCACAAGAGGTAATTTTTGGGCTTATTCAATTTGAGGTCCCTCTGGTTAGGTAGAATGTCGTTGAGGCCAATTTACAAGTCCACAGATTTGCTTTAAAAAGACGACGTAATTTGCATGACTCCTTGGCACGTTCATATGTGGAAAAGGACTCCCGTGAGAGCCAAACAGCATTGTGGCAGACCTCCAAACCGACGGGACATGCCCCGTTTCGGTCGTGCTCTATATGTCAACAAACCAATAGTTCACTTACCATTGAGGTGGGCTTGAGGACTTCTTGGCACCAGACTCAGTTAACAAATTGCAATAATGCCAATGTTGTCTTTTTGATTACATGCCCCTGTGGACTGAGATATGTGGGTATGACAAAGAGACCTGTTAAAACTAGAATGACCGAAGATAAATCATGCATATGCACCAGGAAGATCACATCACGCATGGTGGAGCATTTTGTATGCAAGAGACACTCGGAAAATGATCTCACATTGACTGTCCCGGAAAAAGTAATTTATCCAGGTCGTGGAGGTAACATGCACACATTTCTGTTCAATACAGAGCAGAAGGGGATCTTTAGATTACGGTCCGATCTGACTGGCCTCAATGACATTATCTTCTGGCAAGTGCTGGTAGTCAACGACTAAGCTCTGGGATAGTGGTCTGGCAGGCTTAGATAGTTCTGCAATGCCCCGGCTATCTCAGAAGCACTACAGGATCCCACGCATGACTAGAGCTTGTTCGTGTATCCAACGCTGTTTAGATCTGGCCTTACTAATATGGAAACATGTTATCATCTTGCCGACGCATTTTAGTTTACCAAGCTAAGATGGCCCCTATAATGGCACGACAAAGTTCTATCTATCTCTAAAATACCATAAATTCATCTATTTATGTATTTTTCGAGCCTCTCCATGCTAGGTTTCTGGTGGACGAGGCTCAGCAAGAGCGAACTTAGCTGTGGTGAGTAGACGATGTAGGTCCCATGGGACACAGCACTTTTTGTATGATGTAGTCAGTTCCTCTGAATAACGGGGCAATGCATATCTATACCGCCACCATGCCCAGGGTCTATCCCTGTATTGATGAGCGTTTCCGCAATGAGGCGGAGAGTGCGCCGGGACCACACCCTGCAGTCACCATGGTAACTGGGCGACACAAGAGTGATCCTGGCATTATTTCCGGGCCATACCCCCATATGGATCAGCATGTTCCTTCCTCATTTAGATCGCGAATGCGCCGCAAGTGCCACCTGTAATCAATATTACAGCGATTTCCTGATCCCAGAAGAATAGGCACAGAGTCTGCTTTTACATGACACGAGCCTCATTGCTTCATTGTTTTTCACAGATATATGGCACCCCATGTGGATACAGGTCCTGTCAGTAGTTGCCCTCTGTAAGTAAGTCTCGTTGGCATTAAGAACAAGAGTACATTACTATATTATAAATGATTTTGCATACACAGACACTGAAGGGTGTTTTTTTAACTTTGTTCTAGGTGCAGATAACGCACACTGCCTCGTCCCCTAGAATGAAGACGGCTGCATGCAAGTATCTTACTACTTAGTAAACTTGGCTGGACATGCTCCATATATAGTAAGTGATATAGTAACACTAGTAGGTTAGAAGACGGTTCTGATGAAGATGGCTATTATTCTGATAGGCCATTGAAACCAGTTGACACAATACAGTCTGGAGAATTAGTCTTCCAGCAACACAATCCAGACTGTTTATTTCCGGAGAGAAAGAGAGCTCTCTGATTTTCTTATGTCTTCATGAGATATTGTGCCTCTAATCTAATACATGTAGGGTGGCACATGGTTTTTAATGAAAAGTGTGCTATGTTCCAGGGGTAATACATTTTTTAACACCGTCCCTGAGACACTTAGACACTGCTTGTTTTTTAATACTTTGTTGTTTGTCCTATGGCCCTTGCTTCACGGGCAATGTGTATATGAAAACCTATACCCTGAGTTGTAGGTATGTGTGACCTTCTCTATGCAGACCAAGACACGTTAAATAACATCTGTACTTCTTTCAACAACAAATAACTTTAGCTTCTCTGTGATTGAATGCTTGTATTTTGTTTGCACCTAATCAACTTAAAAGGACTGAGGGTGTTAAAAAGAGTTCAGGACTGTGCCCTCAAGACAACTCTGATACTCCACATACACCTCTAGACTATACCCTGCTATGGTCTATAGCCACATGGGACCTCACCTGACTGAGTTAGCTCAAAAGTGGAACCCCAATGTGCAAAAACACAATTTGTTATAGCATAGTTTAACAGATTCACAATTATACTAGTCTGAGTATTTATATTATAACCTCATACAACGTTCTGTAAATAAATTATTTCTTTATTTAATACATTAATTAAAAGAACATGTTTGAACAAATTTGATCATATTATTCAAACTTAATCAAAATAAAATAACTGGTACTCAATAACCAGAACCACACGATTCTCAAAAATAATTGTACTGAGAACACCAGTGGGAGGAACAATAGTCCTATACAGATGGCACTCAAAACTGCTAGCACTTGGTAGAATCAAACATCCATGTGTCTAGCATAAAACAGTTCATAACATTGACAGGTTCCTTAATTATGGATCTTAAATAGACAACCAATGCCCTATTCAAACTGTTTACTTATTAGAACAGTTTTCATAATCCCAACATGTTTCATTCCCATCTGAATCAGAAAATGATGCAGAGAAAACATTCTTGTGCCATGAAACATTGGTGTCCAATGTTCACAATTACAACACCGGGTTTGCAATTTTGAGCACTCCTCAGGTGTTTTTTTGCTTAGTAATTAAACAATGACCTAGGGAAATAGTACAAACAGCTATTAGTAATGTTCTTGCTTCGTTTAATTAACAGCTACTCTACCATAACAATTTAATAACTATTGCTTACCGCAAACTTTTACAATCACTTTACATTTTCCGCAGGTAGAAGTTTCTTTTAAATAGAAACCAGATCTGTGAAATAAAGAAAGGCAGACACCACTTGGTTCTAACCGTCGGGGAGGAAATACACACATTTACAAAATTTAAATGATTAAATGATTGTTTCAAATACACAACAGTAATCAGTCATTCTGTGAAAAAGAGAAAACTATCTCTTAAAAACAAGTTTTGCGGTTAACCTCACCATAGTTAATAAATTGTTATGGTAGAGTAGCTGTTAATTAAACGAAGCAAGAACATTAATAATAGCTGTTTGTACTATTTCCCTAGGTCACAAGGCTATCCGTCCTGTGGATGGATAGCCTTCTGCATTTATTAGGTGAGGCACCTGTGTATGAGTAGCTTCCTGCATTCTTTAGGTGAGGCACCTGTGGATTCTGCATTAATTAGGTGATGCTGCTGTGTATGCATAGCTTTCTGCATACATTGGGTGAGACGCCTGTGGATGAGTAGCTTCCTGAATTTATTGGGTGATGTTCCTGTGGATGGATAGCCTTCTGCATTCATTAGGTGAGGCTCCTGTGGATGAGTAGCTACCTGCATTCATTGGGTGATGCGCCTGTGGATGGATAGCCTTCTGCATTCATTAGGTGAGGCTCCTGTGGATGTGTAGCGTCCTGCATTCATTTGGTGGTGCGCCTGTGGATGGATAGCCTTCTGCATTTATTAGGTGAGGCTCCTGTGGATGGATAGTCTTCTGCATTCACTAGGTGGGGCGCCTTTGGATGGATAGCCTTCTGCATTTTTATTAAGTGAGGCTTCTGTGGATGAGTAGCTTCCTGCCTTCTTTGGGTGAGGCACCTGTGCATTCTGCATTCATTAGGTGATGGCATTCATTAGGTGAGGCGCCTTGGGATGGATAGCCTTCTGCATTTTTATTAAGTAAGGCTTCTGTGGGTGAGCATCTTCCTGCATTCTTTGGGAGAGGCACCTGTGGAGTCTGCACTCATTAGGTGATGCTCCTATGGATGCGTGCCTTCCTGAATTAATTGGGTGAGGTGCCTATGGATGGATGGATAGCCTTCTGCATTCATTAGGTGAGGTGCCTGTGGATATGCAGCTTCCTGCATTCATTGGGTGAGGCACATGTGGATGGATAACCTTCTGCATTCATTAGTTGAGGCACTCTGGATGAGTATCCCTCTGCATTTATTAGGTGAGGCTCCTGTGGATGCGTATCTTCCTGCATTCATTGGGTGATGTGCCTATGGATGGATAGCCTTTGCATTCATTAGGCGAGGCACATGTGGATGCGTAGCTACCTGCATTAATTGGGTGAGGTGCCAGTGGATGGATAGCCTTCTGCATTCATTAGGTGAGGCACCTGTGGATGAGTAGCCTTTTGCATTCATTAGGTGAGGGTCCTGTGGATGCATAGCTTCCTGCATTCATTGGATGCTGTGCCTGTGGATGGATAGCCTTCTGCATTCATTACCTGAGGCTCCTGTAGATGAGTAGCTTCCTGCATTCATTGGGTGAGGTGCCTGTGGATGGATAGCGTTCTGCATTCATTAGGTGAGGTTCCTGCGGATGAGTAGCTTTCTGCATGCATTGGGTGAGACACCTGTGGATGGGTAACCTTCTGCATTCTTTAGGTGAGGCTCCTGTGGATGAGCAGCTTCCTGCATTCATTGGGTGAGGTGCCTGTGGATGAGTAGCCTTCTGCATTTATTAGGTGAGGCTCCCGTGGATGAGTAGCTTCCTGCATTTATTGGGTGATGTGCCTGTGGATGGATAGCCTTCTGTGTTCATTAGGTGAGGCTCCTGTGGATGAGTAGCTTCCTGCATTCCTTGGGTGATGCGCCTGTGGATGGATAGCCTTCTGCATTCATTAGGTAATGTTCCTGTGGATTCGTAGCTTCCTGCATTCATTGGTTGAGGCACCTGTGGATCGATAGCCTTCTGCATTCATTGGGTGATGTGCCTGTGGATGAGTAGCTTCCTGCATTCATTAGGTGAGGCTCATGTACATGTGTAGCTTCCTGCATTCATTGGGTGATGTGCCTGTGGATGGATAGCCTTCTGCATTTATTAGGTGAGGCTCCTGTGGATGGATAGTCTTCTGCATTCATTAGGTGGGGCGCCTTTGGATGGATAGCCTTCTGCATTTTTATTAAGTGAGGCTTCTGTGGATGAGTAGCTTCCTGCCTTCTTTGGGTGAGGCACCTGTGCATTCTGCATTCATTAGGTGATGGCATTCATTAGGTGAGGCGCCTTTGGATGGATAGCCTTCTGCATTTTTATTACGCGAGGCTTCTGTGGGTGAGCATCTTCCTGCATTCTTTGGGAGAGGCACCTGTGGATTCTGCACTCATTAGGTGATGCTCCTATGGATGCGTACCTTCCTGAATTAATTGGGTGAGGCACATGTGGATGGGTAACCTTCTGCATTCATTAGTTGAGGCACTCTGGATGAGTATCCCACTGCATTCATTAGGTGAGGCTCCTGTGGATGCGTATCTTCCTGCATTCATTGGGTGATGTGCCTATGGATGGATAGCCTTTTGCATTCATTAGGTGAGGCACATGTGGATGCGTAGCTACCTGCATTAATTGGGTGAGATGCCAGTGGATGGATAGCCTTCTGCATTCATTAGGTGAGGCACCTGTGGATGAGTAGCCTTCTGCATTCATTAGGTGAGGGTCCTGTGGATGCATAGCTTCCTGCATTCATTGGGTGCTGTGCCTGTGGATGGATAGCCTTCTGCATTCATTACCTGAGGCTCCTGTAGATGAGTAGCTTCCTGCATTCATTGGTTAAGGTGCCTGTGGATGGATAGCGTTCTGCATTCTTTAGGTGATGCTCCTGTGGATGCGTACCTTCCTGCATTAATCAGATGAGGTGCCTATGGATGGATAGCCTTCTGCATTCATTAGGTGAGGCGCCTGTGGATGAGTAGCCTTCTGCATTCATTAGATGAGGATCCTGTGGATGCGTATCTTTCTGCATTAATTGGGTGATATGCCTATGCATGGATAACCTTCTGCATTCATTAGGTGAGGCGTCTGTGGATGTATAGCTTCCTGCATTCTTTGGGTGATGTGCCTATGGATGAATAGCCTTCTGCATTCATTAGGTGAGGCGTGTGTGGATGGATAGTCTTCTGCATTCTTTAGATGATGCTCCTGTGGATGCGTTGCTTCCTGCATTCATTGGGTGAGGCACCTGTGAATGGATAGCATTCTGCATTCATTAGGTGAGGCTCCTGTGGATGAGTAGTCTTCTGCATTCATTAGGTGAGGCACCGGTGGATAATTAGCCTTCTGCATTCAATAGGTGAGGCTCCTGTGGATGAGTGGCTTTCTGCGTTCATTGGTCCGGGCTCCTGTGGATGGGTAGCCTCGCAGGTTTTCAAAATAATCTTCACTGATAAAGACATATTTCCATGAATAATGTTGCTGAAATGTAGCCGCAAGCCACCCATTTCCATGGGCTGCATCTGAAAGTTGTATGAATCCTCCTTGGCATCACAAGAGCATCGGCCACTATAATATGCATGTATCTTGTACAGCACTTAATGCAGGGCTAAGAGAGAGGGAAGAGAGCAATTGAAACAGACAGCGTCTGAGATTAAATCAGAGTTTAAACAGTGAGGAGAGTGACTAGTGGACTAGGATGTAGAGGTGCAGGTATGCAGTGCTCTTTCTTCTCCACATGAGGTGTTTGATTTCGGTAAAAACATGTGGTGTTTGTGATCATGTGCTTATTCACTGCCAGTTCGATTATAAATTGAGATACACAGGCAGACTATTCCCGATGAAGATACACAAAAATGTATTTATTGATAATGATGACCAGGTAAAGAGCCTGAAAATCACCCAAAATACCTCCCACTAGAGCACCCATCAACACAAGACACCTACAATGGCAATTCAGAAATTGGGGAAATGATGGCACTCCCTCAATAAGCACAGTGAAGCTAATGGTATACTACTGAAAGTAAAAAAAGAGACACATGAAGTCACCTCTGAAGCCAATGACTGCCATGTGAGACCAAACAAGGCCCATGTGCTCATAATCACATGGAAATGTACACAAGAGGGCCAGAAGTTCAGCAGGGAACAACATAACAACATAACACGTAGTAGAGAAGATGCTTATCCTGGAGGGAGGGTGCGAGGATGCAATTAGCCCGGAGGAGAAGGAAAACGAGGCAGGTCATGTGCCAAGGTCAATACTATTTTCCCGGCAGCTCAGTAATGAGCAGGTACTGACCACATAGGCTGGACAGGGAGACCAATACCACCATCCTCCGACTCGTCCAGGTCCACCTAGGAAGCAGCATCCACCTATAGTCTACCATTCCCCCTATAAATAAGCCGCTAGCTGCTGAAAGCCTGCACCTCTGTGCCATGGAGACATGCAAACATACCAGCAGACCTCTCCATGGAATGTCCCAGCCAATATTCTCTGGTACTCCGACAGGCCTAGGTTGCATTCCTGCCCCATCGCCAGATATTCCTTCTCACGACAGATCAGATCAATGAAACCAAAGGCAGTTTTTTTGTCCTTACTGACTTCCCTACTATGTTCGGGGCACTGGACTTCTCACATGTGTCCTTGGCCCCCTGTTTACGGAAGAGTGTATCTATTTCCTAGGCAGTAACAGCAACGCCCTACCAATGTGCATCTTGACTTGCAATGCCACCCTCTGCATAACACACTGCAGTGACCTCTTCTCTGGCTCTACCCATATATGGTTCCATGATCCTGTGGAGCAGCACCCAGTCCAGGTTCAGAGAGTCAAACACTGGCCTGGCTGTCAAGTATGTGACAGATGCACATATTTGTGATTCAGACTTTCTCCCCCATCCAAGGTTGGCATATTACTCCATGTCACTTGCGACATCCTATACCACTCTCGGGATTTCCATTTGCTTGTAGCTTAGGTTATTATATCAAATTAGTACCCAGCGAGGGACAATCAGATTGTTACAATCATTCTGATTGGCCCTTACCAGGGCTTTACCCCTCACCCGATGTTCCTTTCCATTGTGTCCCCGGCTGGTGGTGTGGCAGCCCCTCAGCCAATGAGGAGGCTTGAAACGGGGTAAGCCCTGCTCCGAGCCACCAAACGGCTGGAGGCTGCCATCCTCCCCAACCGGGGATTCAGGTCAGTGTTTCTCCCCCATCCATCCAAACAATCCCCTTCCTAACCTCCCAACCCCACTTACCTTCTTTTTGGTCCTTTTTCGGTGGCAAGCGTGCTGGGAACACTTCTGTCCCCAGCGCGTCCACTCCCGATCCACGACAGGCAGCCATTTTTTTGGTTTACATTTTTACTATTTTTTGAATGGCCACCATGGAAAGGGAGTAGGGACTAGGTATAGTCCGTTCTCCCTTTCCATGGCGGCAATTTTCTTTGTTTACTTTTTTACATTGATTTTGAACGGCCACCATGGAAAGGGAAATCAGACTCCACTTTCCCTTCCCCGGCGGGCATTTGAAAACAGAAAAACAATGCTTTTAGTACCCTGGTCTTGCGGGCTGGGGTGCTAATAGCAATAAGCCCCTCGTTTCGGGGGCATACCGAGTCCGGTAAAACCCCAGGCTTCGTTATGGGCAGCGGGGCTTTACCTGACTCGGTAATGCCTGAGGCTCGGGGGTTATTGCTTAATTAATGTGACCCACAACCACAACAAAGAAATATACCTGGTTGAGAAATTGAAGCCTGGCGGCTTGGTGTCCGAGTGACATGAAGTCATCTAGTAAACTTACACAAACACACACACCCACACCCCTTTCCATCTGACAGCCCCTTTAAATTGAACAATTTCTCACCCTGCTATGATGTATAATGATGGCAGTGTAAGGAAGACAATGTATCAACAGTAGACACAGACACAATAGATGCACGTTTCGAAAACCTTTATTTTGATGTTTTGGTTGGGTTGGTAGATTTCCTAACTGGCTCTACCAGGGAGTAGTCTCGACCATTAAACAAATAACAAACAAGTCCAAATCCGTCTAGTGAAAATAAAAAGGCCTATACTTAACAAAACTAAGCTTGCCCTCCTTCTTAAATGACAAATGTGTGAAGGAAGACACAAGGAAAAATAGTGTTTTAACAGAAATTCCAGAATGGCTTAGGTAACAGCTCCCTTCTCTACGTTCAGCAGCACAGGGTGTCGAGAGTTTCTTAAAAAGGATAGGTGGATGGCACAGTTGTATTAGTCTTGCACACTTTGGCTTACTTTACAATTCAATAGTTCAGGCTTGGGCTTCAAGCTTTTTGCAGTTCAATCAGTTCTTTTGGCTTTGTCCGCTTTGCCACCAATACACAGTTCTTCTCTTGACTTTTACTTTTCCACAATTTCAACACAGGGCTTCCTCTGCCAGGCTCGAGCCTGCCTCTCTTTTCCTGAATGACCTTTTCACTTTCTCACAGTTCAGCACAGGATTCCCTCTGCCGGGCCTTTCGTTTCTCTTTGCGGGGGTTCCCTTCCCCACTGTTTTTCATTTGTCACAATTCCGCCATTCACCCGTGAGGGTCGAGGGCCGCTCCGAAGCACCTTCAAGGTCTCTCCTTCCCGCTCACTCTGTTTCAGTCTTTGAACGCTTACAGCTTCCCAAAAGTGTGGAATTCTCACCTGGCTCTCTCTTGTTCTTCTCAACTGCCGAACAGCCCATTGGCCCTGCAACTTCCACAGCATGGTTCGCATCAGACCCAAAAGAGCTGCTCCTTCTCGTACCCAGCCCAGCTCAGAGTGTGCCTGTGCATGCCACCTAATATCCTGAAAGGGAATGTTAACAAGTGGCAGGTGTGTATAGTTAGGATTACGTTCCTGCCTCTGCCTGGTCTCATTAAAGGGATAGAGCCATTGCAAGTCAGTAGAGGTAATCTTCCTGGCCTCATTCCTCATCTTCTTCAGCTCAGCAGTATTGTCAATGTGACGTGGAGAGGAATTATGAGAGCTGTAGTTTCCCATAAAATAAGCAGGTATAGGTATTAGAAGGGTTGTGGAAAAAGGGGTATACCATGGGCCTCATTACGAGATTGGTGGTAGCCATGGCGCTATTTGCGCTATGACTGCCACCAATAACGTGTCCGGCACCGGTCCCATTCAATGGGGACTTACCGGTGTAGTACAACCTTTGAGGGACCGGTAAGTCCCCATTGAAAAAGCCATTCCCCATTCCCATTGAGCCCATATAGGGCTCAATGGGAATGGGGAAGGCGCTAATAACGGTACCGCAAATTGCAGTACTGTTATTAGCTTCAAGGTCCCTTAATGGGTCCCGTCCATAACGCCTGGTAAGACCAGGCGTTAAGGAAGGGACCCACTAAGGGACCTCGTAGTAGGGCGGTAAGGGATTACCGGCACCAGTCTCCTTACCGGTGCCCGGTATCCCTTACTACCCTACTCGTAATGAGGCCCCATGTCTCACAATCAGCTGCTTCTCCCCCACTCACCGAGGACCCCCTACCCAGGTGATCCTCCCTTACTTGTCCACCCCCAAGGTAAGGATCCAAAAGCGATGGCCTTTCCCTGGTACGGAATCCCCGGGGTCTAGGTTGTGAAACAACCTCTGGTTTTTCACAGCAGCAGAATCAAGCACAGGGATGAGTGGTGGAAGATAAAAGGTATTCACTGTCACTGCTGACCATGAATAGGATCCCATGTCAGTGTATGCATCGCACTCTACAGGAGATGCTGGATATCCACTCCCCACCCAAGAGCCCACATCCCAACAGGGGGAACACCACAACTGGGCACATATTGGACCGTGCTGCCTTATTGCAGGCATGTGTTCTCCTGAAGGCTCCATTCTGGAGCCTGCATCATACAAGCAGTGCACTTCAGTTTTGCCCAAACAAGGTTGGCAAGATTGTCATCCCGTGCAGCACGTTGCACAATATAGCAATCAGGTGGTGGGTCTGTGATGATATCCACTACCTGAATTAGGCCAGGCACAGATACTCAATACGTGAGGCTGGAATTTGCGGAACAAAGGAGAGGACTTCCTGGCCTTCCCAACCATGCGACAAACTCCAATAATTCTCAAGCTTAGTACCGACAGCAGGCATGTGACCCCATCTCTTGTGAAGTTCTTTTTCATACTGATAGAAACCATCACAGGGAAGCTCTGGGGCAGCTGAAGAGGAAGGTTTTGCCAAGTCTTTCTCACAAAGATAAGCCAACCTGTACCACTACCTACACGCTAACAGCATGCACAGAAAACCACGCACCAGGATACCTTTGTTATGTGTATCTATCTATGAGGGTGAATAATAATGCATTTGGATGCAGAGCTCCCCTACAGTGACCCAGCTACCGGCGTTTACAAACAGGCAATCCAAAATGGTTGCAGCATTCAGCAAGGCTTGGTTCCAGGAAGGGGTGGGGCCACAGAGGAAGAGGAACAGTCATAAACAAATCCCCCTTAGCCAATCCAGTTGCAAGCCAAGAGACATGGAACACCTGAATGTAGTTAAGCAAGGGTGTTCCCCAATGTCATTGCCAACTCGCCATATAATCCACTGACCTACTGGTAGCAGTGTGAATGCATGTAGGCAGAAGAGACGCTTTGGAGAGAGTTAGAGAAGGGCACACGAGGAGACTGATTTTGAGAAGGAGGTTGGAGGCTGGAGAGAGGTGGACAGGGTGCAGTATAGGGGGAAGGAGGAGGTGAGGCAGATCATCAGAAGCTATGAGGTTGTTGGAGTGAGAGTGAAAGGAGAGGAGGAAAAAGAAGGTATATAGAAGAGGTTGGAGATGTCACCAAGAGTGGAAAGGAAGAGTGCATTCAGGATGATGAAGAGTGGTGTATTAAGGTAGAGATTGGGAGACACATGGAGAAAGGAGGAGAGGAGTATTGAGGAGGTTGGAAGGTGACATCTGGAGAGTATTAAGGAAAAGAATACCGAGAGGAGGGGAAGGACGACAGGAACAACAAAGTGAAGTTGAAGGAGTTGAGGAGTAGCAGACATGCTTCCATCCTCACAGGAGTTAGTGGAAGGGTGGAGGCATGAGTAGGTAGTGGTGCATCAGGAGATACAGGAATAGATGAAGGAGTACAGTGAAGTGGAGAAGAGAAAGAGTAGGTGTCCGTATAGGAATGAGACCATTGCGACCTGTCGGGGAGGTAGGCAAGAATATGGCATGAGAAAATTGGAGCCAGGACCTAAGACAGTGAAGTGCTGAAAATCTCTCTGTCCAGACTGTGTAGATATTAAGGTTACCTACCTTTTGTGGCTGCTGTGAGGGGTGACAAATGTGAGGCAGACAACTTTGTATAGAGTTTTCAAAATTAGACAGTTTATTAAATAAAAAGGTTGGATAAATGCCTCACTATCCCTACCCAGATGAGGATTTCCTTGCCTGAAATAAACTAAAGGAAACCCTCTAACAAAAGGATATCTGAAATGCATGGCAGTTTAATTCAACACATATATACAACATTCAATCAAACTCACAATATGGCTACTGTATTTCTCATGACCTGGGTGAATTCCCCTTCCCCAGATATGAGCACGGTTTTGCTCCACAGTTTAAAAGAAATAAGGAAATCCTTTTTTGCTGCAAAGTTCCAACACAGTTCTTGAGGATTTAAATTGATAACAGAAAGTTCTGTTGTCTCAATAAAAGAAATAGTATGTTCCAGCTCCTACTGGACTAAGAACACATTTCACACGTGTCTTCTTCAAGTAAACAACAATTGTCTTTGTGATGATGATCTGCCACAACTTTGATTTCAGAAGAAATGTAACTCCTCCACAGCAAGTTTACACAATTCTTCTTCAATATCACACTTCAAATAACCAATAACTATTGTCTTAATCAGGATGATTTGCCACAAACTTTTATTTCTTAAGAAATATAACTCCTCCACAGCAGGTTTAATGAGTTGTCTATGTTAGAACCACAGTTCAGCACTTTCATCAACTACTACATGGTTTTCACTCATGCCAGGCCTTCTACATCAACTACTTGCCATTCGAGTATACTCTCCTGCCCGGTCAACACTTCACAAAAGAGCAAAGTGTGCTTCAGTGCTAACTTCCAACTTAGAACAACAACAACTTAACAAGGTTTTGTCAGCATCAAACTTTAAAACACTTTCAGGGAAACAAGGAATCATAGTAGTGCTCTATGAATCCTCTGCAGCTATGCTCCTCTCCCTCTGGATAATCTTTGCCAGAAGGGCAGCCTGTTTGCCACATTTCTTTCCCCTCTATACCAACAACCAAATGATGACCAGGATATGGTCTTACTATGTTTCTGTCTTGCTTTTGACAATGTGTGTTTAAATCATCTGATCTGTATTTCACAACACATGAGCAGAAAATCTTACAACCCTTAGGATCCCCAATATTAATCTCTCGACTTGAGAAATGTTTGTTGTATTTGTATTGCTGCATTTCTAAACACTCTTGACTTGGGTATTGCTGTAGTCTTTTGTTTTTACTTCCTCACAGGGCTTTTGGGCCTTCCACCAACTCACAAGCTTGCGTGCATAGTAACCCTGCTTCAATATGTGTAATTTTCATTGTTTTCGAATAGCTCAGTATTGAAAATTGTAATTCCTGTTTTTTTCACTCAAATGTGAGTGAAACTGCCTGCGGTGAACACGCAGACAGCGTTGGAGCGCTCCTGAGTCGCTTGCATGCTGTGAACTCACCAGGTAAGTTGCTCGCTCATGCTCCGCTTAGTGTTTACAAGTCTTCTGTTGTTGTGGTTTCTCACGATCGGGCGGACAGCCTCATCTGGTCCTCCTCTGCTCGCCTCACTCTGAAATGGAGCTTCCCCTGCTCCAGAGAGGATCGGTGCAACCCAGCGAACTGAAGCCTTTAAAGAGGGCACACTTCCCTCGCTACCTCTGCTTCCAGCTGCACGGCCT
This sequence comes from Ambystoma mexicanum, assembly GCF_040938575.1. NCBI lineage: Eukaryota > Metazoa > Chordata > Amphibia > Caudata > Ambystomatidae > Ambystoma > Ambystoma mexicanum. Next base: position 127,612,798 of record NC_090933.1, on the reverse strand, counting down.
CTGCACAACAAGCCTTCAATGGGCAAACAGCCTTTTCTCACACTTCCCACTGCATGATCCCTGCACCAGGAAAACCTCAAGGCAAAGACCCTCTCAGGACCCAACACCGCTTTTGGCTTTACAGTGGTCCTGTTGCCTTCTCTCCCCTCCAGCTCCACTTTCATCTGCATACAAGTCCTGCACTGCTTTCTCCTCTCCTGCTGTTCTACTTCCTGCACCTGAGGGGGCCTTTTAAGCATCTCAGTCTCTCTTAGGTGTAGGTCATCTGCACTAATTAGCCGACCGCTCCTACAGCAGTATTCCTCAGCATCCTCTTCCTAGTCTCAGTACTGAGGGAACTATGGGACTTGAAGTCCCTGCCAACAAAGTTAGTTTTCCTAACCTTTTCTACTTTGACTATTTGATTTTCACTCTCTACAATATTTATTGAAGGAGTATCACACACATTAGTCATCAGACTTGTTTGGAATGGGAAATAAGGGTTTCTAGACTTTAAGCTGTTATTATTCACAAGCTTCCCTTCATTACCCCTTGTGGAGTTAGGAAAGTATCTAATTCTCGCTATGGTTTGCGAAGGGGTTTTATTCCTTTTTATACCACAGCACCTCTGACTGATTCCATCCACATTAAGGTATACAGCTTGTGTAATGGATAAGTTATCGTAGAAACAAGCTATTGTATACTGTGGTATTTGTAAATACTGTGGGCCTCATTATGACCCTGCCGCTAATGGTTTAACGGCGCTGTAAAGAGCGTCGGCGCCGTTAAACCATTAGCGCCTGATTACAAGGTCCCTTAGTGGGTTGGAGGCTTTAACGCCTGCTTTTTGCAGCCGTTAAAATCCAACCCGCTAAGGGACCTTGGAGCTAATTACGGCAACCGTAATTTACGGTGCCATAATTAGCGCCATCCCCATTATGCCCTATGGGGCAAAATGGGAATGGGGAAGGGCAAATGGTGAATGGGGAATTACCGCCCCCGCCAACCTTGTGATGGGGGCGGTAATTCCGCCATCCACCATGCCGGAGGCCGGCATGGACCATGGTGCTAATAGCACCATAGTCCAGCACCTGGGTCGTAATGAGGCCCTGTGTCTCATCCCCTGAGTTTCTCCCACCCCCCTGACCTCCTTCTCCCTGTTGATCCTCCCACAGAAAACCACCTCCAAGGTCAGGATCCGGAACCATCTGCCTTTCCCTGACCATCTGGGAGGATACATTAGGTAGGGTAGGGATCTGTAGTATTCATCACACTGCTCTGGTGGTCTTACTACTATTTATGGACCCTGGGCTCCTATAGCTGGCCTAGCGTACATGTGTATATAGGACTCAGAATCTGCAGAAAACAGAGCCTTGAAAGAAGTGCAGGGTCGGCCAAACCTATAACACTGTGAGTGACTGAGTTGTGAGGATACAACTAGGGAAGGGATCCCGGTTTGAGAATCATGACATCCATAAACTTTGTTGTTTGAAACTATGGAGAAGCCATCTTCATTTTTGGTTATTTACAAAGTTTGTGGCCCCAAAAAATCATTTTGGCTTAAACTTAAGACGGCATTCAAATATGTACCCAGTTCGATATTTCCTAGGGTATTGATGCTGTAGAAGAGCTAAATCATAATTAGTTTAAATTCAAATATTTACTTAATTCGATCACCTTTGGTCAGCCAATAGTTGTTTTGCCCAAGTTTAATTGAGGAAGCGATTATCTGGGAGCAGTATTTCACATTGACAGTTGAATCTATTCATATATTTGTTCCTGCATTGACTTCTCCAGCGGATGGTGACACCTTTAATTTGGGGCAAGTGTTGATCAGCAGTCTGGGATTTGATTTCACTGCCAAACAGGACTGGTAGGCCTGGATCTTGCCCAGTAACTCGACAATCTCATCATTGTTTTCATCTCTTTCCATGCCACCTACTCCCCAGTGCCCGGGAAGGTGATGAACTGTTTTAATTGTATGCCAGAACCCGTGGGGAAGAGCAGACGTTGAACATCAGTGTCCTCTATAAAAAAATCACTGCTTGCCAGCCATGAAAGTGTCTTTGTATTTGAGATTTGATGATGTGAAACAATATTAGCTGTGGGATGAATCCACGCGTACAATGGTTTTTTTGGGTTACTGCAATTACTGCATGTTGACAGTAGTTATTTTAATATTTATTTAATACCTGCTTTTCTCCTGGTAAATGTACTGTTCCACAAGAATCCATGTCATGATCAATAAACACATAGCAGCCAGTTGGGTCTTGAAACATGATGTGCATATTTCAGTAGATTGTGTTGGCCGAGTGGAAATGACTGAGTACCTAGGATGGCTTTATTACACAGCATTCAATTATGTCTCAATTTCAATCCCTCCTCCATGACCAATGATCTGTAGGACTCATTTGTCAAAGGGTTAAGTCATTGTTAGATACATGTGTATATTTCCACAGCTCAGCCATCTATTGTCAATCCATGGTCTTTTACCGAATCGTTCTTTGAGGAAGCGATCAATTGAAACCAGTATTTCATACTGCCCAATTCAGTATGTATACACAGAATACTTTTATAGTTTACTCAATCCTTCTATTTTCTTGGATAGTAGCACACTCCATAAAGATGCGGCGAACTGCTGCCCATATGTCCACGCACTGTGATGGATTTGCATATAAATGGGGGCACGCGTGATCTGCAGGTCAAATTCCTCAGTAAAAGCCATGAAGGTCTCTTTGCATTTGCTGGTGGGTGTAGGGCTGTAGCGAAGATCCTAATATAGAGCAGGGGGACCTGCCTGCATGAAGCCATGTCTTCATCAAAAACATGTACTAGACAGTAGGTACTCAAAACCTGGTGTGCATATTCAAGAAGGGCATGGTCGGCCAAGAGGGTACTAGGGGTACTATTTAAGTCCTGAACATTCTATCTATAGGCAACTTTGAATTATGTCCCGAGTTTAAGCCCTTCTACTTGACCCGTGATGGTATTGGACTCATACTTTAGAAGTCAGTCCTCATCAGTCTAAATTTCTATATTTCCTCAGCTTTGTAATCTTTAGTCAACCAAGACATGGACCCCTTGCTCACTGTACTTAGAGAGGCACAGCTCCACCTCACTGATGAGGCCCAACAAGGCTGAAACACGTGTATGGGGTTGCAGTTGGTACTCTTGTTCAAAGGAGGTTTGCCTGGCATTTTGGTTCTGGATTGCTCTTGTGGGTGGGACAAAGACTGATATGCAAATGGATATTCCTCCTTTGTGAAAAGTAACGTGAGCAAAAAGTGATGGTTGCGGACTCGCAAAGTGAGAAAAAAACACATAACAGGTTATCATGCCATGTTCTATCTAGAGAGGGGCGCCTGCTACCTTTTTTGTAACAATGTTTTTCACACCATGTTTATTTGGGGAAGTGATTAATTGAAAGTAGTATTTCCAAGTGATCTGTTCAGTCCGTATTCACAGAATACATTTCATGGTCACTCAAATCCTTCCATTTTTTGGGATATCCGCACATCCCATAAATATGTGGCTAGCCACCACTCATCTGTCCACTCCCGCCCACGCTGTCGGCTACTCTTGCATATTGACGGGCCAAGACTGAAAAGCTGTGCATTAAAACCTTTGAAGGACTCTTTGCATTTTCGAATGGTGGTGGGGCTAGAGGCAGTGATGGAACTGACAGATCCCGTCCATGTGAAGCCATGCCATCATCAATACACACATAATAAACAATAGGTCCTGGCATGCATATTTGAGCAGTGCATGATTGGTCTAGAGGAACCGGCTACATTCTAAGATTGCCATCATTAGATAGCCTTCAGATATTGAGGCTTGTGCTTTAATGACTGACAGGACCATCTTGTTTCACAGTTACAGGAAAAGTCATGGAATGCTTTTTACTTCTGTGGCCACTTTCTGGCTTCTGTAGCTCTGCCTCAAAAGAGCAGACCCATCACCTGAATTTATTCCACCACTTCTTGACCTCCTTTATGGTATAGGGTTGGTGGAAATGGCCACTATATAGTCCCTGGTGGTCCCCCATAGTAGGGAGTGTCTCCATGATCCTCCTCATTAGGTGGTATAACACCTGGAGGGCCTCCTTTGCCACCTGTTCCGTAAGCTTCTGACTCTCTCCCTTTGAATGCGATACTTTGCGTTGGATTCCCTTCATTTACAATTCATTCTCCATGCCCTCCAGATTTGGATCGAACACTCATTTTGATTGGGTGGCTACAGGAAAGGGCTGATATCCACTGGATTAAATATTTCACTATGGCCACCTCAAGGCTTCCGTAGATGGTAACAGTCCTCTCCATCCGCACTATATCGACTTTTTGGAGTCTACATATGGTGAGTCCATTACTGCTGCTCCATTAGATTTATCATAATCAAGTGGATTTACTCACACATCTGCCTATTGTAATGGTATATACTGCATGCAGACTTTATGGGGAGATTCTGACAAACCTATCATGAGGGCCTCAGTGTCTTCAGTCAGATTCTCCATGCACACATGTTTTCTCACTGGGAACTCCTGGGCAATAGTGGAAGCTGATGTTAAGCCAGGTGCATACCCTTTCATTCCCCTAGCATGATGGGTCTTCTGGAAGGCCAAGGACTGCAGTGTTTGAGGGATGTCCTGGGGTTGCTGAGGGAAAGACTGTGACACTCTTGGCACAAGACTGCCAGACCTAGACGCAGTAGCTGGCCTGACTCTAGGCTACTTTGCTGACTGTACCATAGAGGTTCCATTGGATAGGTGGCTGTGCAAGACAAGGTCTGTGTTCTTGTTTGGGAGTGTTAGGGACAGGTGAAGGATGGAAGGTGTAGCATTCTGGCTGTTGTGATCCAAGATGACGGCTAGGCCATATGCTACATTGTACATAATTTGTAACTAGATGCTGTGCAGACATTTCTCTTCTCTATATGTGTTTGCTATTTCCCTGTGGGCACATATGTATACATATTGTATCTGCAGTAACAGCAACAAGGACATCGGGGAACTGTGAGATGCTTAATAATGCTTTTCGAAGATAACAAATGCTTTGCTAGTAGCTGCCAACATGTTATGGTCACTTATTTGTAATCTCTTGGCAGAAGCAGTTCCAGGATTTTTACCACACTTGTCATAGTGACATTTGGTCGTTCCCCCACCTGCCTCTCACCTTAGCATGAGGAGGAAATGCACATCGGCTGGCAGCTCCCTCATTTTGCTCTTCCTGATTTCTTATGGCATCTGGAACTTAAAGCAACATGCGTGACATTGGTCTTACTGGTTCCATTCATATTTGATGTTGTGGACTGGAAGGTGTGGTTTGTCGTAACGTCGAGTGTTGAGTAATGGCTGTCATTTAAATGGCCTCTTAGCACTGAAACCCTACGTCTAGTCATTAGCAGAGTGTGGACTGCTGGTTGTGGGACTCCGTAAGGAGAGGGGCGGTTACTGCATGAGTCTGGAGTGTGGTGTAAGGTATCAAAAGTAATTTGGACACAATGGCATTATGTTTTTGGTCATAGACTTTTATTAAGATGAAATAAAGAAAGGGTTGGGAGAAAATCCTACCTCGCCCTAACTCTACAAGAGTTTTCCCTGCCTCAACAAAACCAAGGGCCGTCTGTGTCGGGATGTTCAACCAAAAAGCATCCTCCGTACTATGTCCAAAAACCCTAAACTGACCCTTCAATGCTAAACGCAATATAATGTGCAACTTGAGGATTTCTGTAAGCAATACACTTAAAGCTTTCTTTCAAAGTTCCAAAACATAAAGTTCTAAAGTGCAGAAAAGAAAAGGAATAAAGTTCCACCAAGAAAAGTGGCTCCTCCTGTCCCCAATGTTGCTTCCGGTCTTCCACTGTCTATCCGGTACTCCCGGGAAGAGTCAATAACGTTCCACTGCTTCACAGGGGGACGACTCTTCCCCTGTGTTTCACCTTTCATACAATGTTTTCCTTCACAGTTTCAAGGGGGATGACTCCCCGTAAGCACATAGTTCTTTTGAATGTTTCAATCTCTCACTCTCTGGATCTCAGTTATCATTAAAATGGTATCGCTCTTCCCTTTTGCATTGATTGTCACTGTTCCACAGTTTCAAGGAGGGGTTTTGACCCCTGAGCGTTCTCAATCCTTTTTCTAACCTTGGTGTACTTTCCTGCCAGGGTACTTGCAGCTTTATGATTTGTCGTGTTCTCTGGGTCTCAGTTATCTTTCAAAGAGGTTTGGTTACTCCCCTTTTCTGTTGATTGCCACTGTTTCACAATTTCAAGGAGGGGTCTTGACCCCAGGGCTTTCTCAATCCTTTTCTACCCCGGTGTACTCTCCTGACAGGGTATTCGCAACTCTGTTATTTATCCTTAAAAGGGGTATGATTCTTCCCTTTTTATATTGATTATCACTAATACACAATTTAAGCTGGGTTTTTACCCTTGAGTTTTCTCACTTCTCTTCTTACCCCTGGTTTACTCTCCTTCCAGGGTATCGCACTTGAGTGTGAGTCCCAGACTCACTGTTTGCCTGGTTCACTATCCTGCCAGGGCTATTCCATTCTCCGTTCACTCTCTCTTGCATCCATGAAATAATGTTTTTCAAGTACTGAGTCACTGACCCCTTCTTAACAATGTTCATATTCGTATTAAATATTCCAGTTCCTTTAATTAGGCTTTCTCACGCTGTGAACGGCATGCAGCATTCGTCCTGAAGCGCCCGGTATCCCATTTGTTCTCACTGGGTTTAGCGGCCTTCAATGGCTGCTTCGGCGTTGCTCCCGTCTCACTGTGGTCTTTGCTCTCTGCCTGCTGACTCGGACTGCATCCCATTAGCCGCTTGGTTCCTGCTTTGCCTTCTTCTGATTTTAACGGCTCCTACAACACAAGGCAATAGTGCAGTGAATTTTTCTCTGCTTGTTTTTTCTGTCCACTGTTCTCGTCAGCCTCTGTGCTGCATCCTGCCGTCTGCTCGACCTCCGGTGTCCCAACCAGCATCCAAACAAGTTGTATTCAGGAGCTGTCTCTGTCTCTCTCTCACGTTCTGTTCAGCTGTGTCAGTTTTAAATGTTCCAGTATTGATTAGCATTTTTCAAAGACTAGAATGCGACATTGGCTTACTGCTTCTAGTCATCCTCATTACTCCATCCCTCTTCCTCGTCCCAGTACTATACAAGGGGCAGGGGGGGGGCAAAATAATGTTCTTGGCCATGAGAACCCAGGAATTCTCTATCTACATAATGATAAACTATAAAGGAAAGTTGCAAAGGCACATGGGTGTTATTTATTACAGCTAATGGATTATTCGGATTCAGTATTTTTCTGTCACCCAGAGTTTGCCGTCCCCTACATGGTCCTCCCGCAGATAGCCACCCCCGGGGTCAGATTGAGGTTGCTTCTGTCTTTCCCTGGCTATGCAAAAGAAGCTTTCTTCTAGGGAATCAGTGACGATGTTGCTAGATTCGTCCCAGTGGGAAACTCATGGCATTCTGCTAATTCTGGAAGTAGTCATTGTGATATGATGTTTTCACTCACATGAAGATGGTTGGGTCCATTCCTTTATTTATTTATTTATTTATTTATTTAAATCCAGCCGAAGCTCGCAAGCAGCAGGGCACGCACAATTAGACACAGACATACATAATTAACAGGACATCAGTTTGCTACCTCAATTCCTACGTGTCATGTCACTTCTTTAAACATATATGTTTTCTGTGCTTTTCTTAAAGCTGTATAGTTATTCACTTGCCTCAATTTCATCGAGAATCTGTTCCAAATCTGAGCCGATTTCACTGGAAAGGATCAGCCAAAACTATTTGATCGTTTGGAGGGAGGACAAATAATCTGCCCCAAGGCCTCTGATCTTAGAGGACGACCCGGATTGTATCGAGTGATCTTTTCCTTCAAGTAGGCAGGTGTCTGCCCGAATAGGCAGCGGTGTACCGTGGTCATGGTCTTGAAGGTGATCCTGTCCTCCAGTGCTTGTCAGTAAAAGGCTTTTCTATCTACTGTAATCTGTTCCCTTCTGGTTTTCTTCCATACGATTCTTAGAGCATTATTTTGGATGGTTTGGCACCGTGCAATGCACCCTTTGCTTGCTCCTATCAGTAAGGCATTTTCATAGTCTAACCTAGATAGTATATTGGCCCTTGCAATGGTTGCGCTGTTTTTCTCATTCAGATAAGGTCTGATATGTTTTAGAAGTCGCAGGCTATACTGACAGTTTCTGTTCAGGTTGGTAACATACGATTCTGCACTCTATGATGCCTCCTGATATATCCCAAGTGTTTTTACTTTTTTCCAAGACTTGGATGGGGGGAGTCTTTGATCTGAAAGGTCTAATATTCATGACTTAGTATGGCCCGTGCTTGTTGTGAGCTGAAAATCATCAGCTCGGGTTTTGCCCCCGTTTAAGCACATCCAATTAGCTTTCATCCAGGCCTCAATGGCATTGTATATGGTTGCCACCCTACGATTATCGGTGTCATAACAGCCACTCAGCTCCACCACCAGCTGGGTTGTCTGCATAGTTTGTAAACTAGGCTCTGATGTTGTGGAGCACTGTGCAGACACACCTAAGATATAGATTGACCAGCACAGGGGACAAGCTAGCCCCCTGTGGTACACCACAATTAATGGGAATTTATCCCCCAGTGGATTTTTGATCTCCGTTCTGACAGGAACAAGACCACCCACCTAATGGCCTCTGCTGATCAACTGTCCATGTGTTCCAATGCCCATCGGAGCTGCTGATGGTATAACAAATCAAATGCAGCAGATAGGTCCAATAACACTAACATGCCTGCTTTGCCTTTATCCATAATGCCAAGCATGTGGGTTTGGAGGTCCAGCATGGCTGCCTCAGTGCTATGGGACGTTCTAAAGTCTGATTGTTGTTTATGAGGAATGTCGCTTGCTTCCACGAAAGTTTGAAGTTGGGATGCGGCCACCTTGTCCATAATTTTCAACAGGAAATTGCAATTGGTAAAAGGACAGAGGTTGCAAGGATCCTTCTGGTTCAAGCCTGGCTTTTTAACCAAAGGTGTAACCGTGACTGTCTTAATGGTCTCTGGTATATTACCATCTCTGAAGGATGCATTTACCATCATCGTGAGCAGAGGTGCAAAGATATCCTTATTTTCTAGGCACATTTTAGGTGGCAGTATGTTCTCAGTGCATGATGGTGGTCTCATAGATGCCATAAGGGCTCTCATGTCCTCTATAGTGACGAGGCTAAACTCAAATCTTGTTTTGGATTTTGTGGATCAGGTATAACAACTTGAGATGTTCTTAATGCCTCTCTTGCTTTCAGGATTCTATCAGTGAAAGCCTCCTGAACCTTTTGCCAATCTTCTTGTGATGTTTGGAGGGGGGGGGGAACAAAGCCTTAGGTTTTTCTATGGATTTCAAAATCTCGAACAATTTGCTTGTTGAGTCAGATGCTGTTGTGATCTGCTCATTAAAGAAGATGTTCTTTGCCTCACTAATGCTTTCTTTATATGGCATCTCTATGTCCTTCAATTTATTCTTGTTGTCCGTCGTGGGTTGTTTTAGCCATCTGCCTTCCATTCTTCTCTTCTCCCTCTTTAAGCTGGTTATATGGGAATTAAAACATTGTTGGTGGTTTATGTTGGCCCTGACTAGTTTACACTTAATTGGGGCCATCTGGTCTACTAGCTCTTGTACTTGTGAGATATACATTTGTACTATTTTTTCACATGTATCTGCCTCTGTATTACAGGTCATGATGTTCTTTCTACACTGTTCTAACAGGTCTGGTGTAATGTCATTAAAGTTTCTGTTTTGCATCCTTTTGTGTTCATTGCTTCTTTTTGGCTGTCATTCGTGTGTGGGCAGTACACGTTACACTTTATAATGGTCCGACCATATACATGGTATGGTCTCTTCCATTCTAATGGCTAGATTTCAAGTTACCACCCAGTCCAGCTGATTGCCGTTGGGTGTGGTAGATTCCTTATTAAGCACCCTGAAGTCGATGTCGTTCAGTACTTTTTCAAGTTTAATTGCCTCTTTGTCGTTGGCATCTATTAAGGTCTCCCAGAAATAACATCGCTGTGTTGGGGCCCATAAAATTGTTTAACAATTGAATAATTTTGTCATTGAAGTCTGTCCTCAGAGTTGGAGGTCTGTAGATCACAATGACATTAATACAGCAATTATTTGTCGGGGTATGTTTTAGTGGATGATTTCGCATCCCTGTCAGTGAATTGTCGATGGAAACATATGGATGTTATCTCTTACTATTATTGCCACACCTGCTCCTTGCCCCTGCTCGCTTGCCCTTGCCCCTTTGCGATCTAAATGACACCTGGCCTAGTAGGATCGTTGTCTGCCTTCCCTCTGTTTCCCCCTCCCTTGCCTGGTCGCACCTTGAAACACTTGTGTCATGTTCTTACAGTAAATTGTGTAGCCTTCAGACACTGCCTTGTCAATCGTTGGCCCGCATGAATCTTCCAGCCACGTTTCTGTGAGACATAGCATATCAATGTTATCCTCCAGGATGAAATTGTGTATGCACTGGCCGTGATTATTCAGGGACCTTGTGTGGAGTAAACACATTTTTATCTCTTTGTTGTTGTTTCCTTTATTTATTAGTATCTTTTCATGTCTAATGCTTGTTTCATTAGCTATATTGTTTTTTCCTGTGGTTCACGCTTAATTATCCCTTGTTCTGAGGGGGGCACACCTTCTTCAACCTCTTCCTCGGTCCTGGGTGTCCTTTTGCTAACTGCGATGGAGGTCGCCTGTTCTACAGTGTAGGTTAGTAAGTTCAATGTGTTGTCATCAAGAACAAAAGCTCTCCTTTTCTCCAATGCTATCTGTACATAATGTTGTACGACAGCGATGCGTTGTAGTCTTTGTATGTCATGCAGGAGTTTTATGTCTTTCAGGTATCCCATACTTCAGAGCACGGTGCTCTACCTTGTGGAAAGATGAATATCATAGGTTTTGGCCTCTAACGCCGATGACTGCAAGGACCGGGGAAGACAGGCTAGACCCTGAAGCGCCGGCGCTGAAGTGCCTGACGTTTCAAAATATGCTGTGCGTGGATACCTGGGAAATGTAGTTTCCCTTGTGCAAAGAGTGCTCTGGTGCTAACACACAGTTTTAGATATAAGTAATTGCGAGTGCTTTATCTTGCTGCCTTAACACAGATCAGTTCAATGCTAATCAAATCAGTAGGGGTTCAATACATACTACCATGACAAAAGTGAACACTAATGCTGATCAGTAGATGAAAAAGGTTTGCAGAAAAGCTTGCTGCGATAATCCTGACTATTGCAAGTTTCTCTTACTGTTAGTCGCTGGTAATTCTGTCAATCACACTGTTTCAATTCCCCTCAGCCTATTAGCAGGTATCTCGTGCTAGTGGTCACAGTGATTACAATTTCAGTCTAATTCGACTCCCCCCGCGTTCTCATGCGCACAGAGTATCCTCTTCCTTTATTATATTTGCATATAATAAAGGAAGTGCATAGAGCGGGTGAGTGCATAGAGCGGATGAGTGCGTAGAGCGGATGAGTGTGTAGAGCAGATGAATACGTACCTGGTAGGGGGCAGGTGGAAAATCAAGGCCTCAGGGGGCACACAGAGGTAGATTCGCTCACCTAGGGCAGAGGGATCCAAAGACCCTGCATACTGCACGCAGAGCGGATGAGTACCTAGAGCGGATGAGTGCCTAGAGCTGATGAGTGCGTAAAGCGGATGAGTGCGTAGAGCGGATGACCACTTAGGGCCATTGAGTGCCGAGAGCGGACGGAATGGATGACGTTTGTGGAAGGAATGGGTGACGTATGTAGATAGAACGAGTGATGTAAATTGATGGAACGGCTGATGTATTTAGATGGAACGGGTAACGTATGTGGATGGAACGAGTGTCGTATGTGGGTGAACGGGTGAAATATGTGGATGGAAGGGTGAAATATGCGGATAGAACAAACTAAGTATGTGGAAGGTACTGGTGTAATATGTAAAAGGTACCGGGAAGTATGTGGATGGTACAGGTGAGATACGAGGATAGAGTGCATAAAACAACGGGAGTGGAGCGGACTGGAATGCGTGGAGAGGACTAGAGTGCGTGTAGCGGATTAGAGTGCGTGGAGCGGACTGGAGTGCGTTGAGCGGACTGGAGGGCATGGTGCGGACTGGAGGGCATGGAGCGGACTGGAGTGCATAGAATTGCGCGACTTACATGGAATGGTTTGGAATGCATGGAACGTTTGATGAGCATATAACCCAACCTTCTCACATCACCACACTTAATCTCTTCTCTACATCACCACTCAACTAGAATACAGAGATACTATGACACCATTCGGTATAACTGTTCTCATACCAACATCTGCCTCATACTCCCCATCACTCTAACTAAACACTGCTGGTTACTCACCCCCCAGCCAGGCGTTCTCTTCAGGCCTAACGCAGCCACAATCGGTCTGGATAAATCCTGCCAGAACTAACACATACTCTTGACCTCTCAACCACCACTCCTACCGCACCAGCTGCACACATATCCGGTGCTCACACGCACCTTTGACTCTCTCTACTGACCTGAACTTCGGTTCCCAAGGGCGTTCAACCTACCAGTGCCTTCAGACCATACCAATGGTATATAAGGCGCTATATAAATTCAAAGTAACATAACATAACATATCTTATTGATTTGTTGGTGACTCCTCAACATGGTAGTCCCACTCAGGGGAGCTGACTTTTGAATATCCTAAGGATGCAGATGGACAGATTTTAGGGATGTTCCATTGAAAGTATAGGGAAATTTAGCGCAGATGGCTGTTCCTTGGGGGTGCTTTGGCCTCAGTGCTCCTGGTATCATTCCCTTGCTGTGCCTCCTGAGAAACAGGTATATTGCAGCTGAGGCTCTGCCCGGAAGTGTTCCCATCCCATGGAGTCTTCTTGTACACAGTACTTCAATCTACTCCTTCTATGAGGAGAAACTTTGGGGACTAATGTGTCCTTTTTTCACACATTTGTGTATATATGAACGCTCAACACCAGTACCTTGCCTTGGCATTCAACGCCATTTGCATATTTTCGATTTTGATAAAAACCACGTACACATGTTATCCAGGGCAAAAATATGAGGGACAAATGCTCACCGTTCACAAAGACATGTACCCAAAGTTCATACGGTTTCAAAGCTTGATAATTAAACCTCTACCGGTAATACTCCATTACGCATTTATTCTCAAGATATAATTTCATAAAATGGAGTCTGTGCAGTGGGAGAACTGTTTGAAGCGAGGGTTTATTTTAGTTTGAGTGCCATGAGGAATTGATTTAATATGCATTTACAATGAAAGCCCCAGAAGGGACAAGGACTGATTAATTTCTGAGGGCCAACAATAACCTGTTTGAAGTGGAGACATGAACGCATGAATTCATGTTGTGCGGGTTCATCTTCTAACATTTAACAGTGGCCATTTTACACTCTGTATTACTTTAGCCGAAATAATGATGTTTAAAACACGATTTGCTCTTTCTTTGTCCTCGTATAGCCTCTCCACATGTTGTGTCATTTCAATGATTACTCTTTCTAACTCGAAAAAAAGACCTTATCTACAAAATAATAATGTATATTTCTTATAGTATGTGCATGTCTGTCACGTTACACTCGCACGTTGCTACTGTTCAGGCTGTAGCTGAATTTCAATTTTTGCTGCTGAGCTTCCAGCATTTCGTTTTTTTTAAATGAGACCAAGGTCTTCACAGCTTAATTCCTGGGACTCCAGATAGATTAGACTGAGCATAGCAAAGTGACCATCGGCATAGTATGAGATGTATAACCATCCTCCAAATTCTTTCATTCCTTGCCTTCGAAAAAACAGCCCTCAAATGGGAGGCCTTATATGTGACCACTTCTTCTCCATCTCCTCCAACTCTAACAACTCCTCCCAAGCTCCTATCATGGTGGGAGCTCGCAAAGATGTGTCCTGGGTATTCTCCTCTTTACTCTGCATGCCTCGTCTCATTGCAAACTCATCTTAACCTTCTGCTTCTCATACCGTCTATTTCCTAATGATAGCGATAACTTATTTTTTCCCTCTGTTACTCCTGACATCTCTGAGTGCTTCACCGTCTGTCTCTGCCAACTGACATGGGATGGAACTGCGTTGTCTGATGCTAAACACATCAATACATAGTCGTCTTTCTCCTTGTCTCCAGTGCCAACTGCATTCTTCCATTTCCTATGTCCTTTGCCCTTGACTTCCTCACACCATCCCCCACACCTTGCAACATTATGGTCCTCTTTGATAACTCAAGCTACAGCACTTAATTACTGTCACTGCAGAAAAACCCACCCTCTCATAATTCAGAACACTGGCAAAACTCTCAACCTGGTTCTTAATAGATATCAAATGGTCGAGGGAACACACACCTACCGACAGCAGAATATGTTTAAAGTGTTTTATTAGACAAAAGTAAAGAGTACGACTGTTGCATGGACATTGGTTCAGGATGGCTGTAAAATGGGGGTTCTTGGGAGGAGTAGTCCTTGATCTCAGGATTATAAAGGAAGGGCAGTAAATATAACATATAGCATTTGAAAGTTCCAAACTGGTAGGTTCCCCTGTTTAGGATACTCTAGCATTCAGACTTGATCACTTGCAACCCCTCAATTGAAGGGCAGCTGCCCCTACATCGCGTATGCTGCTGGAGCAGCTATACGACTGCTCTCTGAATCCTGATGCTGCAGGAGCAGCCATACGACTGCTCTCTGACACCACAGCATCGAGCCTGCATGACAAGAGGCAAGTGTCCAGATCTCCATGCCTGAAGCAGGCCTTGCTCCTAAAAGCACATCTGAGCCTGATGCTGTCTCCTGGAGACCACGTGTCCCTTGCCTCTGGATCACCTTCCAGGGTGTAAGGTCATAACGGGTTGATAGCTTGGACTTTGTTACAATTCTCAACACCAGTGTGTCTTGAATCTCTTGCACGTAGTTTGGTGCTCATTTGCTCGTTGGCTGCCACTTGCTTGGAGTGAGTGCACTTCTCGTTTAGTTTCTTCACTGATCTGCTGGGGTGGTCCGGTATCGATGAGTTCAGAATTGTTCCATATGTTAGATCTTCCGGGGGCATGTTTGTTAAGCTGTGCAGTGTCACTCGATAGGTTCACAAAAAAACGGCACAGGTGCACTCTCCATGGGCTGTTCTGAGCTTTTGCAATGTGTAACACCTTGTTTATGGTCCTCATAAACTGTTCTGTGTCGCCATTGGCTTGTGGCCACCTTGGGGTAATGTGATGATGGTGAATGTGCAGATCGTCCATGTACTTTGTCATTTCTTTCCCTTGGAGTGGCGGCCCATTGTCGCTCTTGATGTACTTCGGTAGTCCATCTGTGGCAAACATCTTTACCAGAGCTGGAATCACCACTTCTACCGCTATTGATTGTATAATTCCCTCTTCGGAGCATCGTGAGTAGTTGTCTATGGCAACCAAAAGGTATGTTCCATCCTGCACTGTGCAGAAGTCGACCCTGATCGCCTCCTACCTGCTGTGCCTCTTTTTGTGGATTGTATTGGCTCTGGGCTTGGTGGTGCACTGGTCACTTGACAGGGGTGGCATGATAAGATAATACTCTCTACTTTTGTGTCTATTTGGGGAACCACATCCTGTGTCATATTTTGGCCTTGGTTCTAACTATCCCCTGAGGTCCCTCATGCACCAAGGTAATGATTCAGTCCTGTAGGCTGGTGGGGATAAGGATGTGTGTACCTCTTAGAATCAGCCCCTCGCTTGTGGTGGAGAGTTCTTGGCAAACCACAAATATCCCTGTCGAGAAGACTCTGGCAGCCTACGGGTGATTGTGGATGTTACGGACAAATGACTTCCACTGCGAGTATTGTGTTTTTTACTACGTCACAGCACGGGTCAGCATGGGTTGCTTCCAGAATGTCAGTGATGCTGACGGCTTTGGGTTTTATTGTGCTGATGAATGTGCCTCTTCTATCTCTTCTGTGCCTCTTGATTCTTTGACCTCTACTGGTGTCGTTGCTCTTGAGTGCCTGGACAGGAAATACGCTGAGTTGTCCGCTCCCACCTGTTATACCCGGTCACAATCATATTGCTGGAGGTGCAGGAGCCATTTGCAAAACCTGGCGGGTGGGTGTGGCGATGATTCTGTGAATATTGGCAGCAATAACTTGTGGTTGGTGTATGCCTTAAACTTTGCCCATAGAGGTATAGGTGGAAATGTCTACAATACCATAGGATTGTAATGGCTTCCTTCTCTATGTGGGAATATCGCTGTTCTGTAGGTGTGAGAGCACGTGATGCGTCGGCAATTGGCTTTATTTCTCCAGTATGCAATGGTTGTACTAGGATTGCTGCCAGTCTGACAGGGCTGGCGTCTACATATAGTTCCGTCTGTATCGTGGCGTCATAGTATGCCATGGTGGTATCTGCTGATAGTGATTCTTTAATTTGTTCGAAGGCTTCTTGGCAGCGGGTGTTCCAAGCCCACTTGGTGCTAGATTTGGTCAACTCGCTCAGTGGTTCCAATATGGTAACCAGGTACGGTATAAACCTGCCACAGTAGGTCGTCATACCTAAGGAAGCTGTGCACCTCCGTGGGTATGGTGGGTGGTGTTGCACCTTTGACATCTGAGAGGGTCAGCCGGCACACCTTTATTGTTGAACACGTAGCCAAAAAAAAGTTATTTCCTCCTTCAGGAATTCACACTTTTCTCTGTGAATGGTTAGCCCAGAGGTTTCTAACCTATCGGGTACCATTTCCAGTCTGCGTATGTGTTCTTCTTTGCAGCTGGCATGTACAGAATGTAATCGCTGACATTTAACACCCCTGGTATTCCCTGGATGACCTCCTGGATTCCTTGCTGGAATACTTATGCTGCGGAGGATATTCCGAAGCTCAGTCTTTTGTATCTTCTTAGGCCAAGATGCGTCAAGAATGTTGTGTTATATCTTGAGTCACGGTGCAGTTTCAACTGGTGATATTCAGCGGTGAGATCCAGTTTGGAGAAGAAACGAGGTCCGTCACAATCTCATCCAAGGCCGGGCTAATGTGCCATTCTCTTATTATGGTCGCATTTGGCAGGTGCATGTCGATGCAGATCCACACCTTCCCCGGTTGTTTCAACTTTTTGGTTGCAACCATGGGGGACACCCACAGTGTTGGGCCTGACACTGGTTCTATGATGACTGTTTTTTCAAGTTCACATAGCTCCTTGGCGACTAGATGCCGCATGTGGAACGGCGTCCTCCTGTGTCGCACCGCTCTGGGTTGTACTGTTGGGACAATGTGTAGTTTGACTAGTTTTCCGTTCAGGCATCCTATGCCCTGTAGGAGGCCGGGGTGTTCTGTTGGTAGATCACTGATGTCATAGGGGTCTGTAATGTCACAGATTAATTTATCAGCCCCAAATCTTCAGCAGACACCCAAATGAGTAGACATTCCATGCCCGCATTGACGATGTACACTTTGGATCTGATCTCTTTGTCTCCCCTGGTGAGGGTCATCCGGAACGTCCCGTGACCGATAGTGGCGTTTTGCAGCCATAAGTAAACAGAACGGTGTCTGTATGTTTTAGTTCTGGCTTGGGTTGCATCTGCTTTAACCTCTCAACTTGCATAACATTTACGGAGGCTCCTGCATCAACCGTCATGGAAGTTTCCTGTCCTTGCACGTGTATGAGGCACCTGGGTCTCCTCTTTTTCTTTGGTGTTTTGTTACTTTGTTCCAGGGCTAAGATGAGGTGGATTTTTTCTGTTCTCCTGGTTCGTCCTGACTCAACTGCTGCCACCACCCCATCGTGTTCATCCCCACATTCATCCATGGAGGAGTTGTCCCCAGTCACAACGAGGCGTGTGTCAACTTTTTTTTCTCCTTGGTGTACGGTGTTGCTGGTTGACTTTGGTTACGCTGTGGTGGACCAAATGATCGACATACTTGTGCGTTGCGATGTCGGTGGCCACATGCAGTGCACATAGTGCCCTGGGCTGGGCAGTTTCTCTTCGACATGGCGCGCACCTCTGTACTATCCGGATTCATTTAGCCCATCAGTCCTTGGTTGTCACCTTCGGGCTGTGTGAGGTTTGCTGTTCTCCTCTCTGGCCACTGGACAGTTTGTGATTTGTGCCACTGTGGTTGGTGGGGCGAGTTGTAACTTTTGCAAGGTAGTGCCCATGTATTCTGCTTTGGTGTGCACTAGTTCCCTCTGGTGTCCGTACTCCAGTATTCTTTCAAGAGGGATGCCTTTCTCGCTCAGAACTATCCATTGCAACTTTTCAGAGTTCATGCCATTTATGATCTAGCGTCTAATTTCTTTTTCTATGTTCTCACACTCCAGGATAGGGCCAATCGCCAGAGTCTGGTGTGGTATGCGTCGAAGGGCTCATCCTCTGTCTGGACTGTGGTGCAAAAACTAAACGTCTTGTACTCGGGGTTCAGATGTGGCATGAAATGTGCTGTTAGTGCATCCTTTGCAGAGCGGTATACACCTGCGCCATCTCGTATTGTAAAAAAGTTTAAAATGCGCAGTACGTCATCCCTTACATTCGATAACAGGTAAGACCTAATCTCAGCATTTTGTATCTAGATCATCCATCTAGACCCAACTGATGAGGGGTTGTGTATGGGTCGAACAGGCCCAGTGCTGCAGAGGTGCTACCTTGACTGCATGCCATTGCTGTTGAGGTGAGCGATGCCGCCATTCTTGCTAGGATGCCTGGCCTGGGTGTGGAAGTGCCCTCTGCCATGTTCTCCTTTGTGTTGATTCCCTGTTGCAGTGTGACAGGGTGGTGTTTGGGGCCAATCCCTCTTACCTGCTGAGCAGCTGCTTTCAGTGGTGTCTGTTAGATGTAGATGCAGGTCATGTGTGCTGTATAGCTGGGCCCATGTAGATTTTGCCTGGGTGTGGATGTTTCTATGTTGCTTGATGCTGTGTGACACTGCGTGGTTCCAAAAATGTCTCCTTTTTTTTCTGAAGAAAGAAAAATTATCATGTGCGCATGATTCGTATCGCACCTTCGTCGACAGTGTTAGATCTTATCTGGAGCTCCCCTTGAGGTGAGGGTGCCCCATATGTAGGCCTCGGGCCCAGGCGCATGCAAATAATACACGTCCAGCAAGTATCGTGGATAGTCCGGAACTGCCAGGCTTCCAGCTCTTTATTTCATGTGTCACGTCCTGCTCTGTGTGGTGACGTGACATGTATGTAACAGGCGTCACAGTCGGTGATCAACAGACAACTTAAGGAGGAAGCAGTAGACTTTAACCAGTATTATATTTACAGGATAAGTACGATCAGGGTTTGGGTTGGACAGGCACATTAATGCAGAGTTCATAAAGAAATGAAAAGGGAGCATTTCCATCCTGCCTGGAACAATAGCCCGACTGTCCATCCCACACGTCCCATGGCTCCACCTCCTAGTAATCAAACAAAAAAGTCACAGTCAATGAGGTTTGTAGTATCTCTTGCAGTGCTTTCTTCATGTATTTGCTTCTCCCACTGTTTTCGTTGCAATCAGGGTGCTGGTTTTAGTCTCCGGAGCATAGCTCAGGGGCAACATACTCGCATTGGAAGCAAGACGACACGGAGCAACACAGGTTCGAGCCCCGGGTCCGCGCTTAGAAACCTCTGGGTATTAAGCGCGTTATAAATAACCTATTGTAATATATAATATCATATTTGGATGCTCCTCCTCGCCTGCCAAACTGGTGGGGTGTAGACTTTGGTCAGGCGTTACTGTACCTAGATCCCACCTTCCCAACTATCACTGGTTCCAGGGAGGCTTAGGCGTGCGCCTCAGAGCTTGTTGAATGGGCACACTTGTGTGCAAAGCATGCTCAATGTTGATCTACGATATGAAACGTAACTAGAACTTAACCAGAATCTGCTAAAAAACCTTAGTTCCAAACAAGGGTTTAGGGGATCTGATGAGCTTTCTCACAAAAGGGAGAGCCGTCAAAGGGGGCATCTGCCACCTCTTGCTTCCCATTCCTCTCTGACAGCCATTGCAGATTCTTACGTCCTCCGTGGTATTCTTCCACCGGCCACAGCATTCTTCCTAAGAAAAGAGTGGACTCCCCACAGCTCTGCCAGTCACAGACAGGAAGTAGCTCATGTTTTGTCTCACATTAAGACAGCATTGAATCCTCCATGATTGCAGGAAGTGAGGCTCTGGAGCCCTTTCAACTCCTGATGACACTGCTGCCATAAGTTGATTTCCTTCTTTACCAGGTACAAGGCAGACATGGGTTTGTCCTTGAGAGTCAGAATCAGTCAATTTCATTTTAGGCATCCATTGTACAAAGGGGCATAGTGACCCTTGTAGACCTTGGTGGACAACTGGGCTTTGGGCATATAGGGACTTTAGGCTGGTGGGTGGCCGATAGGATGAACACTACAGGTTAGAGTTGGGCTTGGGAACTTGGCGGTTTCTCCCTTCTCCACCTCCAGGTCCTGTAATTTTTAGTGGTTGGTGGCACCCGGCCCTCATGGGCTCCCCAGCCGCATCTACCATGCTAAGTCATGGGGCTATGTCACATTGGGCTGGTTATGAAGTACTTGGGTGGCAGGTAGCCTCCCTGAAGAGGTGGGCAGATCGGGATTTGTGAGGTGAGTTCGTAGAACGGGTTAACAACTGAAGCTGAGCGGTATCACCCCAGTACTGCGCATTGGAAAATACTGAATGTGAAAAAGTTTTTAATGCAAATTTTGCACCAATTATATGTGGGGGTGGCAAGGGTAATACATTAGGTGAGGGGAGTATGGGTGGGGAGGGCTGCGGGGGTCTCCCCCTTCATATAATTATGTGAAAAGAAAACAAAAATAAGCATTTTCGCATTCATTATTTAAGATGTGCGGTAGTCACATAGATCCAGATGAGCAATGCAGAGGTTGTATCTGAATTGAGGCTGGATAAGCTTGGGAAGACAGATCAGTCCTAAAGCAAAGGTAGGGTTCAAAGGTTGAAGAAGGTACACTAGGCAGAGTCCTGGTTGTCTTAAACCAGACTCAAAAACTGATGTCAGGGGCATGAAATTCGACATGCAGACTTATCTTCTTTAGATCTGTTGGCATTCCCACCCACTCATCCTTTCTTAAAGTGAATTAAACATTACTCTGCAGTATTTCCACTAAATAGAAACATGGTACTTCTTAAACATTTGTAGACTGTAGTTCAAACTCATTGCATTTTTTAATTTATATTTAATATAATGTGTTTTTAGTTCTGTAGAACTATTCCACATGTTACATACATTTATAAATACATCAACAGGTCATCAATGATGTTTCCTCAATATCAGTTAAACCTGCAATAGACATATTTTCATTTACTAAACCTGGCCATTCCAAAAAAACTCATAATTTCATTAGCATTTAAAACTTCAATGCTCATAAGTCCACTGAATAAGACATAGTCGTTTCGATGAAACCCTTAATGTTTTAATATAGACATTTTGTTTCCATTTTGACATGAAATATGAAAACATTTGCAAAATGTTTTTTTTTTGAAAAAACACTTTAGTGGGTTGCGATTCTGGTAAAAACAATATAAATAACAAATTAGTTGATTTTCCATAGATTTAAATTTTTCTTTTGTAAGTTCTTGCTCATATTTGCATTACACAATTGGCAATTTTTATCTCTATTGCATTATCTTTCATGCAAGTCCAAATTTACATTTTCTCATTTCCATTAATTTTCATGCAGTTCTGGTTTTCATTCACATATTTGTCAATTGTTTCAATTACATTGACTTCCATATGTTCACATTTGTTTCTCTCAACACGTGTATCCCCACGGCATACGCCCGTGGTTCTTCAGGAGAGATGCTAACAAGAAAGTGTGAAATAAAGAAATTAAGTAATATTCACTAATTAAGTCAAAACTAAGTAATAAAAGTGGTGGGGTGAGACAATAAGCTTATCAGCTTATGTGGCCTGTTTGGTACATTCACCTAAATTTGAATTCTTTTTTTGTTGTGAATGCAGATCTCTCTGAATTCTTACGTGTCTTTTATCATTTTTATTTCATTCATTTTCTTCTTTTCAAATTTATTCAAAATACTTATATCTGAAAATGAAATCAAAACAATTTTTTTAGACCATACTTAGAGTTTGTAGTATGCATAGAGTCTGAAACAAAACTTTACTGTCAAAAATACCATTTTCTTTCAGAGGCTGCCATTTCTTTTTCCCAAAAGTACCAGGACTTCTAATATCTCCTATTTTTAATTCCTTATTAGCAAGTGAGAAAGAGTTCCAAGAAAAGCATTTCCTGACTTTTCTTAAATACGATTACCGTTAGATACTGTGTTTTTCCTCATTTCGATTGCCTCTAGGATGCCACGATCCACGCTGATAAGTTGTCTGGCTTTCTTTGCTTAAGAAGCCTTCGATCGCGTAAGGCATGATGTCACCGTGCAACGTTGCGCGATGACGTCACGCAGTAACGGCAGGCATCCATTTTAGATTGTGTATTTATCAAGAAGGTTGATTGTTAATGCTACTTCATGAGTATTATACCGCAAACTTTTTTTTAGTAAATTAAAGGATTATTAATTGTAAAACTATAATAGTCTTGCTGAATGCTTTGTGATGGAAAAATAGTTATTTTAAATGAAAAATAGTTTTAAGGTAAGAAAGTATGCAAGATTGCAGAGAAGATAGAGTGAAAAAAGAAAAAATCCATAAATCTCAGAGTCAATTGAGTAGGCTTAAGTATATCGACAGAAATAATAATAGTAATAGTTTGGACCACATAAAATGATCTTTTACAGCATTCATATAATAACTGTATCACTCTAATTATAGGCAGTGTTAATGTACAATTAATGAAAATTAAGTCAAATGAGAAAATTTTAATTTGGACGTGCATGAAAGTTAATGCAATAGAGAATAAAATTGCCAATTGTGTAATGAAAATATGAGCAAGAACTTACAAAAGAAAAATTTAAATCTATGGAAAATCAACTAATTTGTTATTTATATTGTTTCTACCAGAATCGTAATCCACTAAAGTGTTTTTTCAAAAAGAAAATTGATTCATGATATTGCTGCTCAATATAAGCACTTAGGGTGCAGAATCTAGGTAAACCCATTAGTTTTCTTGGCACATATAAAATAAATATTGCCGAAATAGGAAAACAAAGCCGACAAGGACTGCAATCTGGTAATCTAAGTGTTAGTAACAGGCTTTCTCATAGGCTGAATCAGTGCGTTCAAAAATTGAAAAAGTGTTAAATATGAACATTTGAAATCAACCAAACAACAAAAAAAAGTCGGATATTTTTGAGAGAAGCAGAAGCAGAAGAGCTGTTTTTACGACACAGACAAACACCAGGAGATGTTAGAGCATCTCAGACTTCAACTTCATTAAGAAATCTGTTTGAGAGACAAGAATCAGTCTCAAAGAAAGAATTAGCATAATGGTGGGAGATAAAAACCCTAAGAATGTACATGGATGTGGGAAGAATACCACGAGGTCTAGGTATCTGTATCTTCCCGTCTTTCGAGGAAGAGATACAGAAGCTTTACAAGACTGGGAAACACTCCTCACAAAGACCTCAACAGACATGATGATTAGAGTCATAAATCATTCAGCATTAGCCCATGAGAAAGCATTAAAAGAGATTAAGGAGTTGAAAGAAACAATTGAAAAATTAAACCTACCCGAAATAACATTTAAAAATTATCATATTTTAGATGATTGTCTAATAAAATTTACTGAAGAATTGAATCCAAAAAACAAAAAGCATTTTTAAGAGATGAAATCGACTACAAAATTGGAAGAGTGTGTACATATCAGAGGAAATATAATATTAAAAGCAAAACTATACCAATTTCAAAAATATACCCAATATCCAGCAAAGGTATATCAACACAATTATCAACTACACAATCATCAGACACAGAAACGAATAGTGAAGTGGAAAAGGAAACTGAAGAATTACCAAGTACATCAAACAGAACACAAGAATTACTATTATTATTTATTAATGTGATACAGTTTTATACAGAATGTAAAAAACTTTACACATAAATTACATTAAACACTTACATTATAGGAATAAATTCAAATATACAGTAAAAAATCATTATAGACACTGTAAAATTCATCACAAATCAATCGTTCGTTCAAGGCAAAGAAGAAACATTTGGACAGATCAGATCCGTAATAAAGTTTTAGATAAATATTGTAAGACTATTTTGCTAGAGGTAGAACCCCTTATGCATATGGATGGCCACCCTTGTGCTTGCTTTCAGATATATAGTGGCCTCGCGCCACACCTGGAAAAGTGCTAAGTGCAGTTTAGGATTTAGGGAATTGGTGCATTGGTTCCAGAAATCTGGATGTGTGATTTGATCATTATCATGGACAAATTCCTTCAAATATTTCCTATGTCTCGTTTTTAGCCTACTACATTTTGTTAGTACGTGGCATGCCGTCTCCGGCATAGATGTAGACTCACATATTCTGCAGTACCTAGCTGCGGTAGTCAGGCCCATTGATGCCCCACGAGCCGACAGAACTGGTAAATAATTGAAGCGTAAGAGTAATATAAAGCGCCTCAGTTGGTCCGACGGGCATAGGTTTAAATAAAGCTGAGGCTTCATGTAGGTATAAAGTATAAATATGATGAAGCCATAGCTTTTCAGACGTCCCAGATGTGTGAAATTACTCTGCCAGTCCCATAGATTTAGGCGGTTTCGCATGCTAACAATCAGGTGTTCATTTTCCCTACCCCACTCCGGGGACCAACTGATTTCTTCGATCAGAGTATTAATCTGGGTTTCAAGTTTTATCTGTCTACCCGCAGAAGTATCCTCTTTAATGGTCCTGAGGAGGTTGGTTGTAGGTCTGTTTTTGAACCTAATGTAGAATTCCAACCTTTTCCTCAAAACCATAGCCTTAAGAGAAAGGATGCCCAGCTCTAGCCTAATCATAGCCATGGGAATGCATTGGGGGAGACCGAGAACTTTTCTCCAGAACTTCCCCTCCACAAGTTGTAGCCAACCAAGGTCCATGGTGATCAAAGACTCTAAACCATATATGACCATAGGGACCAGGCATTGCAGATAGAGCTGGCGGGCTGCCCAAATAGAAAAACCACATTGCTCATATGTAAATCTATGAATTAATGCTGAAAGTTGCGCAGCCTTTAATCTGCGTTCCTGAATACACATATGGTAGTTTCCTTTGTGGTCGAACTCTACCCCTAGATATTTATATGAAAGTGTGTATTCAATTTCGATTGGGCCCACCATCATACGAGGCCTAGCAACCTTTCCTGCTGTATACAGCATTAATTTGGTTTTGCTGTGGTTAATAGTGAGTTCGTTGGATTCTGCATATTTCCATAACTGATTGGTTGACCTGAGTATTCCACTGAAAGTGTGATCTAGTATCACCAGGTCATCTGCATAAGCCAGTATGGGACAATGATGAGAACCTATCTTAGGGGGGCAGTTGTTTATCCCCAAGAAGCAGTTAGGCACATCAGATACAAATAGATTATATAAAATGGGGGCCGTCACACATCCCTGTTTTACCCCTCGCTTCAGAGAGATAGGTTTAGTCACTGTCCCCTGATTATCCAGCCTGACTTGTACGGTGTTATTGGTATGTAGCAGCTCAAGGTAATATAATAAAGATGCGGGGCAACCAAAATTCTTTAATTTTTCCCATAAAAGGGATCGATTAACTGAGTCAAAGGCGGCCCTAAAATCTACATAAAGTGCATATAGTGGAGGATTAGTGCGTGTTAAAGCCTTATTGCTTAGGGTATTCATGATAAAAAGATTATGTGATGTGGAGTGGCCAGCCCTAAAACCACATTGAAATTGATCCAGGATGCCTGCCTCCTCAGTCCATTTTTGTAGTTCATTAAGAATGAGAGCAGCAAACATCTTCCCGGTAAAGTCAAGCATAGATAGTAATCGGTAATTCTCAGGGTCATTCCTGCTACCCTTTTTGAAGACAGGTATGATGATGGCCTCTTGCCAAGATGTTGGTATGCGTCCATCAGACATAATTTTGTCAAACAGAATTTTTAGCAGATTGGCCCAGAACATTGAGTTGTTTCTCATCACTACATTTGATAGACCATTAGGGCCTGGAGCTCGTGAGGAATTTAATTCCTTAATTCTGCATTGTAGGTCCTTAATGGTAACACTAAAAGGAGGGGTGGGAGGATTAGGAGAGGTGGGAGAGCAGAGCTTATCACTAATCCCTGCATTTCGTTTTTCCAGATGAGATATCCATTTGTCACTACATATGGGGTTCACCATGTTGGTGATCTTCTTGCCTTTTACATCTCCTAAAATGGACCATATTTTGCGGGAGTTCTTACTACATAGAGTTTTAACTGTAGATTGCCATCTCTCCAATTTCCTGTGTCTTTTATGTATTTTTAGCCATTTTTGGTAAGCAGCTTTCAGCTTTCTTATTGTAGCTGCTTTATCATTAAAAGCATGCAGGTCCTTTCTTATAGCCCGGATTTCCCTTCTAAGCTTGCGCTTCTGATCTCTGATGGCACGATCATAGATTAGCTCTTGCGGCAATTTTCCTGCCATCATCCGTATTTTATAGGAACCATGCAAGCCAGAGAAATTACTGATCCATCCTTCAATTTGTTCGGGCGACATCTGTGAGAATAATTTAGACTGTTCAAGTCCCCAATCTCCCGATGCTATAGATGCCTTCATCACATTTTGTGCTGACCAGGATATACGATTTGAAGAGTGGTTGGCTATCAGCTCACCGAGATTTGCCATTCTCTCAGTTGGTATATGGGATCTTAAGTTAAGTGTCAAAGGGTCATGGTCGCTCCAGATACATTCCCTCACAACCATATCATCGATGATGTTTGCAATTTCCGCACTCGTGAAGATATAGTCGAGGGTACTTCCATTCCTTCCATTTTTCCAAGTGAATTTTGCGGGTCTATCATTCTTTGTCCTGCCATTGATTACTTCAAGATCCCAGCATTCGAAGAAACTACTCCAACATTCTCCCTCGTTATCGGTGTATGTCTGTTTCCAATAGCTTTTGCTGGCTAGGTTCTGGTTGTTAGTGGTGCCCCCTCCATGGTTTATCCGGCAGTTTAAGTCCCCTGCGGCAATAACAAGATATTTATCATTTAATAACCTCCAGTTGCTGAGAAGGTCATTTAGAACATCTTGTATATGCTCTCTATGTGTTGCCCCCGGGGGGTTGTAGATATTTATTAATAATGTTTCTTCCCAGACCTCTCTTATTCTGAGGGACAAGACTACAGCACAAATATAATTGCTCTCCACTGAAATCCTTTTACTTTTGATTTTATTTGACACACCGATGGCTAAACCCCCATAGGGGCGCCCCCTTTGTCCTTTCTTCGCCAGGGTATGATGAGTTGTGTATCCGTCCATGGCCGTGGGCTGTAATAGCCAAGTTTCTTGCAGCAATATAATGGGGTAGCTATTAATGAGTGATAAAGACCCCTTATCAGTGAGAAGATGTTGGTGGCCATGGGTGTTCCAGCTCAGTAGGGAATAATCTCATGATTGTTGTAGTACCATTGGTAATGAATCGGCCAACCATTTCAACGTGTTTTGAATATCCGCCATCTGAACTTTCTTCCCCAAAGGTTGGGCGGGTTTGCAGCCATTAGCCTTAGGTGGGGCAGGATCGCCACTTGGGAGACAAGGGTCCTCCTTCTCTTTACAGGCATCCACCTCTATCCCAATTCGCATAAGGCTTTTTTTGTGAGAGCGGATTAATTTAGCTGATGCCATAACACAGCAATGGAGGGCTGTGACATTAGGGTTTCGTACGGTAAGTGGTTCCACAAAGGAAAAATCTTCCGAGCGTATAACACGCAATTGGGGGATCAGATGTAGTTTTATCAAAAGTTCGGATCTTGTGAGCCACTTATCCCTTTTCTTCTGGTTTAGATTTTTGATAACACAGATTTTACTGGCGTTAAAGTCATCATTATCTGTTGTCTCTA
Source organism: Ambystoma mexicanum (assembly GCF_040938575.1). Lineage (NCBI taxonomy): Eukaryota > Metazoa > Chordata > Amphibia > Caudata > Ambystomatidae > Ambystoma > Ambystoma mexicanum. The sequence goes on along the minus strand of NC_090933.1, from coordinate 127,584,835 downwards.
TGGGATCATGATGTTCGTCTTCCTCGTTTCTTGCGTTCCCAGATGAGGAGGAGCAATTAGAGGAATCATCAGTTGAGTTATCAGTCATATCATGGTGTGGCTCTTCCAGAATCGTACTGGTAGCTTCCTGAGGTATATCTGGGATAATCCAGCTTGTTAAGGTTCCTGCTCCTTTATTCATACGCTTCTTTGTTTTTCGCCCCCTTTTTTTTGCTTTTTTGGATCGAGCAGCGGGAGCAATAGTGGCTGGCAGGGGGGAGGCTATCTCGACTGCTACGTTTTTTGCTGCCTCTCGTCTTAGTTGTCGACGTTGTTTTTTAGTTAGAGGTACTTCAGTTGCAATCTCCTGAAGTTCCCCCAAGTGTGCCTCTTCTTGCTGATTCGTAAACTCCCGACCCCCCTTCGGTATTGGCGCTTTTAGCGGTATTTGGTCCGTACTTTCAATACAGTTGATGTTTCCTAGTTGAGCTAAAGAATTACTATGAATTCTCCCACATAGCTTCAACAAAATTTTTAAAGCAAACTGAACAGAGGCCATAGAGGCTTGAAGTTCTGCAATTGCTGCATTATTTAAGCTTTCAACAGCATTGCTCAAGTCTCTATCAGAGTGTTCCGGATCTTCCATATCAATATAGAGATCTGGAGAAGCCGATAAACGTCCTGTAGTTGATACTATAGGTGCGGTGGGAGTGGGATGAATAGGGTGTATTCCAGACAGATTTGAGGTAGAATTACCTGTTTGTTTAGGGCTACTTGGGGGTGAAAGACTCCGTTGGTCATTATGAGCCTCATTCAGAATTTGAGCTTCTACCATTGTTGGGGTAGGCTTCTGAGAAGTATAAGGCTGATTAAAGGAGGCCATTGATTTTTGGATAGACAAACAGAGATCAAGAAGTGAATTATTATCAATATCATTATAATTTGTTAAATCAAGAGCCTCATTATTGTTTTTGGGGGGCAGGAGGGATGGATGGTGATCGTCAGCTGTCGGGTTATCAATGGAGGATTGTGCTTTCGAATTGTCTTTGAGAAAGAAAGCCGGAATTGTGCCTTTAGCCGCTGCACCATCTGTTCCAGTTTGTTTATCTTTCTTAGGGCTTTCAGGTGCTGGATTATCCATTTTCCCCGCCTTCCCTTTGCGTAAATCGTACCGTGGTTTAGCAGGCTTTGATTTACCCATAGTGCTGTGAGTGCCCTTGAGCTGCACTAAGGGTTTATGGTGACAATCAGGTTCTATGGAGAAAAATGAGCACTATTATGTTTTCTCACCTGAGTGTCCAATATGCGTACACGATACTCCAGAGTAGTCCGTACTTTCAGCACGCAACAGTCACGTAACAGTAGTCGGCCTTTGCCCCTGCCGGGCTTAACGCCGCAAGGGTGGTAGCCTGTGTCTTTTATATCGGGCCGGAATCACGTGATCAGGGCACGTGTCGTGCGGGCCCCGCCTCCTCCAGGAAGCGTTAGGCAGCAGTGGAGTCGGCAAGAGTCGAGGAGCGGCTCGCAGTGCCGAGTGCAGGTCCGGAATGCAAATAAAAGTAAAATCGCCGCTTTTCTCAAGTGGTGACACACAGGGCGGGAGGCAGCCTGTGTCTTTTATATCGGGCCGGAATCACGTGATCAGGGCACGTGTCGTGCGGGCCCCGCCTCCTCCAGGAAGCGTTAGGCAGCAGTGGAGTCGGCAAGAGTCGAGGAGCGGCTCGCAGTGCCGAGTGCAGGTCCGGAATGCAAATAAAAGTAAAATCGCCGCTTTTCTCAAGTGGTGACACACAGGGCGGGAGGCAGCCTGTGTCTTTTATATCGGGCCGGAATCACGTGATCAGGGCACGTGTCGTGCGGGCCCCGCCTCCTCCAGGAAGCGTTAGGCAGCAGTGGAGTCGGCAAGAGTCGAGGAGCGGCTCGCAGTGCCGAGTGCAGGTCCGGAATGCAAATAAAAGTAAAATCGCCGCTTTTCTCAAGTGGTGACACACAGGGCGGGAGGCAGCCTGTGTCTTTTATATCGGGCCGGAATCACGTGATCAGGGCACGTGTCGTGCGGGCCCCGCCTCCTCCAGGAAGCGTTAGGCAGCAGTGGAGTCGGCAAGAGTCGAGGAGCGGCTCGCAGTGCCGAGTGCAGGTCCGGAATGCAAATAAAAGTAAAATCGCCGCTTTTCTCAAGTGGTGACACACGTTATAAATTGTCTTGCTACGGGACTGATCTTGCTCTTCGACCGGCGATCAAGTTTTCATACAGCCCCTCCAACCCCCACCTCCCCCTCTATAGCCTACTTTCTAATAGTATGTGGCATTTATAACATGCCTGTACACAAGTGCTTCTCCCTGTTTCTCCTCTGTGTTTCTTATTCCCCACCTTGTCTGTTGCCCAGGCGGAACAAGAATTACATTTTTTAGAGGAATTTTGCTGACACAATATTAGTTTTCTTGGCACATATAAAATAGATATGGCCGAAATAGGAAAACAAAGCCGACAAGGACTGCGATCTGGTAATCAAATTGCAAAATGTATGACTGAAATCCTCTCTGTCCCAAACTTTCCTACTTCTTACATTCTAGATGGTATGTTTATGCAATTGGCGCATAACACAGCATAGAGCATTACAAATAACAAGACACTTGACGCCCCCACCTCCCCTATTAACAAACCCCAGTCGCCCATAACAACTGAGCCCCAGAGTAGGCCACATCGCTTTCCACTGATATAGCCATCTGCCAAGGGGCGAGTCCAGGCTTCCCTTGCAGTTCCTCCATCGTTAGAATTGTGTTTACCATGCATTATGCCATTTCCCCAACATCTTATAATGTTTAGTCTAGGATCCTCTTTGTTTATATGCTTGTTTTTCAAAGTCCATCGATGTTTATAGACCCAACCTTCGAATCCAACACCATGGGCACCTCGTTTACCTCCTCCCCTCCCTGGCAATGTCCCTCTTTGCTGTTATCAAAGCCAACGTGAGGAACAACCTATCATATCTAGTACAATATATCCACATAATAGGTGCCCCCATACCTCAGACAGAGCCAGTTTAGAATCCAGGTCTTGTTGTCAACCTAGTACCATACTTATTACAGCAGACTTTGCATCCCGGTTTGTCAGGCGTTGGTGGCATGACCAAATCGATTGCAGGAAAGTGCCTGTCGAACACTTACATTTTGTATCTGTCATCTTTCCTCCAGCCCGTTTTTATAAGCAATTCTGGTGAGTAGTGGACCATGTGTAGCATTTTAAATTGAATCAGAGTGTGTTGCTAATCGCTATTTCTTTAGAAGCATCCATCGCCTCTAGCCAATCCCCTTCCTCTATTTCCCCCGTTTAGCCACGTATGTTTCTTTCAACTTAACCAATGGATCTGTGGTGTTATTCGCAATAAGTATAAATAGCATAGAGATTGACTTATTTGGGATCACCTCTTCCATCACCCAACCTTCAAGTGGAGATGCCAATGGGGAGTCAAGTTCAACTATGCGTTGAGTGCCTGCCTGCACTTTAAATACCCGCTGTTTCAAGTGAAATTCATCTTTGTACTCTCTATAGGATTTTAATTCACCATCCCTAATCGTGTCCTCCATCCTTAGTGTCCCTTGTTTTGGGCAGTTTCTACCAAATGTCAGGTTGTAGAGTTGCCATAGAGAAGAATTATGCCACACGCATGCCACGTGTGTCATCTTATCACCCTAGCCTGCCTTACATCTCAATTCGTCCAAATCGTTTTTGCCAACGTGCCTGACAGAGGAACTATAAATAGACTTATTTTGCCGCAGGGCACCTGCGCATGCGTGTAACAACCCGTGCGTTCCTACTCCAGTGAAATCTCTGCTTTATCCTTGCTTTAAAATATATCCAGTCATTAGGTTCTGCCATATGTGAGGCCCAGTCCTATTGTTGTAGGTCAGGAAGATCCAGGTCCCCCTCTCAGTGTTTTCAGTGTTTTCAGAGTCATTCTCAGGGTCCCATTACCATATAATACGATTATGGACGCCCCCATTCAACTTCTTTATGGCGTAGCTTGCAAAATATGAAGACTGTGTGGGGAGGCCAACATTTTAAAATGTGAAACTCTGACCAACGGAAAAAGTGGCAGCAGCGACCAGTGTTTACCAACAGCCAGACTCCATTGAGTAGAGGCTCTCAACCAGAGTAAATAAGCCATATTCCTTGCACATGAATACCAAGGTATTTAAATGAAACTGGTGCCTACTTCAGCAGGCAGTTTCCCAGCTCTTTGGAATGCTCCTCTCTCACCATTTAACAATTGGATTTATCCCAGGGTATCCGGGGAACACTATGATCACTGAGTTCCCTGATGATATGATATGATTTGATTGGTTATTTATAACGCGCTTAATACCCAGAGGATTCTAAGCATGGACCCAGGGATCAAACCTGTGTTGTTCCGTGTCATCTTGCTTCCAAGGCAAGCATGTTGCCCCCTGAGCTATCCTCCCGAGCCTTTGCCCCTTCATATTCTTTCAAGGTATACCCATTGATCTTAACCTTAGCCACCAGCACTGTGCACAATAGTTACTGCAAGCTCATGAAGAGTGGTCTAAGGCCCATCTTCTCTAACAGGTCCCATAGAAAGGACCATTGGACTGAGTCAAATTATGTGTGTGAGTTCAAGGACAACCAACCTAGCAGTGGCCCTGGAATTCTCCCATATTCATCTGTATGAGGGGTAAATGTTGCAATCAGGCCCAGAAGCCTACTAGCCAACGCCTTTAGCTAATATCTTGGTTTCTCCCTTTAAAAGCAAAGTAGGGCAATAAGAACCCATGGCAGGTGCGGAATCTACCATTTATTTGTATCAGCACTATCATGGAAATTCTTAAATCCAGAGGGAGACCCACTTTCCATCTACTGTTATGGATCATGCATAGAAGATTTTAACACACACTTCACTTGCTATTTTCTGGTCCCCTATCCAGGAAATTTGGAGGTCTCGCAAAAAACCCTCAAATGTCGGTGTGTCGCTGATCCTGTCACTGATATAATTTTGTGTAGTATGAACAACATGTTCTTTGGTATAGGCCCTGTTCACCTACCACGCAGAAATCCATCTGTCCATCTTATCTGTACTCACCAACCAGGCTAAAAAGGTACCTGTTTTATTCCCCCCTCCTTAAAATTCTCCCCTCTAAGAACCAGCTCAAGTGACTCACATGATACAAAAACACACTTTGAAATCACCTATGTGCCCTTTCAAGCCGAGAATGCAAACTCATTTTCCAGCTATGTGATACTCTGTTTTACCAGATACAACTCTCTGCCTCTGCCCATTTTCTTCCTGGCCATTATGGCCTTAGCCCTTTCCATCAACAGAACCTTGTATGCCTCACACAAGACACAGGCACACATTTCATTGCCAGCATTTTCTTTCAAATTGTTAGTGGCCCGCTCGGTAAGCTTGATCATTACCTCTGATGAGTCTGACTGTCACCTCTGGAGGTAATTCACTTACATCACTCTTGGGACATCCACCTGCGGGAGAAAATGTAATCAATGTGTGACGGAGAATGACGCACCCCTGAGCAAAAGTACACCTCAGGAATTGAAGTTTGCCATAAATCAGTCAATCACAGGGACTAGGCGCAATAGTATAACTTGTCTGAACAGATGTAACACCAGTTACCTTTCTAGTCCTATCGCTGACTCTATCAGAAATCTGAAGGCTCCCACAATTAGAAATGATCCACCAAATTAATCAATCCTTTATTACGCGCTTAATACCGGCCACCAGTCTCTAAGCGCAGGACCGGGATTCGGGCTGATGTTGATCTGCATTGTCTTGCTTCCAAGACAAACACATTGCCCCTGAGCTATCCTCCCGTCCCATCTTCCGCCTTAATTAATACTATACTTAGCCATGAATTTGCGTGTGACATGCGTGATGTGCACATACATTAATCAAGGTGATAATCTCTGCCCCCAAAACATTTATATTATTAGGTATTTACTGTGGTGAGTTAGAGAAACACCCCATCCTTTTGTGTGAGGGAGAGAGCCTCTCCTTATACTCTTTTCCCTAGATACTCAACATCCTCCTCTCGGAATAAAAATGTTTCCTTCATCAGCGTCAGTCCTTTCTGACTCAATATATATGAGAACTCCACTCCGAGCATCATCATGCTCCTTCCCATTCCTTCCACATACCAATATGTTGCCTTGAAAACAGTGTATATTTTTGACGTTTTTGGAACAATTTAAACATGACGTTTTGAAAGACCGAGGCTGTGGACACTAAACCAAAAGGCATGTGCCAAAACAGAAATAATCCCTCTTGGGAAATTAACGCAGTGAAGTTTCCTGACCTTGGATGCAGCTCCACCTGGTGGTATGCTGACGCAAGATCCAGCTTGTTATATACTTAATACTATCCCCTATCAAGCTTAGCTTCTCCCCCATGTTGGGCAACAGGTGACACTCCACCAGCACATTGTTATTCACCTACTGCAAATCCACACATGAGCTAATGTCACTGTTTTGCTTCTTTGCGACTACCAACAGCGATATCCAATTCCTCAGTCCCTGCTTGTCAATGATCCCTCTCTCACATAACTTCCTTAGCTCATCTCCCAATAAACCTCTCAAATCCATAGACACTGACCTTAACTTTCCGGCTACAGGCTTGGACCCGTCATATAAGATTATTTTGCGAACTGTCCCTTTCAATTTCCCCACACTGTCAGGAATAGCTTTACCCCTATCACCAACCACTAGGACTTGCTCACAAGTATTTGGATCCAATCATACCCCCAACTTTCTCTCTCACTTTCAAATAAGAAGGGATGCTCCATTCTTTGTCACATATATATGTCCCATAGCTTCTCTTCCTTTAAATATCAATGCGGCAGACAAACATCCCAGTATTTCGATTTTGTCCATGTTGTATACCACTGGACTAATCTCTGGATGTATCAACTCATCTGTCTTTCATCCTAATATCTTCTCCCACACATCCCTCAAAATAAGTGACACTTTGGAACCTGAATCGCCCATCATGTGAACCATTCTCCCATTTATCATATTGGCCACCATGGGAATTTCATCATCATTTTCATCACCTTCTCCTACAAGGTTTCTGTTCCACATGTCAGCCCCTCCTGCACTCTCACTATCATCTGATTCGTCTTCTGTTTGTATGTTGTCATTTACCAAACCCACACTTTTCCTCCCACCATTAAATCTTTTGTGATAGTTAGCAAGTGTTCCCAATGGTTGTATCTTTTTCACATAAACTTCCTTCCTGGATAGTTCGGTTCTGCTGCCAGATGCACCTGACTTCCGCAATGAAAACAAGCCCTCCCTTCTGCTTCTTTCCACCCACTTTCCTTGCATTGCTCTTTTTTTTCCTCCTGTCTCTTTCTGGTGCATGCCCCTCCTTCTACTTTCAACACTGCTTTAATGATTTCCTTCTCCACCATTTTCACTTTAGCCAGTCATGCTAAGCAATGCAGGCAGCGCACAACTCTTTTCTAATGCTCATTACTTCATGTAAGAAAGGGTAATTCTTGAGCCAAAGTACTTCCCTTATCTTATCTTGGTAGCACTTAATGATGAACTGATCCCTAATGTGCTCATCAAACTTTCCTCCAGAGTTACTCGTTCGACTAACTCCCTAAGTGCTGTGACGTATTCTCCCACGCTTTCCCTGCCATGCTGCTTTCGCATGGCAAAGTTGTGCCTTTCCAATATTGTGCTGTCCTTTGGCTTAATCTAGTTTCCACAGTGTGCAGTCCATTTAATTTACACCTTCACTCACACACTCCCCATCCTCTAGTTCAGGGAGTGTTTTGTGTATGTGTTGAGCATAATATCCTAGGCAGTGCATCAGCAACGAAACCCTCCTGTCAGTTCCAACATTCCCAACACATGCTGCTTTCAGGGAGTTCATAAATCCTTTCCTCCATGCACTCCATTTTATCTTCAGGGGACAAGGGTGTGCCATGAATCCAGCTGGACCTGGGATGTTTTGCATTGCCATTTTGTTTGTTGCCTTATTTTACTTTCCTACTGCACTTCGGTGGGTATAGGCGTTTGCTCAGTAGTTATCCATCAGGTAATCCATCGTCGTTGCCCCACCACAGCGGTTGTTGAATAGTTAAATACTCCAAGTTCTCTATGGAATCCACAATATCACGTTTGCGATCCTTTCCTCAAATTCGTGTTGCTTCTTCTTCTTCTTAATTATCGGATGCGTGGCAGGACCCACATAGGCGCTTCCCATCCTAAAGGATGATGTGCACCAAATCCACCAATCAATACTTAGCTCACATAAACTCACAACTCCTCCCACCGCCCCTTCTGCCTCACAAAATCCAACATCACACTGCTCCTCCTCCTGCCTCTCACCCCGTCACCTCCCAGCAAAGCCTTCCCATTCTGCTCAGCCACACCCAGCACAGACAACCGAACCCTCATCAATTCTCTCTCCTCAACATGTCTCTCACACCTAAGCAGAAAATGTCCCACAGTCTCAGGCACCCCACACACCGCACAGTCCCTCGACTCACGCTTCCCCACTCGAAACAGACAGTCATTCAGCCCCACATGCCCTATCCTCAACCGAATCAGCATCACCTCCTCCCCCTCCTCCATTCCAGACTCCCTGCATCCACCTTCACCGACACTATCCCACGAACACCAAACATCCACCTGCCCTTCACCCCACTCACCCACCTCTCCTGCCACTCATCCATGACCCGTCTCACCACCACAGCCTTCACCTCATCCACACTCAAAGGCAACCTCACATCAACCACTCCCCTTCTCATACCCTCACCCGCCGCCAGATCCACCAACTCATTAACCAAAATGCCACTGTGACTGGGGACCCACGCCAACTCCAAATCCATTGCCCCACGCACACACCGATCAATCGTCCTCCTGATGTCCAAAATCACATCCTTCCTATCACCATCACTTGCCACAATCACCTGCAATCCACTCAATGAATCCGAGAACACCACCACCTTCTCATACCCCAACTCGCACACTCTATCAATCGCCAATGTAATCGCCACCAACTCAGCCGTACAAATAGACACATCATTCGTCAGTCGCCCCACTTTATACTCCCCAGTGCTTTCCAGATAATACGCCATACCCACACTCCCAGACATAGGATCTTTCGAACCATCCGTGAACACCTTACATCCTTCCTTCCCTGCCACATACGCCTGACCCAAAGTCTTGATCTCACCCCGCAAACCCCGCTTCTTCGACACCACACTCGCCAACTCTTAACACACCTTTGGAGACCCATCATCCACATCGGCCATCTCACCAAATCCGTACCCGTCACAGCCAACAACTCGCCCACACCCCACTGCACCCCTTCTCCCACATGTGAAACCCCAAAGTGCCCCCCTTCCTCCTCCACCGGTCCCCATAGTAGTCAAACCTCCAAATATACTTCAAAGGTTCACGCACCGGATGAGCCACACTCTTCGCACTGCACTTCACCCACCACCTCATATTCAATGCATCCCTCCTCAACCCCAACGGCATCTCCTCCACAAGCACCTGCACCGCATTCACTGGAGAGGACCTCATCACACCCGAACACACTCTCAATTCCCCCGCCTGCACCCTATCCAACCGCAGCTTCTGACTCGCTGTGAAACCCACTGCCACCTGACATCCAAAATCCATCACACTCAAAATCAACCCCTTATACAACATTCGTAAACAATTCTGCTGCGTACCCCACTCTTTCCCAGACACTGCCCGCAACAAATTCAACCTATGTTTACACTTATCCACCACACCATCCACCTGCAAATTCCAGTTCAACTTCCTATCCAAAATCACCCCCAAGTACCGAAACTCCTCTATGCTCTTCACCCTCACACCTTTCAAAACCAAGTTCAACTCCTGCTGCACCCTTTTCCTCGAGAAAACCATGCTCACACTTTTATCCACAGACACCGAAAAGCCCCATTTCCCACACCACTCCTCCATACGCACTATCGCAGCTTGCAGCCGACTCTGCACCAACAACAAACTCTGCCCTCTTACCCATACCACACCATCATCTGCGAAGAAATCCACCTGACACCCGATTCCCGCCAAAGCCCGAATCAACCCATCCACCATTACATTAAACAGCATTGCACTAATCACACTTCCCTGCGGCGTCCCATTCTCCATCTTCCAAACTTCAGACAGCACCCCCCTCACTCTCACCTGAAAGGTCCTATCAGCCAAAAACGCCCTAATCCACTGAAATATCCTTCCCTTCACACCCATCTCCAACAGTCTCACCAACAACCCACTCTTCCACACCATATCATACGCCTTCTCCAAATCCAAAAAGAACGCTCACACCAACTCCCCATCGCACAATGCCTCCTCCACCCCAGTCACTAACCTCACTAACTGATCAGCTACTGACCGATTCATCCTGAACACACTCTGAAAATCACTCAAACACCCATTCGACTCGAAATAAAACCCCAATCGCTCAACCACCATAGTTCCATAAACGTACACAGCACAACAGTCAGCGCAATCGGCCTATATGACTTACACGCCGTAGGAACCTTGCCACCCTTCAAAATCGCCACCACAATTGCTCTTTTCCACAACTTCGGCATAACTCCACTCTTCCAGATCTCATTGAATAGAGCCAATACCTCTAACTTATATTCCACTGGCAACTTCTCCAAAATACATACATGACCCCATCCACCCCTGGGCTAGACCACTTCCCCTTCCGAATCGCCCCATCCAATTTCTTCACTACGTACGCTTTTCTGAGCACTGTCGCAAGGTCATCCTTGCTCCCCCAATGCTCATGAGATAGGTCTGCTGCGGCCTGGACCCAAAAGTTCTGTACTTACTTATTCACAGCTAGATAGGGGCCGCAGCATCGGTACAAGCTTGCATGTGTCCATTACAGCCTGTTGGCAGCACTCCTCATCCACATCTTCACGAGAGGTTGACCCACAGAGCTGCTTACTGATGGCAGCAGGGGCTCCCGAGACCTCTCGTCTCCAATTTGTTGTGAAATCACACTTGGGATACGTGTGTGTATAGTGTGAAGTTCTTTAATAAGGTCTGAAATAGAGGCCCTGCTCCAGGCCGTTCATCCTCTTCAACACCAACAGCCAACCACTGTGGAAGCCTTCTCTCACATTCTAGATAACATTCTCGTTGCCATGGAGCAGGCTCTTTGTTAATAGATATAGAATACAACAATCATCTGTATATGTGTATGTTATATGTAGGCTTTTCTCAAAATCTAGCCTTTTCGCAAAATGTACCTTCAAATGACAGCAAATCAATATAATTTACATTGCATTCTGAACTGGTTCGAATAATCTATCGTGTTTGCTATTCCGGAGGTGGTATTAAACTTGATTTGGTCTTCAGAGAGCTCATGAACCACTCGTGTTTGCTAAATTAATGCAGAAATAATTGGTGTGTTCTTACTGTGCTTCTGCGATGGTTTAAAGATTTTCCAAATGCTAGTCTGACATATTTCCTCCAAAACAATATTCCTGGTAAAAATGATGTACAGTTTTTAAGCATTTAATTATGCAGGCACAACTCGTACTTAACCAGGTTAGGGCTGATATCTCCTATTCTCTTGCCCGCGGAACATCAACTGTAGATTTGTTTGAATGTTTTCGTCTATTTATCACCCTATGCATGAGATCTAAATCCAGGTTATTAGTGAAAATGTACTGGGTGTTAACAGGCAGTTGGCTTTCAGACTGGACCACAATGTGCAAATAATCCTTAATGCAGCAGATCATATGTCATATTTGTGTACATATTGAGGACATGAAAATCTGACACTCGGATTGAGATGAGGAGCATACATGATGTATAATTATTTAACATGGGCTTCAGTTCCCAATTATCTATGAGTCATATTTACACCGCAAAGGCAACCAATAGGCCACTACAACTTGGGAATCTTGTTATAGTCTCGCTGATTGTGCGAAGAACCGAACCATGAGACTTATTACCGCCACCACCTAAAATGAGATGGGTTCATGTTCCATATCTTAAAATATAGCAATTTTCTGCAACATTAAACATATAGATGTACATACATATGATATGATATATGATATGCTATGGCATTTATAATGTGCCTATACACAAGTGCTTCAAGGCGCGACGAGGCAAGGGAGGGGGAACAGAGGGAAGACAGAGATAGCGATCTTACTAGGCCAGGTGACATTGAGATTGGGCAAGTGCAGAGGAAGGGGGAAGAGGAAAAGTGTGGGGGGAGTGGGAGGGACCAGTGCAGTACATGGGAACAACAGTAAAAATAAATAGAATAAATAAAAGCAATAAGTAAAGTGTGGCCAGCTGGTGGCAAGTGCAAAGGTAAGTGCAGACATCAGGCGTCAAGTGATGGTAGGGGGCTGTAGGGATACAGAATACAATCCCCAAGTGCAGAGGATGCCAGGGAGGCAGTGCAGGGGTGTAACTGTCGGGGGAGGGGATTTGGGCCCAAGATCAGAGGGTGGCCAGGTGACCAGTGGAGTTTCAGATTCAGCCAAGAGTTCATCAGGGGCGAGGAGGAGAGAAAGCAGAAGCAAAGAGGAAGGTTTTGAGGTGCTTCCGGAACCGGAGATGGTTCTCCTCAAGTTTCAGGGAGGCAGGGAGGCTGTTCCAGAGGGAGGCCCCAGCTGAAGAAAGAGATCTACCACCAACTCGTTGCTTGGAGAAGTGACTGACCCTGAGGGAGTTGCAGGCGGATGAGTGAAGAGCTCGAGAAGGATGATATTTAGGAACAGAGAGTTGAAAGTATTGAGGCCCCAGACCCCAGAAAGCCTTGTGGACAATGCAGAGGGTTTTTAACTTAATCCTCGCCGCCACTGGGAGCCAGTGCAGGGATTTCAGTCCTGGAGAGATACGATCCCTGGGCTAGAGGCCAAGGACAAGGCTCGCAGTCCTGTTTTGGATGAGTTGCAGAGGGCGGAAAGTGCAGGCAGGCAGATTTAGAAAGAGGCTGTTGCAGTAGGCCAGCCTAGAGAGAACCAGAGCTCTAGAGACAGTGAGCTTCTGGGGGAAGGAGAGGAAAAGAAGAATGCCTTTGAGGAGGTGCAGCTGGTAGTGTGACTTCTTAGAGACGTCAAAGATGTGAGATGGGAAGGAGAGTGTGGAGTCGAAGATGACCCCAAGGTTTTGTGGGAGCAGAAAGGGGGCCAAGAGAGGCCAGCCAGACAGTGACAGGAAAGTAGGGAGCAGGTGTGCCAATGAGGAGAATCTCAGTCTTACTGGCATGAAGGCAGAGGTCATTGGCAGCACACCACTCTTAGATAGCAGACAGTCAGAAATGAGTCAAGGGGAAGAGGTGGCAGGAGGCAGCCTGAAAATGATTTGAGTGTCATCCGCATAGCACTGAAAGTTGGGGCACAGAGCAGCAATGTGGTGGCCAAGATGTGCCAGGTATTGGTTGAACAGCCAGGGATAGAGGTTAGAGCCCTGGGGAACACCACAGGTAGAGATAGAGATAGAGGAGAGGAAGGACCCAAGTTGGACCTGGGAGGGTCGATTGGCGAGGAAAGAAGTCAGCCAAGCCAGGGCCTGATCGGTGATACCCAGGTTACATGTACATGCATGTACGATAACCCACTAAAGACTCAGCATAATCCATGTAATTAATTGAGCAAGCTCCTACTACTATCTTACATGCAATTAAAATCCCCTACACATTTAATAAAAAAAGAATGTACAAACTTAAACTCTCTGGCCTTTTATCGTTTGGATTTAATGTTTATAAAAGAGAGCTAGAGGATACATTTATGATGACTCTACCACTACCACAATATTACAGTACTAGCACAATGGGTTTGCCATTGTTAAAAAGGTAATTTAATAAGTATTAATTATCACTAGTAAACAAACATAGGATTTATATATGTAAATTAAGGTGACAGCCTGATAAAACCTTGTAGTGTAATGTGGCATTGAAATATATCCATATAATAATGTTTTCTACTGAAGTGCTTTGCGAAAAGGGTACAAAATATATTTAGCTATGAGAATCAAAAAGCTTGTGGATCTAAAAGAAATTTTAAATAGAATGACATATTGGACACAAAAGGCCTGGGATCCAAACACAAGTCTGAATTGGACAGTTTTGGAAAAATCTGCTGTACCATTATAGAAACTTTGCAATGGTACAATTACCCTCCTGCAAAAAGCATATTCTTTCAATGCAAATTTGCACCAGGGCAATTTTCTCTGCTGGCCTAGACACTGAATTCTCAATGCTAATGGAGAAATCTGAATCAAGGGGATACCCCGAAACAGTCCTTCAAGAAGCAAAACACAGATCTGACCAGTTCAGTAAAGAACATCTCTTAACTCAAAGGAAGAAAGACCAGGAAACACCCCTATTGTACATTTCGAAATACTCCAGACAAAGTTTTCAGGTGGGCAAAGCCATAAGAAAACATTGGAACATTCTTCACAATGACCCTCCACTACAGGAATTATTCCCAAAACCACCAATGATGGCATTCAAACGCGGACAGAACTTCTGCGATAAACTTGTGAAAGCCGAAAAGCCTCCAAAAGACAAACAACGTGTCCTTACAACAAGAAAGACCGGCACCTTCCCGTGCCTATGTTGTACACATTTGCAATAACGTGACCAAAGGGGACATAATCTCACATCCACAGACAGGGAAAAAGATCAAACTTAGAGACTATGCAACATGTCTAACCACAGGTGTGGTATGCAATCAAATGCCCATGTGGAAAATTGTATGTGGGTCAGACCACAAGAGCCATTAAAGATAGGGCGACTGAACACAAATCGAATATAAGATGTAAAAACATCAAGTCACCTCTGGCAAGACACTTTTTGGAAAATAACCATACTGTGACACAGCTTAAATTTCAAGTTTTAGAAACGGTGAACAAACCGTCCAGAGGAGGGAATTACCAAGCAATACTGTCACGTAGGGAAACATTCTGGATTCACTACCTCACTACTCTGCTCCCCAGAGGGCTCAATGATGAATTTTCACTAAAAGGCTTTGTATAAACTGGATATGTAAGATCTGATGCGACAATGAAATAATAACCATCTTATCTCTCTCCTGTGATATTTATCACTGGCAGACAATTCTGAACAATTGACACATAAATGTATTATCTGCAATAACAACTTGTCTAAAGATTTGCTCCAGATATACCTCTTTCCTGATCAATGTTTTTTTGTGCAAGTCATGCCCATTGAATAGTGCAGACAACTGCATATGTATTTCATAATATGTGAATCTGTAGCCAACGACCCAAATGTTCTAAGTATATTGAACTTACATTAAGTTTCATGCTATCACGTCTCTTTACCACTGATTATTTCTCCTCCTCTTACCAGCTTGAGTCTCCAAGACCATTAATAGATGAACATTAGCTGAACAGCATGGTAATTCCAACATGGCCGCTAGAAGGACCTACCAATTCTAACTGGGCTTGATTACTGTTTAGTCCTCCCTTTATGTTAACTCAGTTGAGAACCACTTCAGTTCCCATGCGAGGGGCATATTCCAGGCTTCACGCGTTGCAAATAGTTACATGAACGCATAGCCCACCTCGCAGAAAACATCCTTAATGGATGTTCGTCTACATGCCAGGGACGGCGGACACCAATCACAGCAATTACACTAATCACAGTAAGTCACAGACTCCTCGGATTCTAACTAGACTTGGCCGCATTGAGCAAATTCCCCTTTTTTTCATATATGTTGTAACGCGGTTACGCGTCTCATTCACAGTACTAGACAGCAGCTTTACAGAAGACACTAAGGCTACAGATATTTTTCGGCGCCCCGCGGCCGGTCGCATATGTTAATAGAAACCAAAAGATGTTACATGGACAGACTTTTTGACCCAGCACAAGTTAACTTCACTCAGCTTTTAAACGCATATTTTGGTTAGTTTGAAACCTTTATTCATGTAATTCATCGTTCCAAACTTTTGCATTTGGGGACCCCTTAGCTCACACAGACTGGTTCTTACACTTTGTTCATAGGACCAGCACTGTGACCAGATTTCTCATAGGACATGGTATATAACCTAAGGAACCACGATTTACATAGCTGCCCGGGCACAGCTTTTCTGTAAAATCACCCAAGCACAAAAACGAAACTCACCAACCTCATCCTGGTTTGTGTCAGTCTTGAATGGGAACTCCCTTGTGCACATTTTAATGAGTATCTATACCTGCTCCAATTATATTACCAAAACGAATATTGGAGAACATTGTATATGCATGTTAATTAGACAGAGGGATTTAGGTATTTTGCTTACTTCTTTGACCTACAAGCACATTACTAGCTTATAGCATGGAGGCTGTTGGCTACAGATACAAACCAAAAATGGTCAATTGTCTAAAATAATCTTTGAATAACGTTACATTTAGAAATCACGTGATATATGTTTGCTAGTTGGCAATATAGAATGGACTTAGCCTCATTTTCTCTCATTTCTAATTTGCAGTACAGAAGTTTCATCTGGCTCTGGAAGAAGAGAATGTCTTTCTCGAAACGCGTCAGCCATTTTGTGTGAACCGAATTGTACTAATTTTATTTTTACAAAATTGTTTTTCCACTCAATGATTAAACACACTTCTTTGTAATACGGTTATGTTTATAGCTGTTTCATTTTAAATCTAAAAACGAACTAAGCATTGACTATTTTGCTATGAATTAATGATTTAACCGTCAAAGGACGGGATCGTAAGGTGTGCAGGGCACGGGAGGCTTCCATCATTGGATCCTCTTTTCTTTGTGTAACTTTAGTGTGGTGGCTCTGTGCCAGGGCCACTTTTCCTCCCCCGCACCTAAACATAGTTAACATTTGATCCAATAATAATAACGATTTAAAACTAAATAACCTCAGGTGTGCTCCACCCAGTTCTTTGTTCTGCAATTTTCTCTCTAGTCCTTTGTCCTGGTAAAAAAATGCATTGAAAAAATTCAAAAATTTTTTTTGCACTAGGGCTATTTTTGCTTTAGTTCTATTTGTAATGTCAATGGTGCAAACATTCTGAAATGCCCCCACCTCATATGCAGAGTATGGCATAATGACTGGAAAAGACATCAAAGAGCACCATAAATTATCGCTATACTGAGAAATGCTAGTGTGGGCCAATTTTATTTGTCCAAGTGGGCTACTTTTGTGGCCTATGTGGGCCAATTTGATAAATTACTAGTAGTTTTGACCAGTGTTACTGAATACATATTCTTTAAAATGCACAATTTGCATCACATTTCATCTTTTTTAAAACTCCCCCTTGGGTACTACTCAACAAAAAGAATGAATTGCCATTTGCAACTGTGGACCATCTTTTCATTGGTGCCCGGGACAATTTTATGCCTGCCCCGGTCGCCCCTGGAGGCAGCTGTTACAGCTGAAATGGCAAGAGGAGAAGACGTTACTAAGCAACTAAGAGATCACAGGTTGGTTGAATGAAAAGTTGTAGCGATTGTAGATGAAGTAAAAAAGAGGCCTGATCAAATTAATGAACGGCTTGAACAGCAATTATATGCTGTTACGTTATGTATGAAAAGGGCAAACAATCACCATATGGCTTCTTGGCACTGCTGGGTATTCATGAAACAGTGGATGAACCTACTAATTTAGTTCCATAGCATACAGCAGGGCAACCAGAAATTGTTTACCATCTAGTCTCTCTTTTCCGTATCCTGGGACAACTGGGGAGATAATATGTTAAGACTGCAGTCGTCCAGCTGGTTGTCATTCTTCTATGACGAGTGCCAGATTTGATGCTGTTGATGTGTAGTCCAAACCCTGAATATTCAGATAGATAAACTAGGTCTCAGAGTTCTGCACTAATTCCTATGTTCTTGGTTTTAAGTATCACACTTTTACTATTGGTTTCTTGGGCACCAGGGACATAAACCAGCGACTTGTTGGAATTCAACCGCAACAAAGGCAACACACCTGCCCTGGTATTTACCTCCTCTGTTAAGGACCCACTGGCTACATTCCCTTCCCTTAGTCTGGGCTGGCCACACTGCTATACCTATCCAGCTTAATCATACTTCCTCAGCCACCTCGCTTGACTTAAACGGCTCAGAACCCTGCACCGCTCAATAATAAATTCCCCCCTGGAAACACTAGACAAAACACTTAATTTGCTTGGCAGCAACCCTCAACCTCTCGGCAAAAAGGAATGATGTGCTCAGTACATTTAACAGCACCCTGCTGGGCCCATTCAAACCCACCTCCACCGCACTGAGATCACACCTTGCTGACCAAAGCTCTTTGTGCTGTGGCATTCTGACAGCGATCACTCCATCCATATGGAATAAAAGGTCTGCTGGAAATCACAACAAGCTGACCTCACTGCCCTGAAATCCTTCACAGAAGACTTTTCTTAACAACCAAATATAGTTTCTTTTCTTCTACCATGGCAAAGGCATCCAACAAAAGCAGAGCTATCTTCAAAGCTGTCAGTTAAAACTCCACTCCTCATCCAGATTCAACAATCTCCCAATTCATCGGCAAGTCTAAGGTCTTCAATATATTCTTTATAGGAAGAACATACAAAATCAGACAGTGTATTGATAGTTCTAGTGAAGTTGTACCACTTCTCAGCTCCTTGCCAATACCTACTTGTAGAAACCCCAGATGGACCAAGTTTAGGACCATCAAACTGGAACATCTGTCTAACACCCTTTCCACCATCAAAGCAACCTCTTCTCAAAACAATATACTACCGCCTTCATGATGAACACCATCACAGTGGAAGCACTCTCATCACTTTTAAATGTCATTAGTCCTCATTCGTGCAGGGGCTTTTGCCAGATGGCTTGTAGACAGTCGGATTCATACACTACTGATACATTCCCACACTTAAGCCAAAAGGCCTGGCAAAGTATTCTCCCATCATGCATCCATGTTTCACATGCGAATCATAGAGATAACTTTTGCCCTGCAGCTAAATTAAAGGACACGTAAACATGATATGTCATATTACAATATACCAGTCTACTCTACTACCCAGATGCAACACTGAGACTGTCACTGATCAGGCCATAAATAGTGCTGTTCCAATCATCGACAAGACTGCCTTCATTTCTGCAACACTCCTCTGCCAACATTGAGATGGCTAGCCACACACCACCCCTTAATATCATGTCCTTATGCATGGATTTCAATTACACTGTCCTTTAATGGCTCATGTCCTACTTGGGAAATATGCGCTATATCATCAATAAAACATCCAAAAGATCACTCTGAAAACTCAGGTTTGCATTCTCTTCCCACTCATCTTCAAACTATACATGGAGTCATTGGGTAACTCCTGGTCAACCATGACATCACGTTACACCAATACACTAAATACACATAGCTCTATATAAACGTCAACTAGATCCACAACATCCATCATTTGAAAGACTGCATTTTCTTCGTAGAGACCCGTGTGTTAAGTGGCTCCCATAAGATGTCCTTTACAAAGACAAAATTCATCATCCTGGGCACCTCTTCAAAGTGCATAGAAGTTCAAAACTGGATGAGATGAACCTTAGGATGTCATCCCTTCTCCCCAAGAGGGGAGGCTTTCTCCATGGAACCAGGGAGGAGAGGACGCTACCTGATAGTCCCCCTGTGGATGGGTGGATCCCATGGGGAGGGATTCCACCTCTGGGATACAATGAGGATATCATGAGAGAACGCGGTACCCACAACATACTCACATCTCTCCTTTACCGCCACACTCCCCATCATTGTTTCCCTCTTCCATTTATTGTTACACATCCACTCCTAGAACAAGTACTGAGGCGAGGAAGAGCAGGGATGACCTACAGAAAGTTTTAACTAAATATACTGTGATGAGGGAGAGAGGCGGAGCCCTAAAGTATCATCCGCAAAGTCACACTCAGCATACTAAACAAAGAGGTATGCAGAGTATAAAGATTGAATAAGGACTAGTAGTCAAGGCAGAATGTCCCTTCTGGCACCGCAAGGAAGCTGGAGGTCCTCCTGTCCAGAGGAGAAGAACCTCTGCCTGGGATGCAAATTCGGAGGTTCAGGCACCTGTGTCCGGTTTGCCATGGAGAGGCAAACAATGAGGAAGAGAAGACAGAGAGACTGGTGAGAGGTGCAGGCAAACCACACATATTTTGAGTTAACCCTGTTGTGAAGAACTGAGTTTTCATCATCTGAAGATGAACAATAGTCGACCTTCCAGAAGAAGGGAGCCATTCTTCTGGACCAAGAAGATTACCTCTTTCCTTAGTTTAGTTTAGAGTGTAAGGGACGGAAATGGTTTTGACAGAGGGCGGTGGACTTTTTGCTTGAACGAGCATCCTAACGGAATTCTTAGTTTTGGTTGAGTCAGGGTAACCCCTCTTACTAATAGGGTCAGGTAGGGATTTTCCTTTCTTTTCTCACAAATAAAAGTCTTTAGCAACCACCATGCCACCTGTGTGTCAACCTCGTATTCCTGCACCTTTACACATAATTAAAAAGCTAAAGGTTTTCCCTCCAGCTGAGCGATAGCTCCAAGTCACTCGGCTTCAACAATGATGTTGACCTCTTCTTCAAGAAAACGCAAATGGATTGGTGCCAGCTCAACCTTCTCCTCAAGATCGGGCCCTTGATCTTATTCAAAGACTGCAATACCAGCCAAGCTTTCATCCACATTGACCTGCATGTTGGCAATGTCCCCCTCATAGTGTCCCCATGTTCGCTCTGGTTCAGTTGAAATCCACCCAGCATTCCACATGCCATCTCATGTTAGGAGCAAGGATATGCAACCAGTAGCCCATGTTCAAGGAGGTGCACTGGCTGCCAGTTAGGCTCGAATCACCTTTGAGATATGAAATCAAATTGGCTGCCAGTAAGGCTCGAATCACCTTTGAGATATGAAATCAAATTGGCTGCCAGTAAGGCTCGAATCACCTTTGAGATATGAAATCAAATTGGCTGCCAGTAAGGCTCGAATCACCTTTGTGATATGAAATCAAATTGGCTGCCAGTAAGGCTCGAATCACCTTTGAGATATGAAATCAAATTGGCTGCCAGTAAGGCTCGAATCACCTTTGAGATATGAAATCAAATAAAAAAATCATTTTATTTTGACGTGTCATAAAACCGCATATAAAATACAACTTGCACATAAATACACAATCCTTGTGGCACAATATTAATACACTGGAATAATCAATAAAAATGCAGTATTCACTCAATGTCACCGGAATAATGACATCATGTGGCCTTAATTCTTATCAATAATTTCCTACGGTGTCATACAGTTTTCAAATAATTTGATAGTGCGTACTCCACATCGAGATTCGGTGTGTTTTTAGAAAGGGCCTCACCGCTAATGAAGTTCTCACCTGGTGATTATTTAGACATGTTTTCTGTTTCTCTTGTCGTACATCATTATAAAAAGGTTGCACAAACATAACTACGTTGGCCAGACTCTTCCACAGTTGTGCATAATGGGCATGGGGCAGGGTGCACTTGGATTCCATGATTACACAAACGCCATTGCTGGCGATATGCCAATCCTCAGTTCAATGAATAATGTTCGTGCATCAGGAGGACATATATCATCAAGGAATTTCTTAAAACATTATATAAGTTTAATAATTGAGAACTCTCTATACAATTTTCTTTTCATGGCAGTTTTCCAGGTTAGCTCCTCAGCCCAAGCATGATAAGCTTGTTGCACTTGTTGAAGCTTTTTGATTTAGTTTTGGTGTCAGGCTCAGTCCACACCTTTTGTTGACCTATTTTAAACAAGGTTTGTTTGACAAATGTGAACCATGGTAACTGTGTGCATGCTGCGTTCCCCATTACGTCACACATCTCTGTACCTTGTGTTAAGTTATGTTTGGACCATAACTTGATCCTATAATAGACACGTTTCAATTTGGCCAGCTCGTCTATTTCTATGCATCCTAATTCATAGTGTAGGACTCTTGTGGGAGTTGATCGAGGAAGGCTTGGTTGCAATTTTTAAAACCTATTTTCCAAGACTGATATGACTCGTATTGTTGCAATGCCCTTATAACTCTGTGCCATATAAGGCGGCCTCCCACCCTTGATTTAAACTAATTCAGCGTTTTCCAGTGCCCTTTTCAAACCTAGTGAATGCTGCACTGTGTTTGATCACAGTTCGATTGTTTTTTTTAAATATTCTCACCCCAGCTTCCTTTTGAGGGGAAACGTAAAGCCAGATAATCATAAGATTCAATGCAATGTTCTCCAATCGATGATCATAGACTCAGTGCTTAATTTGTAAAAGAAATTAGTGCTAGGGCCCAAAAATTTGCTAGCACTCCGGTGACACTGTGGGTGGGCAATTCCCCACAAATCCGAGTGATCTGCCCCCGGCTCAGGTTACCGCGGGCAAATCGTTCGCATGAGAAAGGTGCGAACTACCAAAAGTTTGCACCTTTCTCATGTGAACACATACATTCTCACACACAACACACCCATTACACACCCCCCACCCACACCCCCAACATAAACAAACCACACTTACCTTGTCTTCACGCTGGGTTCCTGCAGCGGCAGTTCCCTTTCACTTCCGTGATCGGGAACCGGCGCTGCAGGGTCGTTTTCTTTTCTTTTTATTTTTTTTAAACGGAAGGCTGCGGGGGTGTCCCCCGCAGCCCCTGCTCAATATACCATGAAGTATAGTGAGCGGAGTGATGCGGGGGGCACCCCCGCAGCCCCCATTTTTTTTCTTTTTAAACGGAAGGTTTCGGGGGTGTCCCCTGCAGCCCCCGCTCACTATACCATGAAGTATAGTGAGCGGGGTGATGCGGGGGACACCCCGCAGCCCCGTTTTTTTAATTATAATGCTACCACCAAAGGTTCGAACTTTTGGTGTTCGAACCTTCGGTGGTAGCATTTTTAGATCAAAAGGTTCATACGAACCTTTTGATGCGGGAAAATTGTCCTAAACCGTTCCCTGCAACTGCTGCCTCCACCCACAGCTGCTCCCCACAGTGTCGGCGTGCTAGGGGTTACACTACAGCTCGCACCTGTTCATTGTGGTGGATGGATGCACTGACTATTAAAGTGACTCTGAGACAATAAGTTCGAGGGGCTCAAACTGAAGTGCCAGGGCTGAGCCCTGTCAAACACCCGTACAAATTAATCACTGCTATAGACTTCCAGCCTGTTCATTTCTTCGGTCTGCTACTTCCATGACATGTCATCGTCGGGGTTTTGGTATAATTAATGTCCAGACCTTTTCTTCTACACATATCGTCAAAATGGGCAATTTGTTTGTGGAGGCCAGTTTGGGTCCTGGATATTAATACAGCGCCAGCCATGAAGAAGAGCCGAACCCCATTCTTAGCACCTGCCAGAACTGGTGCATTGGCTTCAAGATGTTCTATTGTAGTAGCTGGTTGCATGTCCCTTTGCTGATAGGAGATTTTTTGAAGTAATTCGAAAAAACTCATAATTTCTTTTTTGTATTTGAGTGGTCCTCCTTTCCTATATTATTATCCCTACCCTATACCCCTCCCCACCCCTTATAACCGCTTACCCTCTATATATTTCGATTCGTTTTTTCATTCAAAATCACTTCGAAAAAACTCCTGTCGACAAAACAACGCGATAACGTAGCAGCTATATCATTTATGTGCAGCGAGAATAGCGAAAGCACAAATAGGGAACCCTGCCTTACACCCATATCAACATTAAATTAACAAGTATACTGTCCGTTAAGACCCCACATAAGACTCCATCAAAGGCAGCTTTCATACCAAGAAAGCCCATGCATAGTGACATATTTTTCAGTTTGACATATTTCTATGTTACTAAATTCAATCTGAAAACTTGGTCAACTGTTCTAAGGCTCTTCTGGATCCCTGCTTGCAAGTGAGAGGTAACTTTGCTGGTTAGAATCCAGTCTTCCAGATGGGCCAAAAAAAGGGTTCCGCCAAAGATCCTACGAGAGGCATCAATTGGCGAAATCGGGCGGTAGTTTGATGGAGCATATCTTTCACCTATCTTGTATAATGGCACTATGATGGCTTTTGCTAAGGTTCAGGAGTTTTTCAATAACTTCCACCTCTGATTTGCTAAAACCGTGTAGACCAATCAAAATGCCACTAAAATTAAATATACAGTCTGTCAAATTATAAAAGTATTTACAGTGGACAGAATCCTTCACAGTGTATTGTTATTACCAGAGCACGGTTTAACTGTATCCATTTGAGAGCTGTGGTGGCGGCCTGGTTTAATGGGAATACGAACCAGTCATGTATCTTTTGTGATGCTCCCAGAGAAGACCTGGCACATTTTTGTTTTTGTTTTGTGCAGCTTTATTGGCCATTAGAGAACGTACGTTGAAACCAGTTTTGCAGGGACAGGGATTTCGCTGTTTTGAGCCTGCTCTGCACTATCTGTTATGGTCAGACTCAGTTTAAAGCTTTATTGTCATTTTTAAAGAATGCATTATCTGTGAGGAAATTCGTATTGAAATCTGCTTGAAGAGTTAATTTTTAAAAAATATGTTTGTAATGCTTTTATAGTCTTAATGCGGTTTGCGTTTTATCTTTTGATATGTAATTATGCTGTCTACTTTGCAGTTTTTATGGTATGTTTTGTATTCCCGAAATAAACTTTTACTGAAATTATACATTTTCATTACATCTTTTATTGAAGCATAAAAACACTTTGATACTGAAATGACAAAATTAATACAGATTACTAGGATATTTAATAATGGATTCATATACAAATCACTTCAACTCTATTTCATATCAAATTCATGAAATTCTCTGAGCGACTTGCGTGTAGTGGAATCTCATCATTCAAGAATCTAAGCTAAATGTATTCCTATATTTCTCTTATGGGCAATATTATCTCTGGTAATGAAGCATTCATGAGAATGGATATTGCTTAATGAACAATAATCTGCTAGTATTAAAGCGTCTAGACTTTGAGAGCCTCAACCACAAAGATTTCAACTGGGGGAAATCAGAGCATTCCTTGAGCATCTAATAGCTACGACAGACATGATTCAGACAGCGCGGCCTGGAGTATCTCTGAGATGCCCTTGAGAAAATATTTGTGAATCGTATTTGCACGTGACCATCTCAAAGATGGTTCCGGCAGCTCCAGTTTTGCTCCTCCATTTGCAGGCTTTATGAATAGGGTATAAGGAAGCATGAACAAATCTGAGATTCTCATGTCCGTTGAATCTCAATAGTTTTGAAATTCATCAAACCTATATGGCATGTAATGCGTTATCATTTTCTTATCATGGTTGGTAGATAGGTAACATTGAATACCATTAGGGAGCAAAGCATATATTCCCTAGCTGAGGACTTGCTGGATAGAAGTAAACCACCATGCACACAAGCTGTTTCCACAAAGTGCATTTTTAATGATCTTTAAAACTCTTTCAGTCTCTGACGAGTTATAGCCTATTGAAGTTATTGTGCTTTTCCTATCATCCACGATTTGTATCTTCCTATGAGCCATTCATGATCAGATACAAAACTAGGATTTCAATTACACTGTCCTTTAATGGCTCATGTCCTACTTGGGAAACATGCGCTATATCATCAATAAAACATCCAACAGATCACTCTGAAAACTCAGGTTTGCATTCTCTTCCCACTCATCTTCAATCTCTACATGGAGTCATTGGGGAACTCCTGGTCAAACATGACATCACGTTACACCAATACACTCAATACACATAGCTCTATATAAACGTCAACTAGATCCACAACATCCACCATTTGAAAGACTGCATTTTCTTCGTAGAGACCCGTGTGTTAAGTGGCTCTCATAAGCTGTACTTTACAAAGACAAAATTCATCATCCTGGGCACCTCTTCAAAGTGCATTCATGATCAGATACAAAACTAGAGAAGGGGTCCTCTTATTCAATATACCGACGAGTGATTCTGAGCCGGTCATGTCAATATTTTTGCAGAGTCTCAAATGTACATGTGATGCCATGGAGGACAGAGAGAGAAGTCCACGTTGCAGCCATGTTGACTGGATTGACGTTTATTACCCCAACCTCAAGCATTGACTTCAGAATCGCCTTTCTAAAGAGGTATGTTGACCATATCACAGCCCCCCAAATTGTATATACAAATAATTACAAAGGACCAGCTTTCTCTCAGTAAACCCTAATTAATGGAAGGACACTACGGCTTACAAATTCATCATGAAACCTATTTAATACAGAATGTATTTGTACACATTTGGATTTCTTTGTTGTAATAAGAAGCTTTCATGTCATTGTATGGTAACATATAACCTTAATGCATATATTCATCCAGAACCTACAATGTGACCTTCCCCATTGCACAAACCTTTGTCACATTTTTATATTCTTCTGATCTCCATTTTTTTGTTATTAACAGACTGATCACTTTGTTCATTGTTCTCCTGAAGTATGAACAACAATATTTGGAAAGTAACTCTTTTTCCAGGAGACTGGAAGGGACTAGGTGCCAATCTGGGTGGAAAAGAATTGAACAGTGCTAATGCAGCAGACATGTCTGTCACATACAAAGTGAAAAGGAATGAGGCCAATACACAATCTTGTCTTTGCTTTGTGTTGGTCTCGATCCTGTCTGAAACAATCCAAGCTCCAGCGAAGCCATGGGAGTACATTGACCAGATTTGTGAAAGCAATCCAGATAGAGGAGCCTATGCTGCCAGATTTGCGCATGTGTTCCTGCTGCCTCAATGATATATGATATGATATGATAGAGCATTTATAACGCGCCTATACACAAGTGTTTCAAGGTGCGATGAGGCAAGGGAGGAACAAAGGGAAGACAGAACAACGATCCTACTAGGCCAGGTATCATTCAGATCGCGCAAGTGCATGGGGAGGGGGAAAGGGAAAAGTGCGTGGGTTAGGGAGAGGGGAAAGTGCAGTACATGGGATAGTAGAATAAATAAGATAAATAAAACGGCCACTGGTGGCAAGTGCAAGGTAAGTGCAGACATAAGTGCTCGTAGGGGGACTGTAGGGATGCAGAAAACAGTTTCCGGGTGCAGGGGTTGCCAGGGAGGCAGTGCAGGTGGGCAACTGGCAGGGCCTGGGCTTGAGAATCAGAGAGGGTGGCCAGGTAACCAGTGCTGTTACTGCCAGGAATTTAGCAGGGGAGAGGAGGAGAGAAAGCAGAGGCAAAGAGGAAGGTTTTGAGGTGCTTCCGGAACCGGAGATGGTTCTCCTCAAGTTTCAGGGAGGCAGGAAGGCTGTTCCAGAGGGAGGCCCCTACTGAAGAGAGAGATCTACCACCAACTCGTTGCTTGGAAAAGCGACTGACCCTGAGGGAGTCCGATGTGGATGAGCGAAGAGCTCGAGAAGGAACATATTTAGGAAGAGAGTTGAAGGTATTGCGGCCCCTGACCCCAGAAGGCCCTGTGGACAACTCAGAAGTATCAAAAGCAGTTTTAAAATCAATGAAACAAAAGGGGGGAAATGATTAAGGGACTTCGGTTTTAACCAGGAGGATCAACCAGTTGGTGAGGTCCGTAAATCCTACAAAGAACCTGCCTGTCAAAGAGGTAGAATTCCTTTATTAGCCACCGATTCCCTGCGTTAGTGTAAGCTGTTTCTTGAAAATGTAGTTATAAAATCCAATGTGCCTTTTTGTATGAACTGCGCTGAGGAACGCCTGCAAGCATCTAATGGCCCCTCACCTTAAGATATTTCCCTAAAAAAGGGAAGAATTAAAGGTCTCCACAAAGACGAGAACAGGTTCAACCCAGGATTGGGTTGTCCTTCTGTGTCAACCACCATAGATGACCTTACTGTAGGCAATTCACAAAATAATGTTTTTTTGGTGTAAAATTGCAATACACGAGCAATGGGCACTAGGGGTCTGATAAGATCATTGGTATTAGTACATAAGCAGGGATTCCTGTTTCAGGGGTTTATTTTTTTAACTTCTGGGGGTGTTTTCCAGTGTTTTCAAACATTTTCAGAATCTGTGTCTCAGTGTTTTCCTGTTTGCTCCCTTCAAAAAAATTGCAGATAACTGTTTTTTTCCTGTGTAAATGCACAAATATTAATGTATTGTTTCATTGCGTGCCATTTGTGAAAACGACCTTTCTACATTGGCACTGGACAGGGGCCCATTTGAAAATGGTGTTAGGGATCCCCTTGCTATAGCTAGGAAAACCTATCTTCAAATGTTTACAAAAATGCGTTGCTTTGGAGCAGTTTAAGGTGTTTAAATGCAAACGGTAGTGGAAAAATTGTAAATATTTTCTCTGGGGATGAGCAGTTTGTGTTGGTGCAGTTTTCTATACCCAGAGCACATTTCTAATCTGACTCTGGTCAATATGCTTCTCCTTGGAACTAATTCGGAACAATATGCACATATGTATTTTTTCAAAGAAAATGATGTAACATTTAATGTGCAGTGTTTTTTAATAATGTGAGTGGACAGGAGGGGAAGCAAAGGGAGAAAGCAAACAGGCATACATGGGGGCAGTAGGGCCCTTTTCCTACTGTCTGCCAATCCCCTTCTCCAGCCACCTCTTCACTCCCAAACCTCCTCCCACCCGTGCTCAGACTAAGGCACAGCTGGGCTCGGAAAACAGTATTTTTCAGTTTTAACCTATGAGGCACTTTTTGTTATGGGGATGTTTTTCGGGTCTTTATCGAATTTGAATTGAAAACAGGAAAGCTTACATGTAAGTCAGAGATGTATATATTATATTCCTTGTGCATTTGTTAGGCGCTTATACAGTAAGTTAATACTGTTGCAAATCTCCCACATGGCAACAGGAAGGGGACATGGGATTGACGAAAGCGAATAGAGTGGAAGATAAAGACGAACATACCATGCCTTGTGGGTATTCAGAATGTCCAAGTGCAGCGAGAGAGGGGATGTGTGGATGGGGGTAAGTGCTATGTGGCCTAGGGCCCTATTGGGTAGAAAGTGCAAGCCTACAGGATTGAGGCTGGTGGGTGCTGAGGCAATTGCTGTAAGGTAGGCAGAGGCTGGGGTGATTGGGTAAGGGAGGCCAGGTCCCCAAGGGATACATAAAGGCCCTGGCCACCAATCACAGTGACTGTGATATTAGCAGAGGAGGGATGGAGAGAAGGAGGAGGTGAAGAGGAAAGTATTGAGGAGCTTCCGGTATTTGAGGAAGTCCTGCTCAGGACAATGGGGAAGGGGAGGCTGTTCCATAAGAGGGAGCCAGCTGAAGAAAGTGATCGGCCTCTGGCCCTCTGTTTAGCAAAAAACTTAACACACCAAGAGTTGGTGCCAGAGGACTGCAGAGGTCTAGAGATAGGGTATTTAGTAAGAGAAAGCTGCAGATAGCTTGGTCCCAGACTCTAGACAGCCTTGTGGATGATGCAGAGGGATTTGAATTTAATCCGTCCTGCAACCGGAAGCCAGTGAAGAGGTTCTAGGGCAGGAGAGATGCTGTCCCTGGGCTTAAGGCCAAGGATAAGTCTGGCTGCTCTATTATGAATTAGCTGTAGGGGTCGTAAAGTGGAAGAAGGTAGATTCAGGAGAAGGCTATTGCAGTAGTCAAGCCTAGAGAGAACCAGGGCTTGTGTAACATTAAGCTTCTGGGGGAAAGTGAGAAAAGGGAGAATTCCTTTGAGAAGGAAGAGTTGAAAGTGGGACTTCTTGGCAATGTCCTGGGTGTGAGGGAGGATGGAGAGAGAGGTGTCGAAGATGACTCCAAGGTTTCTGGCTTCAGAAGAAGGAGCAGAGGGAGAGCCCACAGAGGATGGCCAGAGTGAGGGGAAGAAAGATGGAGCAGGGGTCCCAATGGGAATTATCTATATCTTGCTGGCACTGAGGCAGAGATTGTTGGAAATACACCAGGATTGGATAGCAGATGGGCAGTCAAGGATGATGGAAAATGCAAGAGGGTCAGCAGGAAGTTTGAAAAAGAGTTGTGTGTCATCTGTGTAGCACTGGAAGTTGGAGGAGAAGGAGGAAATGAGGAGTGCTAGCTAAGCAAGGGAAGTGTTGAAGTGGAGAGGTTTGAGCCATGGGGGACACCACAGGTGGAGAAGGAAATAGGTGAGGAGAAGGTGCCCAGAATGACTTGGGATGAATGTTCGGTTAGGAAGGAGGAAAGGTAGTCCAGTGCCCGCTCAGAGATACCAAGGGATCGTGGAGCAGTTTTATGAGGATAGAGTGTTTAACCATATCGAAGGCAGAGGAGAGATCAAGTAGGATGAGGACAGCTGGATAGTTAGAGTTCAGAGATGCAAGCAGCTCTTTATGGGTGTTCAGAAGTAGAGTTTCTGTTCCTCTGGATATTTGGAATGCAGATTGAGGGTCATGGAGACCACCAACAAGTTCAGTGTGTGAGATCAGTTGTGGAAAGGCAAGCTTCTCCACCATTTTCCCAAGGAAGGGGGTGATAGAAATAGGGCGGTAGTTGGCTGGACAGGTAGGGTCTGCTGAAGGTTTTTTCAGGCGGGGGTGCACAAAGGAGTGCTTGAGGTAGGATGGCGAAGATCTAGTGGCAAAAGAGTGGTTGCACAGATCAGCGAGTAAAGGGGCAAGAGAGCCAATATTGTCCTTGATGGTTCTGGAGGAGCAAGGGGAAAGCTGTTTGGAAGAGACCTTCATGGAGCAGACGACTCTGGTGACTTCTCCAGGTGTGATAGGGGAGAAGGATGAGCAAAAGGAATGAGTGTGAGAAGCTGTAGGAGGCAAGGGGGTGAGGGAGGGCTTGGGTGGGAGGGTAACAAGGGTGCTCAAAATGTCCAGAGTTTTAGAGGTGAAGTGTGTGGCCAGTGCACTGCAGAGGGCCTGGGACTGAAGAGCGGAGGAGGAGACTGTGGGAGGGTTGGCTAGTTCCCTGCAGATTTTAACCCCTTAAGTGCCAAGGATGAGTATGCTCGTCCTTTTTGCATAGACTTGCATAATAGCATGGCAGTTGTTTGAGTCACCGACACCTGTGCCTGGAAGTGGGCCCTTTTCTTGGCACAGATGTACAGTCTGTATTACCTATGGAACAGGAGGCAGGCCAGTTTGTCAGAGGGTGAGCCCGAGATTTGCCAGTTCTGTTCCACAGCACTTGCATTTCAGGGGTGCAAGTTCAGAGTCGTACCAGTTGTTACATTTGGAGGTAGATTTCAGGTAGACCCCCCCCCCCCATCCAGGTTATCTTCCTGCACTGGACCACCCCCAGGTACTGGATCCAATAGCGATGGCCGTGTCCTGGCCACCTGGATGCAGATCCCGGGGACTAGCGGGTGAGACACCTTCAAGAGTCTCACATTTAGCAGTATGTGGAGTCTGGAGGCCGATTTATAGTTTGAGGAGAGTGGGAAAAAGGTAACCTTAGGCTCAGACAGAGGCCTAAGTAGTGGGCCTCGAGCATGAGGCCGGCTTAGCCTGCTGGCTTCCTGATTGGCCTTAAGGCCCAGCAGCAGGCCAATCAGTGGCCCGTAGCATAGAGCAGGTGGAGTGGAGGAACAATGAAGCTGCAGTCCACCATGTTGGAGTGATGTTATACTCCACAGGAATAGTAAACCTCCAAACCCTCCCAGGCTACTGTGATGTCAAGATGCAGTGCGGGAGAGATCTTCTGTATGAACAGCCCAATCAGAAGTGAGAAGCGCGTCCCCTGGGCTTTTTTCAATAATTATTGTGCAAAAACAAAAACAGCAAGGAAAAACGAATTCTTTTGACTAGGTTGCTTCGATTCCAGGGACGTTACATTGAGTTTTAACCTCCCATGTTCTATTGGAGTGGACCTCCTTGTTCACCGACTAGTATCCAGCACTTTATTTGCAGCTGATTTAAAGGTCTTGCTAACTAAGAGTGCCAAAACTCTGCACCATCCAGGAGTGCCAGCCTGTAGGGCTCTTTTTCTGTGGTAAATCAAGGTGTAAAACCAAGGCATAAAGCTGCTTAAGGCCTGCTGTAATGCTCCTGGACATTTTAGAAATGTATTGCAGGTTGGAGTGAGAGACAGGACGGGGAAACCGTTTTCTCCACATCCTTCCTGTTCCACCTGCAAAACTTGCTCATTGTAAACCTGCATTAGATTTTCATGCAAGCGTACCACTAATAGATTCCTATGAAATCTGCCTAAATGTATCACCTGTAAATGCTATCTGTAAAGCTTTACATACAGGCAGCATCTACATCTTTTACAAAGAAATAAAGAGTAAAGCTGATTTCACCTGTATTAACCTTTTACTTTTGCACTCTGTTTTGCTAACGTAGAGCATTGTAGGGAACCCAATAGCATGTATGTGCTAATGTTGTTTTTTTTCCCTGCATGCCATTACTAGTTTTGAGAAAATTGGACCCTCTGTGTTTTACATTGTAGTTAAGGGGCCCCACTAAGTTCACCAAATGTTAAGTTAAAACTGTGAAAACCACTTCAAGCGTATTTATCTTGTTCAATATTATGGGATTTCAAGAAATTGAATGGTAATTGAATTGTACAATAGGATAGAATACTCATGTGCCATATTCATGCAATGTTAAAGGGTACTATAGGTAGAGTTTACCATTACTTTTGCATGGTTATTCCAAGACACACTCCTTGTGACCACTGGAAGCTAATACAGTACTTGCCATCCACATTTGAAAAATCGGCCAAGACAGAAAACACCTGTTGCCCTGATACAAGTTCTGTTTTCTTGGAAAGTGATCGCTGGTTGTTTATTTCCTTTATTTCCATCCCTGAAAGGCCTAAAGAGAAACTAAAGCCACCTCCCACCTCTCTCCAGATTGTGACCCTAGACAGAAATTGTGCCGCCGACAGTGGAGTAACTTTGCTAAAAATGTTGGGGGGCATGACATCTGAAAAAAAGGTGCCCAAGGCAAATGAATGGGGACAAAATGGTGTGCCATGAAAGTTGGGGGGACAAACACCCCTGTCCCCCCTAAAATTACGCCCATGGCCGCCGACACTGAAGGGATTTGTCCAAGCAGAGTGCATATTGACATATGAGGATACGTTTCAGCTTATCTACGCTTCTCTGGGATTCATGAGTACTGCATTAGAAGTGGAGTGGTTTGAACTCTCTCCTCCTAATGAGGTGGAGTAATGGGACCTTCTTTTGAATCCCGCTTCCCCAATGCCTTTTTGAATTGGGCTTTTTTTATTTTAAGTTGTTGCTTTTATTTCAAAGTCAGCAAATGGAACTAGGGGTGTACCAACATTCATCTTCAAGTAAGTATTCAGCCGAATTCCGGCTGAAAATGAGGTATTCGGCTTCAGCCAAATAATGTCCACTCTAAATAGTTTCTGCTACAAAATACTGTAACTTCTGCTTTGACTGCACATGCTGTGGTCACTTTTTTGAATGAGTACAGGCAGAGCAGAGGTGGGAACTTGCAAAGTCTCTGCCCTTCATGTGCTGGACAGCCAGACTTTCATCTGATGGTTTGCTGGGAAGGGGTCAGCTGGGGCAAAACTCTCATTGTGTTGAATGTATCTCTGGTCTCCCCTGTATTTTGCAGTTGAAATCCATTGAGCTGGAACAATAGTTTATAAAGTTGCTATTGGAAAATTATATTTTCTTTTGGCGCTTAATGATTTGCTGATGACCTGTATGAGAAATCTGAAAGTTGCAGGTTCCAATCCCACCAATTCCCAATCCAAACAGTTTAATGTAGTGGATGAATATAGCTGTTGCAGAGATTCCAGTAAGTTCCAAACTCTGAGTGAAATAGCTCAGGAGTGTGCCTGCAGGAAAGAACTGTATTCAGCCTGCAGGCGAAGGTTCTAAAGCAAGCAAGCTGGCTCAGAGGGAAGTGTGCCTGCGGACAGAGATGTGCTTCTAATATCGAAACATAGGTTGCAATTCCTGCCCTCAAACTTTATCATTTTACCAAAATGAGTTCCTTTGAATTGAGCGAAAGTGACAGATGTTAATAATGAACGTGGCTATATTTTGTTTAACCAACATGCCCCAGTCTGTGGCAGCAGAAATATATCTCCCAACATTAGAAAGTTAAAAAAGTGGGATATTTGTGTAATAAAGACAAGGAGATACATGTTTACAATTTAGAAACATTGGACTAAATGGATTTATAAGTGAAACAAATAAGTAAAATAAATATGCATATGCCAATTAAAGATCTGAAAATCAGCACTGCCCCTTCCCTATATGGTCAGCCGAGCACCATGGAAGACTCACCATTCCCTATATATTTTTGTCTGCTGTTTGTAACCATGCCCCAAAACACCACAAATATACCCCATCCGAAAAGGAAATAAAAATACTATCTCTTAATGAAAGATATTTTTCACATGCCTCGTCCCTACTCAGTACCAAGGTAGAAAGCATGGCTTTTGCACCCCAAAGGTTTGTATTCAGTAGCACTTCAGCAATCAGTAGGGTGCTAATTGATGTAACTGCTCCTTTTGTGTTTCAGTGCCTTGCTGGAGCCAGAAGGCTAACGATGGGCAGGCCCAAAAGGAACATTGGAAGTACAGGTAGACCCATCGCAGTCTCCCCTCACAGTGATTTAATACTTTACTTTTGTGCTAGTCTTAGTTACTTGGATTCTACCCAACAAGCAACACATTTGAATGCACAGAAATGCAAACTGTGCTGTTATTGAGCCGTTTATTTTCTGATTATTTATTCCTTTCATGGTTTATAACAAACATCTTCCTTAGACAACAAAGAAACAAAATGCAATAAAGAATGGATATACATATTTTAAAAATGTTTTAATTTACAAAGTATTTTTTTTGTCTACATAATTTTATTTATTAAGAAGGGCCACTATTTGGTTCCGTATTTGGTTCTGGCTGAATACTTGTCCAACTATTCGGTATTTGGCCATTCGGTGCACCCCAAAGTGGAACAATGAAATACTGTAGATAATATGGGGTTGAAGCTTTGATGCTTTGGACAAGAATTTGAATCACAGCTTAGTGGTGGACGGGAAATGGTGCATCTATATAACAGCACTTAATAACTGGAAATAATCTCTCTATGGGTCAAAGTGTATCGATTCAGAAACCCTTGACCTCCAAAAATGCTTTTTTTGTGCCCTCTCGGCAAACACTCACATTTTTTTAATTACAGAACTACAGAATTTAAAACGTGTGCTTCTATATTGGAGCGGCACTGCTTGGTAACCGAGAGGTTACAGTATGTGCACTCACTTGAGATTCCCCCCATGTATCAAAATGCCCAGGTTCTTAACTCATTGAAAACTGACATAATCTTTGCTGAATCAATAGCAGAGGTAAAGAAACCCCAGTACCACCGACTCGTCTGGCTCATCTTTTCTGTTCTCTCTCCACCAGATCCCTGCCAGGCACTGTGCCATGAACGATGGGACAGTGGGCACTCTGCTAATGCAACATGGAGCTATGCGTAAGCCTCCCACAAAGCGCTAAGTATTGAGAGCTGGTTCCTCTGGCCACTTGGCTCTTTTTCTCTTGCAATCGAGTGCATGTGCACCTTTTCTGGGGATGATTCTGCCTCCTCTGTAGGCAGGGAATCTGAGCTCGGTTGTTACAGTGGCCGTCTATCTATTCACTGTGTGGAGCTGCCCCCACATCCTGCTTGATAACTATGCACATGATTTCCCCCCTGTACCTCCCACCCCACTGTAGTATTAGGTGGATACTGATATCCAGGTATAAATGTACCTTGCACCAAATCTCATGCAAGTAGACCTTCTAAAGTTGGCCGAATCCTTTTATTACTGTTTCCATGTACTAATACATTGGTGGACTGCTTTCTTGCATTCATCTGAGGCTGTTTTTTTAATGCTATTATCTTTTTTGGCAATTTATGCAGTTATTTTTCTTTAACATATGTGTGCATTTAAGACAAAACATACAATTGTGATACAATCATGTGCAACATTTAAACCGCACACAAAACTATTTACACTTCAGTGCTAGTACAAAGTATTTAACTACAAACCAAATATTATGA
This sequence comes from Ambystoma mexicanum, assembly GCF_040938575.1. Classification (NCBI taxonomy): domain Eukaryota; kingdom Metazoa; phylum Chordata; class Amphibia; order Caudata; family Ambystomatidae; genus Ambystoma; species Ambystoma mexicanum. Next base: position 127,548,975 of record NC_090933.1, on the reverse strand, counting down.
CACAGAACTGAGCATAGTGTAACAATTCAATAACATGCATGGATCTATGTGTGTGTCATGTTTTGTGACCTGACATAGGTATTGGTGCAGGCATAAAGTGACCAATCCAAAGGGCAGGTGCACATTTAAAAATAAGGACTTGTTGCAACGCTCTCACTGTTCTGAATTGTGGTAACCAGGGTTTTTCTCCCCCGGCAGGATTCTCAAACTTAGGTGGCCTCTGTACCTAATACGCTCTCACTGTTCTGAATTGTGGTAATCAGGGTTTTTCTCCCCCCGCAGGATTCTCAAACTTAGGTGGCCTCTGTACCTAATACGCTCTCACTGTTCTGAATTATGGTAACCAGGGTTTTTCTCCCCCCGCAGGATTCTCAAACTTTGGTGGCCTCTGTACCTAATACGCACTCATGCACTGGAGGTGCACTGTTCTGTAATGTGGTAAACTAGGGCTGGCCGCTCTCTCACTGCCTGCATGCTCTCGTATCGTCTGTCCTCCTCCCCCACTCCCTCCTACTCCATGGTGCTCTCTATCTCGCCTATCTTCTCTAACTCCTTCTCTATTGACTACCCTGCTATCCTCACTAAATCTGGTAGGAAAAAGTTTAAAAAGGACATTCTGGTCTCCAACCCAGGTCTCCCTATCGCTGACACCTACACTAGTGCCTGCTCCAAGGAAACTCTCACTGACATCCTCTTTTTCGTGCCTTCGCCTGACCTATGGACCCTTCATATGGTCTCTGTGCTCTCTCCTTTCTCCTCTTCTCCCATTAATGGTGGCACCCGTTGGGATGTCCTCTTGGCCTCCTTCCAGTCCTCTAAGGCCATCATTAATGTCTACGCTAACGGGACCGTCTTGGTCCAAGGCCCTCAGGCCAACCTTCACCTCTTTGACAGACGCTTACCATGCCTCATTAACTTCCTTTCCTCTCCTGCTGTCCCCCCTCCTCTGTCCTCGGCTACCTTGCCTCTACCCTCCCTCCCTGCCCCCTCTCTTGCTCCTTCTTCTACACCTCCACAGGGCGTACCTCTGATCTGTACCCCTCCCCGGAAGTCCTTCAAGGATGGCAACCTTCTCCACATTGCCACTCTTAACTCTCGCTCTGCAATCAAGCATTCTTCTGATATCTGTCACCTTCTTGAGGAACTGGACCTTGACGTCCTCGGTCTCACTGAGACATGGTTCACGGCCATCTCTGTCAGCAGCTTTGACACACTCCTACCTGACGGCTACAAGATCCTCTCCGTGCCCAGGCCCAACCGTGCAGGGGAGGGTGTAGCCCTTATCTTCCCTGAGTGGATTCCTGTCACTGTCACTCCTACGCAGTCATACTCCTCTTTTGAATGCCTTGTCTGCCGTCTCTCTCTCTCTGCTAGCCATTCCCTTACCGTGGCTACTATCTATCGGCCACCTGGTCAAATCTCCTCCTTCCTCTGCGAGTGGGCTGACCTCTCCTCCTCACTCCTGTCCTCAACCACTCAACTCCTCTTTCTTGGTGACTTCAACATCCACTTGGATGTCTCCTGTCCCCCCACGGGACTCTTTCGTGACCTCTGCGACTCTCTCTCACTCTCTATTCTCCCGTCTGGGCCTACTCATTCTGCAGGGCACACTCTTGATGCTCTGATCTCTTCTGACCTTCCCCTCTCCGTCCATCTCTCCTCTCCTCTCTCCTGGAGTGATCACTTTCTCCTATCCTCCCACATCACCCTCCCTACCCCACTGACAAAGCCACCCTCATCACTGCCACCCACCTTCTCGGTCATCCGACCCATGAAGCGCGTGTCAGTTGAGGCTTTCGCTGCCACCTTCGCACCCCCCCCCTGCCCATTCGGCTGACTCCCACCCTGACACTGCCCTCTCCATGCTCCACTCTGCTATATCTGATACTCTTGATATCCTTGCCCCTGTCATGAGAATCTGCCTGAAGTCCAAAGCCAAATGTAACTCCTGGTATGACTCGGAGCTCGTCACCCTTAAATGCAAGTGCAGGGTGGCAGAGAGGAAATGGCGTGCTTCATGTTCATCCTCTGACAAACTGGCCTGCCGCCTGCTCCAAAGGCAATACCGTCTCTCTGTTCTCTCCAAGAAGAGAGCCCTTATCCAAGCCCGCATCTCTGCGGCATCTAACAACTCGGCCGAACTCTTTAAAATCTGCAAGGAGCTTGCCAACCCTGCTGCAGTCTCTACCTCTCCTGTCCCCTCCCAGGCTCTCTGCACTGCACTTGCCTCTCACTTCATCTCTAAAACTCAGGACATCCTGTCCTCACTCTCCTCCTGTTACCTCCCTCCCTCTCTTCCTGGCTCTTCCTCTGGCCCTTCTACAGCCACCCCTCCTCCCTCCTTCTCTGTCTTTCCCCTTTTTTCTGCTGACGAGGTTTCCAGACAAGTCCGATCTATGAAAGTCTCATCTAAACAGGTTCACCCCTGTTCCTCCAAAACTATCAAGGACCACATCGACGCCCTGGCTCCTGCCCTGGCTGACTTTTGCAACCACTCCTTCGCCTCTGGAGTCTTCCCATCCCCCCTTAAGCACTCCCTTGTGCACCCTCTTCTTAAGAAACCCTCTTCTGACCCCTCCTGCCCGGCTAACTATCGCCCAATCTCCATCACTCCCTTCTTGGGCAAGCTCCTGGAGAAACTGTCCATCTCCCAGCTTAACCTCCATGCTGAATCTGTTGGCAGTCTTCATGACCATCAATCTGGCTTCAGAGCTGCCAGAAGCACGGAAACTGCTCTCCTGAACATCTGTGAGGACCTACTCTTGAACCTTGACTCCAACAATCCGTGTGTTCTCATTCTGCTCGATCTCTCTTCTGCCTTTGACACTGTCAACCATGCCATCCTGCTCAACCGTCTCCGTGATAACCTGGGTATCACTGGTCAGGCTCTGGCGTAGCTGACCTCTTTCCTCTCCAATCGACCCTCCCATGTTCAACTGGGGTCCTTCCTCTCTGACATCTTTTTCTTCACCTGCGGTGTCCCCCAGGGATCAAATCTCTCCCCCTGGCTGTTCAACCAGTACCTGGCTCTCCTTGCCCAACGCATTGCCGCTCTCTGCCCCAACTTTCAGTGCTATGCGGACGATACCCAGCTCATTTTCAGGCTACCCTCGGCCTCCTCCTCTCCTTCCCTCATCCCTGACTGTCTGGCTGCTATCCAGGAATGGTGTACTGCCAATGACCTCTGCCTTAATGCCAGTAAGACTGAGATTCTACTCATCGGCACACCCACTCCCTCCTTCCCTGCAGCTCTCTGGCCGGCCTCTCTATGCCCTCTTCCTGCACCTACCTGCACAGCAAAAAACCTCGGGGTTATCTTCGACTCCACACTCTCCTTCTCTCCTCATATATCTGACGTCTCTAAGAAGTCACACTACCAGCTGCACCTCCTCAGAGGTATTCTTCCCTTCCTCTCCTTCCCCCAGAAGCTCACTGTCTCACGAGCCCTGGTTCTCTCAAAGCTGGACTACTGTAACAGCCTCTATCTTAATCTGCCTGCCTCCACTCTCCGCCCTCTGCAACTCATCCAGAACAGAACTGCGAGACTTGTCCTTGGTCTTAAGCCCAGGGACCGTATCTCTCCAGGACTGAAGTCTCTACACTGGCTCCCAGTGGCTGCGAGGATAAAGTTCAAAACCCTCTGCATTGTCCACAAGGCCTTCTGGGGCCTGGGGCCTAAATACCTTCAACTCTCTCTTCCTAAATATCTTCCTTCCCGAGCCCTTCGCTCATCCGTCTCCAACTCCCTCAGGGTCAGCAGCTTCTCGAAGCAACGAACTGGGGGTAGATCTCTCTCCGCGGCAGAGGCCTCCCTCTGGAACAGCCTTCCTGCCTCCCTAAAACTTGAGGAGAACCATCTACGGTTCCGGAAGCACCTCAAAACCTTCCTCTTTGCTTCTGCTTTCTCTCTCCCTCTCCCCTGCTAATTCTTCGCTGAATCTGCACCGAATCTGCAACTGGGCCACTCTCGCCGACCTCGGTCCTGGGCCCAGCCACTCTCCACTTGCACTGCCTCCCTGGCAACCCCTGCACTGCGGGACTGTCTCTGTATCCCTACAGCCCCTTTCCCAGCACTTGTCTGCACTTACCTTGCACTTACCACCAGCTGGCCCTATTCATTTTATTTATATATACTTACCTTGTACTGCACTTCCCCCCTCCCCTCGCACTTTCTCCCTTCCCCCTACGCCTGCACTTGCGCGATTTGAATGACACCTGGCCTAGTAGGATCGTTGTCTGTCTTCCCCCGTTTCCCCCTCCCTGCCTCGTCGCACCTTGAAACACTTGAAACCCTTGTGTATAGGCACGTTACAAATGCCATATCATATCATCATATCATATCATACCAGTACATAGAAACCACAAGGCTACCTAATACTGTATTATTAGTGTTCAATGTGCTGTTCCTGCGATGAGGTATGTTCTATCAAAACCTATTCACCATTACTCTGGTGTGCATTAGACAGCTTGAAGGGGGCATTGTTCTAATTTGCTATTTAAGCAATAGAACCCGAGAGTCGGGGGCATTACCGACTCAGGTAATGCCCCGGGGCCCATAGGTAAGGTCCCGAGCAAAGCGAGGGCCTTACCGAAGGCCCCAGGGCATTACCTGAGTCGGTAATCCCCCCCGACGCGAGGGTTCTATTGCTATTAGTACCCCGGGCTGCATAAATTGCGTGACCGGGGCACTAAAAGCTTTTTTTTTTGTCCCGCCCGAAACGCTGAAAAGAAAATGGCCGCCGCCATGGAAAGGGAAAATGGAGCATTGAGATATCCAACTCCTTCCCATTCATATCCTGAGACCCTTCTGATAGCATGAGATGTGATATCTCAATGCTTCTAATACCAAACCTGAGACCCTCCCTATAGCGTGAGATGTGATATCAAAGTCCTTCCCATTCCAATCCTGATACCCTTCCTATAACATGAGATGTGATATCCAACTCCTTCCAATTCCAACCTGTCACCCTTCCTATTGCATGAGATGGGATATCCAACTCCTTCCCAATCCAATCCTGAGACCCTTCCGATAGCATGAGATGTGATATCTTAATGCTTCTAGCAAACCTGAGACATTCCAACTCCTTCCCATTCCAATCCTGAGACCCTTACGATAGCATGAGATGTGATATCCAACTCCTTCCAATTCCAACCTGTGACCCTTCCTATAGCATGAGATGGGATATTCAACTCCTTCCCAATCCAATCCTGAGACCCTTCCGATAGCATGAGATGTGATATCTTAATGCTTCTACCATACCTGAGACCTTCCTATGGCATGAGATGTGATATCAAACTCCTTCCCATTCCAATCCTGAGACCCTACGTATAGCATGAGATGTGATATCCAACTCCTTCCCATTCCAATCCTGAGACCCGTCCTATACCATGAGATGTGATATCTCAATGCTTCTAATACCAAACCTGAGACTGTCCTATAACATGAGATGGGATATGCAACTCCTTCCCATTCCAATCCTGACACCCTTCCGATAGCAGAGATGTGATATCTCAATGCTTACCCAAACCTGATACCCTTCATAACCATATTCCTCAGTATGTCCCTCTCTCCCTTCTTTCAAGGCTAACTGCCAGGTTGTCAAAATTATCTGTCACAGCCTCTGGAATTTTTTAATGGCCCAAACACTTCTTTCTTGGTACTGCGTCTTTCTTGGCTGGTACAAGGGTCATCCACCTGCAGCGCCCCATGAAAACCGCTACCAGGCACCACCGGCTAGCACACTTAGGCTCTCTGAGTGGAGTCAGGCATCAGATAAAGCTTAAACAGTTGCACCCTGGTGTTCTTCTGTCTTTCCTCTCCTGTTCAATCACAAAAACACCCTCTTTCAACGTAAGGCTGTCTTAGAGGTCCCCTCCCTTAAACTCTTGTGCCTGGCTTGACTCTGGCTCGTTTCATATCAGTCTGTCTTTGACAATACTATATAGTACCCATGCAATATCTACAGATAGCCCTCTATACTTGAGGATTACAGGACCTTGTGTTATGTCTTTGTATGCTACTAGGGATTTCCCCGGAGACTGCGATACTATGAATTTATGCAGTACCTAAGGGTTACTTACCGACACTAAGAGGCGGTAAGCGCCTTCTCTAAATACATCTTCTAACCACAGTAATTACTGATGTATCTTATTGAGTAACCACACTAATTAAGATGTGGTTTATATGTTTTGTTCGATTAGGTGTGGCCTGGATCTACTTTATTGTACAAACAACAAGTTAGTGTGGACATATACCTTCTTGAACTGTCCACTAGGAAACATTAAACAAGACTTCACACTACCAACGACAGTCTCTACTTGCCAAGTTCTGCCAGTTACCATCTCGACTTGGGCTGTGGGTGTTCTCCGCCCTGGCCCCCACACAATTTCCCCTGAAGAGGTTCCTAATACCAACCCAAAGGATTACAGGAATTAAACATGTTGGGCTTTTGACAGATACTAATGTGAAGTATTTGATTTAGGATTAATATTCCTTTGATGCACTTAAGGTACTCCCTGACTAGGGCATCAGAACTAGAGACACCTAACAAAGAGGGTCTTGATTTATGTACTCTGTGTGGTTTTTGTTTGGTAAAAATTGAAGTTTGGATTTGCTTAAAGGTGTATAACTGTCTACATGTCTATATGTACATTTGGTGTTTTTTATGTATCCATGAGATACAGTTCAATTGCGTACTTTGCTCTTTACTAGCCACTTGGCGGCTAGCACTTAGCACTTTTTCTCCCTGATTGCACTAGTCACTTTGTCAGTTTTTATATGTTAGCTTTTACATGTTAGTTTTTATGTACATGCTTTTAACTTTGTATGCTTTTTTATTAAAGTTTCAATATTAACTGTATCAACAATGAAGTCAGGTTTTATTCTCCTTAGACTTCTTTCCCCTACTGTCCTAAATCTATTTAGAGTGTGATTTTTCCGAATGATCCAATGATTTGTGTAGCCACACCTACTTGAGGTGCGGGAGCCCCCCTTTTTGTTTTGTTAGATATGTCAGGTTTTCTCCCTTGAAGCCTATAACTATACCTGATTTCCCCCAGGTTTTCTCTAGTTCATCAGATAAAGCTTAAACAGTTGCACCCTGGTGTTCTTCTGCCTTTCCTCTCCTGTTCAATCACAAAAACACCATCTTTCAACGTAAGGCTGTCTTAGAGGTCACCTCCCTTAAACTCTTGTGCCTTGCTTGACTCTGGCTCGACTCTGGCTCTCAATTTAGTCCTTATCCACCAGTTTAGGAGCATTCCTGAACAGGTTTTAAAGAGCTCCAGGTCCCTTGGATTTCCCTCCAAAGCTGGCTCCACTTCTCTGCTCCTGATGGTCTTGTAGAGTAGAAGTCAAGCACCTCTACCGAAGTCCCGCTCGCATTCTGCCTATATGTTGGCAGGCGGAAATTGCGACATGCGTGAAGCCAGTAACGGTACCTATTCTGCGAAGAGTCCGCAAAACAAGGTATCCATTGAAAAACCCTATATGATGTATCCCCGAAGAAATGACAGTCTTCTGAAGGAAGTTCCGGAAGAAGTGTGAAGATGAGTAAAAGAGGAGACTGGTGATGTCACATGAAGCAGAAATGATGCCCCCAGAAGAGATGCTAATGAAGAAACTATATAGACCTTATAGAATCTGATGACAAAATAGTGAATTAAGCAACTTTTTGGGGCTAAATGAAGATTGTACGTGCAGAGAAGCACTGAAGAAAGGGCAAAGCCATTTTATAAATGTACAGATGCAGTAACGCAAGTAGATGAAGTAATCGCCTATATATATATATATATATATATATATATATATATATAAAATTGGACCCCGTGAATGAAAGGGCTGGAAGTGTGACACAGCAGAATAGAATAGCTCACGGTGAAGGAAGATTCGAGAAGGCTTGCCTGGCCCAGTGTCAAGAGTCAGGGCCGCCAAGAGCCTGGTTATCTGCTCGATAAGATACAATGAACATGAGGAGTGAGCTGAGCTCCTGTTTGAGGTGTAATGGAAAAACACTAGAAGTGCCAGGTTTTCTTCATTTAATAGTATGAAATACAACGCAGGACCTCAAAACTTGGTTTCGAGTCACATGGTCAGATGAAAATAGACTATGGGTTGAGTTACAGCAAAACCAGAAGAAAGGCCATGCTTTCACTCCCCTTTATTCTCAGGCACAGTGAGCCTTTGCAAGGCCGAGTTCAAAGACTAATTGACTGGCAGACAGCAGGAGTGATGATGGATGTTGGGCTAATTGAGTGGGGAGGCATGACCAGGCCAACGCCCTAGCACCTCGGGTACCAGCTTGCGAGCTGCTAGCAAATGGAATATTCCCGAAGGGTATAAGTGTGCCAACCAATTATACAGGGCCACATAGCAAGGAGCCCTATAGTTGAAGAAGCCAATGGAACGTTGTGTATTAGTCTGACATGGAAGATGACTTGCACTTGGGGGTTGACTTAGCTGTCCACCTGACCTTAGAGATCCAATCACGATCCCTGCCCTTGGATATTCTGCATACTGGTTCTGGGGCCAGAACCACAAAGCTAATAGTGGTTGCCAGGCCCAAGGGTCTCATAGCATGCCACCTCCAGCCTCTTCCTTGTGACCTCCTCAAGGGCTAGTTGTGATCCTTGAAAAGCATGCTGGCATTAAAGTCAGTATCGTGGTGTGACAAGGTCCCATGCTGGGATGACCCTAAAGACCCCTGGGTCACCTCTGCACACTGCCATAGCAGATTCGGTCACATGGCTCATATGCTAGCAAGCGCAAAGCCCCAGTGATGGCCCCTGGTGGGCCAATACTGCAGATCTTGGCATACAGAACTCCACCAAGTGTGATTAGGCGGGTCAGGGGAAGACAGTGAGGGGAGGCACGCTTTAGCTTGAAAGCTAATTAGAAGACGCTGTTGCTATTGGTGAGGGTGGTTCATTGTGAAGTGAATATTGTTGTTGTATATAGTATGGAATGCCTTTGTAACCACCTTTGCAAATTCAAGATACGCTTGTTGTCTATAGTACATGCCAGTATTCCCATGCATTCTGGGACATGTAGTCCTAGATCTCTAATGGGGAAAATAAATACAGCTGTGAGAGTCTAGTCTCTACTGCAGGAATGACCTGAAACGCATGATGATGACCTACTGACCCCATTTCTGACCCCATGCTGTCAGGAGACCCTGAAGGCATGGCCTTTGAACAAGCATGTACAGTAACCTAATGTAGGTTTTCATGGCTCCTTTGGTATTGTTTTTTAGTTTATTTTACAGTAATAGAACCTTCAGTTATTACCTCCACCCTTGAGGCACTGCTTTGTGGGACACTTTGAAGGATCCTCAACCCGCCTTTTATCTTTCCTGTTCCTCATCTCATCAACCATCTCAAAACCTTTTGAAGGTTTTTAGAAACATTCTGATAGTGAGGTTATGGTGCTATCTCAGCACCATCACCAGGTGAAAGAGTGGGGGGCTCCCTTTGCATGCAGCTGTATCCGCCATGTAGGAGGGGTTTGGGGCTTGATGGAGACACTGGGCCAGTGATTCTGTCCCCCCACCCCCTGCCGCATGATTGCCTGGCAAAGTCCTGGTAAATGCCCTGAATGGCAAACTACATAGCATGCTCCACTGGGCATAGGACTTGAGAAAATTAGATGACTCGTGTCGGGGTGATTTTCCCGGGGGCCGGCAAGGCCGCCCGCGGACCTCTGGGGCTGGAGAGGCCCCAACTCCTCCCGCATCCCAAAAGGAGTATGAGACACACCCAAGAGCAAGGTAATAACTGCTCTTTATTAGAGTAACGGTAGGGATACGCTCAGACCGTATGCATCCGGAGAGGCTCTCGTCGTTAGTGGGGCTCGCAGGCCCTTTTTACAGCAATATGACGCGCTACTTGTGTCACCTGGGAAAATCAGCACAAAACCTATCGCCACTTCGGGTTGGTTCCCCGAGTGGTAGGGTTAGTATAGTTACCCTATGGGAGGAAATGTTAGTGGATAAGGACGGGTCAGGTGATACACTTGGGCTGTCCCTAACAATTGCTACATCGGAATTGTTACAAGGGGACCCTTTGTGATTGGCTGAGAGTGATGGCATCAGTGATGAGCCCTTTGTGTTCTGATTGGTTCTCCCGTGGGCCCCCAAGCCTGGGACCATCGCCGTTCCCAGCTCGCGGTGTACCTGACAGTAGCAACAATGCGCAACTATGTGTTTGTGGCGGACAATGGACAGGTCTGCTTACGGGCTGGTGTGCATGTCTTTCCCATCGCTGTAGGTGTCCAACTTGTTGCTTCGTTGTTGCAGATTGTGTCCCAGACGTGGGACCCTGGTGATTCTCTGTCTCGTGAGCTTGGCACCTTGTCAGTTTTGGCTTGGTCACATGTGGGGAGACCGTAGCTGGAGTATAATTATGAGCATTAGATTTGTATTCTGCCTCTGAGGGTTTGGCACCTGCAGGTATAACCTTGGCGCTGGGCGTGCGGCATGCGGGTTGCAACATCGCGGCCTTGGCTTTGGGCTCTCGTTGGGGGCTCGTTCTGCATGGTCAGCACTTGCATTTTCATTCTGGGAGGATTTTTGTTTGCGAGGCACCTGCCTGGGGACTTTTGCTTGTGGCCTACTTAGGCCTAGGTTCGTGGGTGGTGGTACATAATCCATTCTATGGAGGTCACGGGGTGACAGAGTGTTATACGCAGCATTAGGTATATATGGTGCTGTCTTCATAGGGATAGGTAGCGAGAAAGCCTCAGCAAGCACATACACGAGCTCTTCAGGCGTCTTGCGTTTCTGCGGTGCTGTAGAAGGCCTATGTGAAAAATAACAACAATGCATGTCTGTGGGTATGTCAGTCCACTACGTCATAGCACTGAGTATATTCTTCGTGTGGGTTGGTGTGTGAGTGACCAGTGTGCATGGTGGCACGTGTGTTCTTGTCTGTTGGCTATGTCGTGACGGCATCTCTAACGATGGTGATTTTCGTGGTTGGTGTCTAATCGAGCTGGTCCATGGCGCATGCGTCGGCTTGACCAGGGCGTGCTAGTGGGCATGCTCCTCGTATGTGTATGCCTTTGAAGCAGGATACTTTGTCATCTGGTAAGGAAGGGAATTGTTCGAACTCCTCTTGTGGTGGGTGCTTGGGCCGTGATCCCCTGGCCATGGTCTGGATGAGAATGGGGGGGGTGTTATCCCATTCTCCCACTTCCGTACCCCCTCTGGTCGACTTGTCGACCACAAAATTATCCATTTTCTTGTCTCCGCGTACCCTCCATATTTTCGTTATTCCAGCCAGGTGTCCATAGTGGTGGACATGATCTTCAAATGACCAATACATATAGACGCAGCCACCACCGGGTTTGCAGTATACCCACTTTCCAACATAGCTCTTCGGTCCAAGTGGTTTTCTAGTATTTGCTTGCGCAACCTTTCTCTTTTTTTTTATAAATATCTCTGTGTTTGTCATCATCAGCTGGTAGTAGGGCGTGCATGCCAATCATTTCCATAATTTCGTCCGTCGTTCGTGCTGTTCTTGCTTTCCATAACCTCATTCCAAGCAATACAGCCATTCCCACTATTATACATCCTACTATTTTTTTCAATCCATCTGACAGCCATGAAGGCATCCATGAATGTGCAACATGATTTTCCAATTTTTGCACAAACTCCTCCTTCCATTGCTGTGAGGAGGTCCAGCACATATCTATTTTGGAGTGCCACCACTCGCACAGCCCTCAATTCTTCTTTTATTTCATTAAATCCATTGACGGTTGAATTTATTGTCATCATTAGCTCCCATCGTGTTATTTGAAGCCATTTTGCATTTGCAAATGCCTGCAGTCCTGGATGTATTATTGATGAGAAGAACATTGCTGCTCTGCTGAACAGTCTGTGTCCTGAAGGAATGTCACTGAGACCTGTTTCCGATCTTCCCCACAGATAGTTTCCCGTCAGTGGTTCTCCTTGTCTACTCACTCTTGACAAAATGTCTGTGTCGTTATTTCCTTTACCTTCTTCAGTCGCCACATATCTTTTCCTCCTTTTGTTCCCTTCATCCATCTTAGGGAAGTTGCCCAAGTTGACATGTTTCTGAGGCACAACCAGAGATGGTACGTTGACGTGTACCAAAGTGCATATTCCATTCCAAGATGGTGGTAAGCTGTGGTATGCCTTATCTCCGCAGGCCCAATAGTGGTCCATTAGAACTGCTGTGCCGGCACACCCTCAGGTATCAATACTGTACTTTTACAGTTGTTGTTACTTCCAACATCAACATCGCCGGTGTGTTGATAGCACAGTGTGGGTGCAGTTAGCGGTAGTATAGTTATTGGGTCTTCGTCTTTCTCCAGCCATGTTAACAGTGGCATGCTCTTTACCCATTCTGTCCAGCATTTGTGGTTCATTTAATTTATTCTGTTCACATTTTCATTTGCGGATGTTACCATATTGCTCCCCACAACTCCCTCTGTCCTTCCGTCATTCGTATATATCTTCCCATATATTCCTATCAGTGGTCTTTCCCAGCAACCTAGTTCGCCAGCAATTTCTCTTGCATACCAATCGCACGGCAGGTATTTCAATGTCACTTTCTTTGTTTCTCCTTTTTCAGGACCATCCGTCACATATCGAAACCCTTGAGTATGTTGGCGGTAGCTATTGTACATCATTAGCGTTTTGATGAAGTTATTTTCATATGGGTATGAGTCCCTTGTCTTCCAATGCAGCGATACTACTGTCCCTTGAAATCGTCCTTTTGTTTGGAACATTGCCAGATATATCAGGCATTCTGCTGTCTTTGCTGGCACCTCATTAGCTACAAATGTCCTTGATGCGCTCATGGCGTATGGGATCAACGAGCACACATAGCAGTTGTCCTTGGTTGTCTGCTTACCAATTTTGGACATGTGCTGATACCACATTTTATTTGAGACGTGTGCGGATGCTGTGAGGTATGTGTCCACCCCATTGTTATCCACAGAGGTACTACGCTTAACTCTGTTCGCATTACCCCTTGTGTTACTTGTACCACCTGACACTGTAACTGTTGCAGCTGTGGTATGGGGTAAATTAGTTTTGGGTGCAGCCATAACATGATAAGCATAGTGTGTCTGCCAGACAGAGGCAACCAATAGACCAGTGATAAACAGCACACCTATTAATTTTATTACAATAGCTAATATCACTGGCATTTTCCTCTTACCTTTGCTGCGGTCCTGCAGCTTATTATTCTTTGCTTTATAGATGCCCGCCTGAAAATTTCTAAAAATAAGCATTAACGTTTTTAGTATTTTTTATTCAAGCTCTACCTATGAAGTAGTCGTTTAATGCCCAGGAGAAAAGCTGTTCCTACGCTAATCTCAGTAACCTATCTCTCAGAGCTGGTAAGTGCTCGTGGAGATGTGGGAATGATTGTTCTATGGCCAAAATGAACGTGTTGTAATACACACGTATCCTTCTCTTTTTTAGATATTTTGGTCTTTTTTATAGCGTATACAAATTGGTGTGACAGTGCTTCAGGGGTGTTATCGTCTGTGGGTAGCATTTACCCCTGGGCGAAACGCAATGTTAGTTTCTTCACTTTTCCTTATACATAAACAGTTGTGCGCGGTACCTGCATGTGCAAGACAAAAGAGAAAGAGAACATGCACGTGTCTACAAGTGTGGTGCAACGTGACAATTTGTTAGGTAATGTCCTTTATTTGGGTAGTGGAAGGGGCGGGCTGGCCGGGGCAGGGTTTTGTTTGATCTAGGATCTCGTGACCATGGGGTGGGCTGTGGGTGATTGTCCAAAGTTTTTAGGAGTTTCTGTAGTTGGGGAGGGGTCAGGGCCAGTGTCGCAATTGTCTTTTGTTGCAGTTGCTGCTTTATTGTCTTTCGTTGTTGTTGCTGCTGCGTTGGCCCTGTCATCAACGCAAAGGCGGGTCTTATCTTTGTAGGGCATGATGTCGTGTAAATGGTTCCACACTTTCTTATCTCGCAATTTAACAGCTCTAGGAGCTACTGCTTCCAACTGGTGGGGCCCAGTGAACCGGGGGCTATTCCACCGGCAGTTGAAGTTGCGGAGGAGGACGTGGTCTCCTTCTGCAACAGTCCAGTGTGCTGGTTGTCCCTGTTCCTTGTTTATTTCTTCTTGTTGAGTGTTTTTGATCCGCCCCGTGTGCGCTCGAGCTGTTGAGAGATAAGGCGACACTAGTAATCAAGGAAGACATATATTGGTACATTTCATCACCAAAAACATTTGCAGAGCTCTCATAACTGGTCATGGCCCTTGATGGTGGCATTAGTGGAAGGTGCATCTGACGTCCAGTCACCACCTCGTGGGGTGTGAGGTGGTGATCTGACCCTGGCCTATTCCTTAATTCAAACAGGGCCAACGGGAGGCAGTACAACCAGCTTTTCTTAGTTGTCTGCTGAATTTTAGCAGTTTCTTCTTTCAGGAGGCCATTCAGGCGTTCACAAACACTGTTAGCCTGCAGGTGATATGCCAATGCAAATTTATGTTTAGTGCCAAGCAATGTAGTTATGTGTTCGAACATTTCATTTGCGAAGTGCGGGCCATTGTCTAACCGTAGCACCTTGCAAACTCCCCTCCTCGGGAAGACCTCCCTCGCCAGGAACATGGCTGCTCTGAAGGCGTCTGCATGAGAGCAGGGCCCAGCCTCTATCCACCTTGAAAATGGGTATACCACTACAATCATGTATCTGTGTCCTTGACTAGGGCTGTACCGAACTTCGGCTTTGAGTCCCTATTCTGCTGAAGTTCGGCTGAAATACAGCTATCCGCAGAATAGCATGGCTTTGGCAGAATCGTTTCTGTGTAGGGACTCGAAGCCAAAGTCCACTTTCTATGATTAGCTGCCCTCTCCCTGTTTTGGAGATGACAGCCAATCATAGAAAGTTGTGCAGTGTTCAGGCTGCAGAAGCCAAACAAGCTGTTTGCCTATTGGCTTCTGCAGCCTGACCTCAGAGGAACCAGCCTAGCATGTTGAAATAGGAAGCGAGGGAAAGAAAACAGTTCTTCCCTTCCCTCGCTTCCTATGCCAATGGGCGAGCTCCAGCAGATGCCAGCACCCGGACCTGGAGAGATCACCAGGTAAGTGACCATGACCCCCCCGATTTGAAATGTGCCCCCCCATATCCCCTCATCACGGTGAGGCTGCCGGGGTGCCCTGCACCCCTGCGGTCTGACCGCAATAATTTTCTTTATGCTGATCGGGCCACCGGTGCAAAGCCGGTGGCCCGACATTGTTTTACATTGGGGGGCCGCTCCTAGAGGAGCAGCCCCCCCAGACTCATGAGGCCGCCGGGGCACTTTGCCCACCCCGGCGGCCTTGATTTGAAATGTGCCCCCCCGCCCCTTCAGCACGGTGAGGCCGCGGGGCCACAGGGAACCCCCGCGGCCTCACCACAATAATATTGTTGTTCGTTGGGCCACTGCTGCAAAGCCAGTGGCCCGACATTGTTTTGCATTGGGGGGCCGCTCCTGCAGGAGCGGCCCCTCCAGACTCGTGAGGCCGCCGGGGCACTTTGGCCACCCCGGCGGCCTCGCTTTGAAATTGTGCCCCCCTATGTCCCCTCATTACGGTGAGGCCACGGTCTGACCGCAATAATTTTGTTTATGCTGGTTGGGCCACCAGTGCAAAACCGGTGGCCCGACATTGTTTTGCATTGGGGGGCCGCTCCTGCAGGAGCATCCCCACAAGACTCATGAGGCTGCCGGGGCACTTTGCAGACCCCGGCGGCCTCGATTCGAAATGTGCCCCCCATCCACCCTCATCACGGTGAGGCCACAGGGGTGCAGGGCACCCCCCGCGGTCTCACCGCAATAATTTTGTTCATGCTGGTCTGGCCACCGGTGCAAAGCCGGTGGCCCGACATTGTTTTGCATTGGGGGCCACTCCTGCAGGAGCGCCTCCCTCAGAAGGAGCGCCCCCCCCCAGACTCTAGAGGCCACTGGGGCACTTTGCCCACTCCGGCGGCCTCGAATTCAAATGAGCCCCCCCACCCTCTCGGTAGTCCCATGATCTCCCATGTCTCCCCACCCCCACTGTGTTCCTGCAATGTTCTGCCATGTTCCCCCCACCCCCACTGTTGTCCCACAATGTTCTGCGATGTTCCCCCCACCCCCACTGATGTCCCGCAATGTTCTGCCATGTTTCCCCACCCCTCCATTGTCCCGCAATGTACTCCCATTTACCCCCACCCCTCCATTGTAACCTCATCCTTTTCTTTACTTTAGTTATACCACAGCCCAGAAAAGACGCAGCACCTACCAAGGAAGCTCACCCTTGGGACGGACTTACACCACCTTGATGCAGATGCCTGCTTAGTGCCTACAATCCTGGTGAGTACTATGGGGGTTTTACTATTCAGGGGAAGCCTGAGGTGGGAGGTTAGCACTCAGTGCATATGCCTGATTAAATGAAAGACTGCTATATTATGCTTGCTGCCGTCAATGGATGTACATAACGGCTCCTTCAACTCCTGGCAATTTTAAATGAGGTTTTTGTCATTCATATTTCGTTTTTTTACATAGTTATTTTTGATAAAAGGCTTTTTCAAAAACTTTTTTAAAGGGAACCCCGATACCACTTCAGAGCCCAGAGCCATCATGCAGTACTGCACTGCCAAAACTCTTAAGTTTGACTTTTGCTTTACATTTCTTTGTCACCAGTACGAGCTTCTGATTTACCTAAAGGCCCACAAGCATCAGCAAGGAGACGTGCCCAGCAGAAACCCTATCCCTCGCCCAGAGCTGCAGAACCCCCTTCTTTCTTGGCATGAGTAGCACCAAGGAGAAAACCAGCCCTGTGTGGGATTACTTTACCATTAAAATGGATGATAACTCCAAGGCAGTGTGTTCTGTGTGCCTTGCGGTTTTGTCTCGTGGATCTGCAAACTCGAGACAGTGCAGCTCATCAGCACCGACCAACCATCTGCGGTCCAAACATCACAGACTATGTCCAATATGAAAGGAAAAAAGAGGCAGTTGTTGGGAGAATCAATAGTAATGTGTCTCCCGCAAAGTGCAAGAGGGCATTGTCATAGCTGTCCATTGAAGATTGTCTGGACAAAAAACAAGTGTGGCCTCTGGACAGCCCTTCCGCACATGCAGTGCATCGCAGTATTGGCAAAATGATAGCGCTAGACTTGCAACCATTTTCTGTTGTTGAGGATGTCGGTTTTGTGCGTTTACTCCATAAGTTGGAGCCGAGGTACAAAGTACCATCACGTAAATATTTTTCATCACGCATCATCCCTGACCTGTATGAGAAAGTGAGCCAGTTTATTGCTTCAGAGGTTCAGAGGGCTGAGAAAATTGCATTTACTGTGGACATTTGGACATCTGATAACACTGTGAAATCTTTTATGAGCTTAACAGGGCATTGGCTGGCCAGCAACATGAAAAGGCATGGAGTTTTGTTGCAGTGCAAGGCTTTTGGCGGAAGCCATACTGGTGCCAAAATCGGATTAGCATTCCAAGAAATGCTAGAAAGGTGGCAAATTAGCCATTCCAAAGTGCACTTCATTCTTTGGGATAATACCGCTAACATGTGCAAGGCCTCAGGGAAGCAGACTTAGCTAGTGTGGGGTGTTTTGCTCACACCCTACAGCTTTGCATCCATGATGGCCTTTTTGTGCAAAGATCTGTGTCGGACATGATGGAAAATGCAAGAAAACTTGTAGGCCACTTCAAACATTCTAGTTCCGCCACGTCCCGCCTGCACGAAGTGCAAAAAGTTCTAGGGTTGCCTGAATTGCAGTTGATTCAAGATGTATCTGCACGGTGGAACTCGTCCTTTTTGATGCTGGGTCGACTGGTAGGGCAGAGGCGGCCAGTAAGTTAGTACTGTGCGGAGGACGATAAAGTGTAAAATCTTTCTGCCTGCCAGTGGCTTTTGGCAGAAAATGTTTTATCTTTGTTGGCACCCTTTGCAAAGCTCACAAAGGAGATTTGCTCCCATGCATCAAGCATCTCCTTGGTAGTTCCTGCTGTGAAAGCTTTAAGGGCCTACCTGAGCTCTGGCGAGGTTAGGGACACTGGTGTGAAGCTAGTTAAAGCAGAGTTATTGAAGGCTGTAGAAGCAGGATTCAAAGACATTGAGGCTATACCCATCTACTGTGTGGCAACAGGCATCGATACGCGGTTCAAATTAACATTTTTCAGCAATGATGTTGTGGCCAACAATGTGAAATGTTCTATGCACTGTACTGCCTTAGCCCTCTGTGAGCAGTCCTCCCCTCCTGAGGGGCAACCTGCAGACCCTGACCAACAAGAGGACGAGCCACCACCCAAGAAGAGCGTTCCACCATGTGGCATATGAGCATTCTGGAACAGTGTTGTTGAGCAGTCCACGGCTGGTGTGTCAGTCAATAAGTTCCCTGGACACTGAGCTCACTGTCTTTTTGAGAGAGCCGCTGCTCCCTAAAACTGAAGACCCGCTGGAGTGGTGGGACATGAACAGTGTTCGGTTTCCAGGGTTGGCAAAAGTTGCGCGTGTGTACTTGGCACCTCCTCCTACAGGTGTGGACAGCGAGAGAGTGTTCAGTTCAGCTGGAAATATTTATTCTGAACACAGAAGTAGCCTCTTAGCTGAAAATGTTGAAAGGCTTGTTTTCCTAAAATACAACCTTCCCCTTACAGGTTACTCTTACTAGGAGTGAGGGCTTTTCCCATAACTTTTGATTTTTCTTTGTCTTTTGTCATAAGCTTACAGAGATGTGTCCAATCAATAAATATGTACCCATGCAATAGAATGCCTCCTTAGTTTATTCATTGAAATGCTGTTTGTTATGCCCTAGAAAATGTTTGCCTAAAAAAAACAACTATTCGGCTCACTATTCGGCCACGGCCGAATAGTTGACAAAATATTCAGTATTCGGCCGAATACTAAATATGCTATTCGGTACAGCCCTATCCTTGACATACATTGATCATGTCAATGTGCAGGTGCAGAAAGGGTCCTTCTGGCCAGGGTATAGTACCTTTTATCACTTGCAGCGTGTGACCGGCTGTGAAATGTTGACAGGTTAGGCATTTGCTGATAAGGTTTGCAACATGTGAATTTAACTCGGGGCAGAACCAGGCCTCCTTTATTCGTGCTGCAATCACTTCCTTTCCTGTGTGTGTGGGATGGTGTAGCTGAGCCAGGGCTGTTTTCAATAGGGCTAGGGGCATCACTACTTTGCCTGTATTATTCTGATGCCATAATGTATCTGTGGGGGACATTGTGCACCCTCTTTTGACCCATAGATCCTTCTCCGCCATAGGTGCTGCTGCCTGTAACTCCATAATTTGAGTTTCAGGGTAGTGTGTGTACCCATCCTTCATCAACATTTGTCTTGCCCCTGCCCTCCCCTTATCATTTTGTTTTTCTGGGAGGGTCCATAGTTCGCCAAAATACGCTGCATGTTTGGCATGTGCGTCTGCCGTTTCATTACCTTTTGAGATAGGGTCATCCCCGTTAGTGTGTGCCTGACATTTCACCAAAGCTATTTCTTTAGGGTCATTTATTACTTCAATCAGTTCAGCAAGTAGGAGGGCATGTTGTACTGGGGTTCCATCTGCTCTTCTGAACCCCCTTCGTTGCCATTTTATTAACCCTGAGTGCATTGTCGATGTGACGTATGCACTGCCTGAATATATTGTTACCCTCTTGTCATTGCTCTCTTTTAGTGCCAACATTAGGGCCACTAGTTCTGCTGCCTGCGCTGAGAAATTTTGTGGTAGCTGAACACATTTTATTGGTACATACATCCAATCCTCTGTCAGCCGAAGCACTTCTTCTCCTGTCCTTCTTACCCCATCACTCTGGTCAATTGTTGAGGACCCATCAATGTACATTATCTCTCCCCCCTCTAGGGCATTTTCCTCAACCTTTCTTGTGCTGGAGTAAATTTCAATGGCCTGTGTGCAATCATGAGCGTAGTCACCATCTTCAACTACCTCTGCTATAAATCTTGCTGGGTTTACATTACTGCACCTAACAATCGTTATTTCTGGTCTTGACAAAAAATCTCATATCCTGATGCCCTCTGTGTGGTCAATGTAGATGTGGGCTTGTTCAGTATCGCAAAGAGGGCGTGTTCCACAAACAGTGTGGTAGGGCACCACATTGTTATTGATGATGATTTTTCCACCGCAAAGGCTGCAGCGGCCAGGCTCTGTTCGCAAGGGAAGTGACCTAACATTACAGGGTCCAAATGTCTACTGTAAAATGCTACAGGCTTGTGTCCCATGCTTGTTTTTTGTGTCAGTACTGCCTTCATTACTGCTGAGTCGCAATGTGAGAAGATGAAAAATTGCTGTTCATAGTTTGGAGTGGCCAGCACTGGTGCTGTTGAGATGGCGTGTTTTAATTCGTCAAATGCCTCTTTCATTTCTCTTGTCCACCCCAACCTTTTGTCCCCCTTCTGTGCTTCTCTGAGGGCCTCAAGCAGGGGTCCTATGTATGAGCGGTAGTCAAAAACCCACGCCCTGCAGTAGTTGCATAGGCCCAGAAACTGCTGTAGTTCTCTGACTGTCTGTGGTTGTGGTGTGTTTGTTATGGCTTGTGCCCTTTGTGGTGCAATGTTCCTTCCATGCTGTAAAATGAGCTGACCAATGTAGAGCATCTGTTCTTGGCAGTACTGTAACTTTTCCTTGTCTACCTTGTACCCCTTCTCAGCTAACACTGTGAGCATCTTCACTGAGTCCTTCCTACACCTTTCTTCTGTGGTGCTGCAGATGATGATGTCATCCACACTTTGTAGCTCCGTGCTCTCCATCTCAATGTTTTCCAAATCCATTTGTATCACTCTGTTAAAGATGGATGCTGACTCACAGTACCCTTGGGGCAACCTTGTGTGTTTCCATTTTGTGTTGTGGTATGTGAAGCTTGTCAGGTCCTGTGAGTCTGTGTGCAGAGGTATCAAGAAGAAAGCATTTTTTTAGGTCAATCACGGTAAACTGTGATGCTTCTGCTGGTATGCTGCATAGTATGGTGGCTGGGTTAGCTGCTATGGGGTACCCTGCTTCTACAATGTAGTTCAGGGGTCTCAGATCCTGGATAAAACACCAAGACCCTCCTTTTGCTTTGTGTACAGGGTACACAGCAGTGTTGCATGGTGACTCTGATGGTACTAGTATACCATTGTTTATTAGCGCCGTTATTGTTTCATATATGCCCTCATCTGCCTCTTTTGATAGTGGGTATTGCTTCACTCTTGGTAGCATTGCTCCTTTTTCCAGTTTTATTTTTACTCCAACAATGCTTTTGATGCAGCCAACATCATATGGACTGGTGGTCCACAGGGATGTTGGTACAGTTGCCATGCCTTCCTCGTAAAATGGCACTGGTGTAGGGGCAGGTGCCTCTAGTGCCATTGTCATTTTTTGTGCCACTTGCTTGTATGTTACCTTTAACCAAATGTTAATGCTCATCCCAAACACCACCTCTCCCTCTCCATTGTCATCTGAGAAGAGCTCCTCATCAGATACCTGTGTAAGCCTGCACCCCTCTGCCAGTGCTATTACAGCTCTCCAGGCCCTCCCCTCCCTGTCCTGGGCATGTACTGCGATGTAGTCTGCAGTTCCCATAATGCTCTCAATGTTTACTGAAATCACTTTCCCCTCCTTTTCACTTGCTGGTGTTTCCGCTCTGAATAGGTAAGCTGCTGGCCTCCTCCAAATTTTGCCCTCAATTCCAGGCAACCATGCTAGTGCCATGTCTGTCCCATATTGGAAGAGGTCTCCGTCTACTGGCTCAGCCCGGGCCACTGTTTGGCCACTGTTTGGCCGCAGTAGGCCTGCAGTATTTGTCGTGCTGTGAGCATGTTGATGCCTGGTGTAGAGCAAATGATGTCCTTCTCCGTAGAGGAGATGGTTATATTCAATCTGCTCATTATATCTCTTCCAAGTATGTTTACTGGTGACTGCTTTGAGTACAGAAGTGGAAGAGACATGTTGTGATCTCCTATAGATAAGGAGATGCTATCAGTGAAGGGAACCAACCCTCGAGCCCCAGAAAATCCTTGAGTGTGCATGGCTTCGCCTGACGATTTAAACTTCCCCTCCCTTATGCAAGACCTAGTGGCCCCGGTATCAACTAGGAAGGAAAACATTTTGTCACCTATCGCCACCTGTATGCGTGGTTCCTCCACAGTGTTAGGTGTTACTGATATGATGGGACACATCAAAGACATCTGTGGGCTGTCCTATTGTGGATATAGTGACCGACTGCTTCCTGTGTAAGGGTTGCGACCCAATATTGTCACCTTCCCCAGCTGTGTCTGCTGTAGGGGTGCATCAGTTGTTGATACTGCATTGTCCTGTATTTGTGTGAGCTGCTGTACTGGTTGTACTTGATGTTGTTATGTTGCTATCGCCTGTTGCTGTGGTGGTGTGTATGTTTGTACCTGTTGCTGTGGTGGTGTGTATGTTTGTACTTGTATCTGTGGCTGTGGTTGTTGCAGTGGCGCTTCTTGTTGTGGTAGGCATTGTTGTATTCCTTGTTATTGTTGGTAACCTTGTTGTTCCCCAATGGGCCCTTGTTGCCCTGTTTCCCCCAGGCTGCTTGGGTGGGCCTCATTCTGCAAGTGCGTGACATGTGTCCCACCATCCCACATATCCAGCATATTGGTGGTTCCTTGGCCTGCCATGGGAAACCCCCCGTGTTGTCTTGATATCCTTGCTGTCCGTTTGGGTAGTAGCCCCGGAACCCACCCCCTTGTTGTTGTGTGGGCGGGCCGTATCCCCTTCCTCTCATCATGCCGCCCCTCCCCCTGTAGTTGTTTAAATACCCATTTCCCATCTGCATATATCTTCCTCCTGTGTATGCCGTGTATGGTGGGGGCGGGGCATCTGTTGTGTTATTATTTGTGCTGGCTGCTGTAGTTGTGCCGCTTGTTGTTGTGTCTAGTGCAGCCGTGACCTGTGTGGGGGTGGGTGTAGTTATTAGTGCTCCTTCCATGGCATATTTTGATAATTTCTTCTGTATCAATTTTGCCTCCTCTGCTTTCCTATCTTCCTCCTTTTGTTTCATCTTTTCTTGCTACATCCTGCAGTGGTGAACTATAGTTAGTTGTATTTCTGGCCTGGCCTTAACTTCCATCCCCACTATTTTCTTCAGCTGCCTTTGTACTTGCTCTGGGAGCTCTTGTATTAGTATATGGTAGAAAATTGCTAGTGTTTTATCCCACAGCTCCCGCGTTTCCAGGCGCCACTTTTCCTGAATCTCCTGGATGTTATCAACAGGATCTTCATTCTCATGCATCTTGCGTGACATTATTGCTCCTATGTCTGACGTGTCTGGGTACTGGACCCTCAATGCCTGCCACAGCGCATGTCTGCAGTTGGCAAATGGTGCTCCATCATGTGACGCGTCTGTTGTTGTGACCCCTAGGAAGCTCGCCCTTTTCCAAATGTCATCTGCAGCATCCCCCAGTATTGAGATCAGGAGCCCCTTGACGTCCCCCACCGCTAGCTTTTGCCCCGCAGTGTGTTTTTCCATCTCATATATCCACTTCCCAGCTCCTCCACTTAGTGATAGTCTGCATTTTATGTTCTCTTTATCGGCATGTTTCCAGGGGACATATTGTGGTCTGGCCCCTCCCCTTTCCATGAGTGGCATCAAATTGTATCCCCTTATTACCCCCAGTTCCCGTGGGGTTATGTCAGTGTATTCGTCCACTTCCTCTGTGTCAGGTAATTCTTCAGTGATATCAATATTACAGTGGTTTGTTCTACCGTCCCCTTCATCCTTCCTCCCTCTCCTGTTACCCTCTTGTCTCATCGTGGGCGTGCTTGCCCGCTCTTCCTGCCTGCGTCCTGCGAGGTCCCTAAGTCTACCGACATATGGGGTGTGCGCAGGGGTGGGTGTCAGAAGGCGTGGTGTTAGTGGGCGTGGTGTTTGTACTGGTGTTGGTGTTAATGGTTGTGGCGTTCTCCTTGTTGCCTCTCTTACCTGTGCTTCTCCTATGTTTTCTTCTTCCCTTCTTCCGCATGCCCATGGTGACTCACAGTTAGTGCGTGTGATGTACAGTTTCTCTAAACTCTGTCTACTGCCCTCTCTTACACTTTTTCCCGAACATTCTTCTTCCTCGCTGCAAAATCCATCAGGAAAAGATAATCCCCACTTTGTGCGTTTTCCCCCCACTGTTACCGTCCTTAAATCTATTAAGTCCGCTTCCTTGTGCTCACCTCCTTTAACAGCTGCCCCCTGTGTTGACGTTGTAGCCATCTCCGAGTCCTGGTGTGTGTATGTCCTTACTCCATGCTCCACTCTCCTATCTCCTCTTCCTTCTTTCCCATTATTTCACCACCCATTTCTGCTCTCTTTCTGTGTAGTTCTTCCATTACCTCTGTACTTACCTTTGCTAATATCCTCTCTTCTTCTTCCTTTCTCCCCCATTTTCCCCCCTTCCCTTTTTACTATGCTTTCTATTACTTTACCTTCTTCATACTTCCTGGCGCTTTCAGATAGTATCTTCTTTTTCCAAAGTTCCATTTCCCTGTCCTTTTCTTCCTCCTTCTTTTTCATTTCCCGTAGTTCCGTGCGTGACACCCTCTCTGCTGTTGCCCTTATCCTCTCCTCCTCCTTCTTCCTTTCTTCTGCTCGCTCCTTCATCCTCGCCTGTACATCCCTATTCTCCTTTCTTTCCTTCTTCCTTCCTCATGTTTCTAGTTCGAACTGTCTGATCAGAGCGCTTTGTACTTCTCTTAATTGAGCCAACCTTTCCTCCAACATTTCTTCCTCTACCTGTGACAGTTGTCCTTCCCTTGTATTACTCACCTCTGTCCCTGCGTTTTCCATTTCTTCTTTGTTCACTCTCCTCACTACGTCCTCTTCTTCCCCTGTTAGTGTCCCTCGGAGCTTTAGTAGCACCTGTGCTTCTATCCATTAATCTTGTCCTATGTTTGCCGTTTTTCCCACAGTTCTCTCCTCGTCCCCCGTCCCTGTCTGAGTTGTGCTTGGGTCTATTGTGTCCGTTGCAGCGCCCCCCTCTGGTAGCTATCTGTAGGGGCGTATGGTGGAGGGCTGTACGCGGGGTTTGAGTACCCCTCAGCAGCTGTTAATTGTTGTCTGGCGGTTTCTCTTAATTCTGTTACTGGGTACAACCCTCCTTCATCCTTCTTTACTACCTTTGCCAGAGGCATTTTGTCTGTCCCTTCCTTTTCCACCTTTGTTTCTGATACTGTAACCGATCCTTCTTTCTCCCTCTTGCCCTCTCCTGTGCATAGTGCATTGCTGCTTGCCGTGTCCACGCCCCTCCTTTCTCCTTCTCCTCTTTACCCTCCTTCGTTTCCTTGCTCCCTTTCTCCTCTGTTGCCCCTTCCATGGTAAACATTCCCATTGCCCCTGGCCTGGCTCCCTGGAACATCTTCCATAAGTTAAACATTTCTATATGGTGGGCTAATTTCTTTCCTTTGTAGGTGTTGTGTATGTATGTCAATAGCGAGTGTTGGGTGTATGAGTCAAAGCTGCTGTTAGGCGGCCATGGTGTTAGTATTTTGTTATCTGTCCCTTGCGTCCAGTCAATGCTGTATTTTATCATTTTCTCCTTATGCGGTGATAGGGACGTGCAAATGTGCTGAAGGGGTGTAGTTAAAGCGTTCCTTCTCACTCCAGACGCCGACCCGTAGTATGTGGCCATTTTACAATTTTCTTTTCTCACTATCGACCTTCTTTACCTGGCCCCGTAAGTTGGGGACTTCCGACTGTCCGCTGAAAAGTAATACAATTGCAAGTGTGCAGTTTCTTCTTTTATTATTTGTTCCCCTTGATGTCACTAGTATGGCCCCCTGCGGCCGTGGTGCATGAAGCCCCCTGCGGCTGCGTGCCCTGTGTTGCATGCTTTTACAGCTGCCCCACCTTCCTCTATTTTTTTTTCTCAAAACCTCTCCCTCCCCGATCTCAACCATCTCCACCCCCTTGCCGAGCGTGACCGGCGTTCTCCGTGCGCGGCCACCTCTCCCCTTTTCACCCCTCCCTTATCGAGAGTTGCCGGCGTTCTCCATGCGCGGCCTCCTTACCTCTTCTATCCCGCCCTTTCCCCCTTCCTGTCCCCCGGCCATCCCTTGATCAACACGAGATGGTCGCAGTGTCCTATACAAGCCCTACGGGTGACGTCACCAACTTCTGTAAACTATTACCGGTAAGAAACCTTTATA
This sequence comes from Ambystoma mexicanum, assembly GCF_040938575.1. Lineage (NCBI taxonomy): Eukaryota > Metazoa > Chordata > Amphibia > Caudata > Ambystomatidae > Ambystoma > Ambystoma mexicanum. Next base: position 127,522,842 of record NC_090933.1, on the reverse strand, counting down.
AGATCAAAGAGTGCACGATATGTTTTAACCCTTTTGTGCACAGCTGTCTTCCCACCTTGCCAGGAGTGGAGGATGCACCAATAAATTACTTATTACAATCGGACTGCGCACGCTGCCTCGCCACGCGTGTGATACATCCTCCTCTCTTGGGTAGCTTAACCAGCCAATCATCTTCCGCACTTGGGAACAAAACTAGCTACCTCCTGCGGGGAAACTTCATCTACCTAACGAGCTTCAACACTCAATTAGTAGGAATCCACATCTATTCATTGATCTATAACGTCAATTCATAGGAAAGCCAGACCCCTCCCCTACAAGTGCCTGCGATCTGCACTAATCAGTTCCTTCCAACAACCACACGTGGTGCCTTTCGGCTCCACCCAATTCACTTCGTGACATGGTAGAAGACGGCCCTCGTGTCTGTCCTACTACCGCTCACTCGTCTATCACCTCTAATTAATCAAATATTCTGCAACACACTGCAAACACCTCCCGCCACCCTTATCACAATTCCTCCCCCCTCCCATACAACATTACATTGCTGGTTGGGTGTGTCATACTCACCAAGTCCTCGTGTGCCGGGGCCGCTCGACTGTGTGCACCCCTCCAAAGCAGCTTGCCACCTCCCCTCATCTGGACCACGTCTGGACACTCGCCAACCGCGGGCGGGATACTTCTCAAGTCGGCTCCCGAGGGCCAATATCCGGATTGCGCTGTCCGGTCTTCTCGCAGTTCCGCGATGGTCCTGTAGTCCTCAAAGGGGGAAACGGCAGAGGGGGCCGCGGTGCCGGTTGCCTCGTTGCAAGAGGCCTTGTAACGATGCTCTCAGGGTAATAGACCTCAAACAGATCTCAGCAGTGCCTCCAACTTGTCGGGGTGATTTTCCCGGGGGCCGGCAAGGCCGTCCGCGGACCTCCGGGGCTGGGGAAGCCCCAACTCCTCCCGCGTCCCAAAAGGAGTATGAGACACACCCAAGAGTAAGGTAATAACTGCTGTTTATTAGAGTAACGGCAGGGATACGCTCAGACCGTATGCATCCAGAGAGGCTCTCGTCGTTAGTGGGGCTCGCAGGCTCTTTTTACAGCAGTATGACGCGCTACTTGCGTCACCTGGGAAAATCAGCACAAAACCTATCGCCACTTCGGGTTGGTTTCCCGAGTGGTAGGGTTAGTATAGTTACCCTATAGGAGGGAATGTTAGTGGATAAGGACGGGTCAGGTGGTACACTTGGGCTGTCCCTAACAATTGTTACATCGGAATTGTCACAAGGGGACCCTTGGTGATTGGCTAAGAGTGATGGCGTCAGTGATGAGCCCCTTGTGTTCTGATTGGTTCTCCCACGAGCCCCTAAGCCTGGGACCATCGCCGTTCCCAGCTCGCGGTGTACCTGACATTAGCAACAATGTGCAACTATGTGTTTGTGGCGGACAATGGACAGGTCTGCTTACGGGCTGGTGTGCATGTCTTTCCCATCGCTGTAGGTGTCCAACTTGTCGCTTCGTTGTTGCAGATTGTATCCAGACGTGGGACCTTGGCGATTCTCTGTCTCGTGAGCTTGGCACCTTGTCAGTTTCGGCTTGGTCACATGTGGGGAGACCGTAGCTGGAGTATAATTATGAGCATTAGATTTGTATTCTGCCTCTGAGGGTTTGGCACCTGCAGGTATAACCTTGGCACTGGGCACGCGGCATGCGGGTTGCAACATTGCGGCCTTGGCTGTGGGCTCTCGTTGGGGGCTCGTTCTGCATGGTCAGCACTTGCATTTTCGTTCTGGGAGGATTTTCGTTTGCGAGGCTCCTGCCTGGGGACTCTTGCTTGTGGCCTACTTGGGCCTAGGTTCGAGGGTGGCGGTACATAATCCATACTATGGAGGTCGCGGGGTGACAGAGTGTTATACGCAGCATTAGGTATATATGGTGGCGTCTTCATAGGGCTAGGTAGCGAGAAAGCATCAGCAAGCATATACACGAGCTCTTCAGGCGTCTTGCGTTTCTGCGGTGCTGTAGAAGGCCTATGTGAAAAATAACAATGATGCATGTCCGTGGTTATGTCAGTCCGCTACGTCATAGCACTGAGTATATTCTTCGTGTGGGTTGGTGTGTTAGTGACCAGTGTGCATGGTGGCATGTGTGTTCTTGTCTGTTGGCTATGTCGTCATGGCATCTCTAACAATGGTGATTTTCGTGGTTGGTGTCTAATCAAGCTGGTCCATGGCGCATGCGTCGGCTTGACCAGGGCGTGCTAGTGGGCATGCTCCTCGTATGTGTATACCTTTGAAGCAGGATACTTTATCATCTGGTAAGGAAGGGAATTGTTTGAACTCCTCTCGTGGTGGGTGCTTGGGCCGCGATCCCCTAAGACATGGTCTGGATGAGACTGGGGGGAGGGTGTTATCCCATTCTCCCACTTCACTCACAATCTTGCAGCGAACATAATGAAGATTAAAAAAGCGCCTGTCGTTGTCTTAACTTGTGCACCTCTTTCTCTGAGCCAAAAGGTTAAGGTCTCCCAGAACTTCAGCACTTCAATTGAGGTGATGAGTGAAGTGCACAATCAACTCTCTCATTTGCCTTTCTTTGCCCTTATGTGTATAATGTATATTATATACAAGAGAGCATGAAAAAGGTAGGAAGAAAGAGAGAGAGAGAGAGGCAGAGACAGAGAGAGAGAGAGAGAGAGAGAGAGAGAAGGAGAAGGAAAACAAGAGAGAACGAGAACAGCAACAAACTGAAAAGGGGACTGTTAATCAGTAGGCGCGAGGCATAAATCAGTTTGAAAGTAACTGACCTTTATTTAGGCAATCAACATTAGGGTCAGTTCACAAACAAGAAATAAAGGATAATTCTCCTCTTAAGCACTGAGGACACGGCTACGGGAATGTTCCTTCAACGTCTCAGTGATCCTGTGTCGGCTCGGTCAAAGTGGAACAAACTTAAAATTCAATGCTTCTCATTCTCCGCGCTGCCGGACCCTGACGGCAAAGTCCCTAATGAGTGACCGTTGGCTGTCGGCTTAACGGGTTCTTGGCAGGAAGTGAAATGCACCTTTTCTCAGTGCCGAGGTAGAGGCAAGCTCGTAAAAGTCCCAAAAACACCACTCTCGTCATCTGCAATGCTTTCTTTACAACCAAAACCTTTCAGATTCCTCTGCCACTCCTTGTAGATCGTTCGGCTCTGCTTCTCCCGTGGTCTGGCATAAGGAGTTTTTCTACTCCGGTTATTCTCAGACTTAATAAACCCAATTCCATCCGGTAGTGTCCTCCGTCCACTCCTCTCTGGCCTCACATTCCTCCTAGATGGGAAAATAGAGAGACCCCTTGAGTCTACGCATGCCATTTATAATGTTCCTTCTCTTTCACCCCTCCCAATCCCAGGTGTAGTCAATTCCTCGCATCTCCTCTGACACAACCCTTCCCTTTTCCAGCTCTCGACTCTCTGCGGTGCTTCCTTCTGCTCGCCCTGGTTCATACCTTGTCCCACTTGCCATGTCTGCTTTCTTTCCGTCTTAAATGTCCTCCCGCCCTTATGGTATGGTAATTGTATCGCACTATTTTTTTTAAAGGTTTGGGATTTAGGACTTTTTAGGCTGCAAACTGTTTGCCGGGATTCCGGGAAATGCATTATGGGAGTAGTAGTTCCCAGGTATTTCCATGGGGCAAGGCTAATCTCAGTCATTTCTGATATGCTTGCCTTATGTCCTGTTTGGTTCGCTGTTTCCTCCTTTTCTTCCTTGGGTTCCCTGAGATCACCGTGCTCTGCACCTCTTGCCGGTTTTTCCGATACCAACATACTTATGGGGGTTTGTTGGTTTCCTGTGTTAGAGTGCGCTACTGGTTCACACTCTGAGGCCCATGAGGTCCCGCTTCACAGGGACCTGTCTGCAAAGTCCAATGTTAGGAGCATGGGGAGGCAATTCTATATCGTGTTATGGTTTTTAATGCTTTGCTATGCATTTTAATGATTTATTACATTATTTTGTTTGTGCCCCTCACTAACCTATCCATCATTCCACTTTCCGCCTTATACTCTGAACATCATCTAGTCACCTACAACAAACAGTCCCAGACACTGGACCTTGCCCTTACGGATACAACAAGCCAGTGCACGCCACCATGACTACCAGCCAATGTACACACGAAACAGACAAAACACACACTAACATAACAAACACCCACATAAAACAAACAACCCAGACACTGGAACTTGCCCTTATGGATACAACAAGCCCGTGCGCACGATCAGAACTATCAGCCAAACTACACACGGAACACACACACCCACCCAACATAACAAACACCCACATAAAACAAACAACCCAGACACTGGAACTTGCCCTTACGGATACAACAAGCCCTGCGCACGATCAGAACTATCAGCCAAACTACACACGGAACACACACCCACCCAACATAACAAACATACACATAGAACAAGCAATCCAGACACTGGACCTTACCCTTACGGATACAACAATCCAGTGCATGCAATCAACTCACCAGAAAGCAACAAACATAGGCACCAGTTTCTCCTGGTCCTGGAACTATCATACCACTCTTCACTCACTAACCCGCCCCACCCTCTTCCTTGCAGAGCTGCGTGAACGCCTTGAGATGGTGTGTGGTATAACACAAATTAAAATAACATGACAGAGTCACTCACACGCCACAGGTGAACACCAGCTTGTACTCACTTGCCCAAAACACACTGATACCAACTGAACTCTACACCTCTCTCACCTGCTTTTCGCACAAAGTCCTCTAGCAACCACTGTTCCTTCCCACTCTCATTAAAGAAATTGTTGGCAGCAAATTGAGTAGGGTGCCTACACCTGGGGAACCATTGTGGATACATGCATCCCAAATGAAATTAACCTAGAAACATACCAGCATACAGAACACAAGGTCTTCCAGACCGCCCTCATCAAAACTCCAGGTTTCAAATGACTGCTCCCCCATTCGGCCTTATCATTTCGTCTACGCCTCTCTTATAGGATGTAGCGGCAAGGGGCCACCAAATGGCAGAATGAGGAACGGGAGGACACTATAAAAGACCATTTTACATTACATAGGTCTGAATGATATCTTTTTGCACATTGAGTGCTGCGTCTTGAGCTTCCAGAACACCTGTCGCTTAGCTCAGGGGAATGGGGAGGATTTAGTGATATGAGAGTGCACTTCATATTCGCCGCAATGTCTGGAAAGCCAGCTATGGTTTAAATGTTGCTTATCGCTGCATGCGTAGAAAATTGGTTGGTGGGACCAATGAAAAATTCAGCCATCAATGCAGCATGGCTTACAGGACCTGGGTCTGGATTTTGGAAAATATGTGTCCAGTAATTGCATGCACCAGTGGGACGGTTTCCTGAAACTTACCAGGGCTAGAAGTGCAATAGTTCCATTTACTTCAAGAGAAGAGATTCGGTTGTGCTGATATTATTGTTGTGATCCAGTTCGTCTTATATATCTGCCTTTTTTACCTTCATAGTATTCATAGTTAGCCTCTGTGTGGCTAGTGTTTTATGGGGCTGACATATATGCAGATCTCCTTCTATTGTGGCAATCTCTTCTGGCAATCCTCCTCTGCTATTCTGTCTCTTCTATTTCCCTCGGCCCGACAACTCCCGTAAGGCTGCAACAATGTATGTTGGCCTTAGGGTAATAATATGTGCTCCTGCTCCCTTCATGTTTCTGACTTTACTGGCGGCCATTTTGTATACTTGTACTGTGTCCCCATGTGATGCTCATTTAGAAAACGGACCAAACTATCACAAGACATCAACCCTTCCCTTTAATCTTTCTATCTTTTCTTGAATGCCTCCTTGTTTTTATCCTTCCACCTATCCCTTTTCCTCTTCCTTCACAGACCATGGTCTGGCTACCCCCAGCCGGGGGACGCTATGCCAACTTCCACACAAGTCAGTGCACTGAGACTATTACTGTAATGATTTGGCATACTATATAAGCTTTGAAACATAGCATTACATAACATAATTTTTTGAGTGTGGTATTTCTTCATGCAAGTTCATCACTTTCAGTATTACCATCTACAGAATTTCGAGATGCCCTAATTCTGCATGGAGATATATCACTGTATTATTAATACGTGAATGCATTTTCATGGGTTAACAGTCTTGCGTCTGCTTTTTTTAGTTTTATAAAGCCCAAAGCTATTGACAAGGAGGTAGAAGATGTAAGGCAGTTGGCATGTGTGGTGGAACACAGCCTCTGCAGATGTTGACTAGTTCTGTGTTCTCCCCGTCCCCAAATTGCATCACATTTTATCCAAAAAATCCCCTTTGGGTACTGTTCAAACAGTCTGTCACAAAAGAGATAAACTGCCATTTGCAACTGTGGGCTCCTTTTTCATTGGCGCCAGAGACAATGTTATGCCCCAGTCCAACCCTGCCTACCACCACTTGTAATCCCATGGTAAACCCACGGGACCAAGTGGCAGTAACGGTTATCGAGTTTGAGGGTAGATCGGCAGATGAACAGACCACGCCATTGTTAAGCTAAGACCTAGGTCACTTCCCTCCCCATCCTTCGATATTTCTTCCCAAACCAAACCCATGGCAGACTTTTTTTTTATACCATGTTGCCAATCAGCTCCACGAATCACAAGCCTGATCAGCAAGCTGTGATGTGCAGCCAAATGACACTAGGGCGAACAAGAAACCAAAGCATGCCCTCACAGGTGTCAATCATTGAGGACCCTCTCTGGAGTCCCTCCAAATCACCACTCGTCCCTGGAAGCCAGCGAAGTCCTGTTCATTATTTTGTTTTGTTTAGCCTATTTACCTCATTTTGTGGACATGGGTTTGGTTTTGGCACTTTTTCCTAAATTGCGAGAGATTTATTTTTTTAGCAGGACTCTAGGGACTGGGTAAATGAGGGACGTTTATATGCAGTCGTGAGCACTCCCCACAATGCACTTGCAAAGGGAAGTAACATGCAAGGCAGTTTCCTGGGTCGCTTAATTCATATTCATACCTGCTTTGTGAATACAACACAAGAATAAAGTAATGACTATAAAGTAATGACTTGTGTAAATATTAGAATTACATCCATTCACGCTGCATATAGAGTGTGCCTACCTGCACAAACCCTGCCCCCACCCACAAACACTCCCCAAAACACTGCCCATCTTCACATACACTGCTCCCTCCACACACACGTGCACTGCCCATCCACACATCAAGTGCATCACACACACTGCTGCCCACACACTACACCCACACACAAGGCCCCCTACACACACTTACTGACCTCACCCAAACGGACTACCGCAAACACACACAATGCTCACACATACAGTGCACACTGATTAACACACACACACACACACTACTCCCACACATGCCACCACAAACACTGCTCCCAACACACACCTCTCGCAACACAGACTGCCTACAGAAAAACTGTCCCCACATACAGTCCCACATGCACAATGCCACACCAAACAAAGCCTCCCCTACACACACTGCTCCCAACACACTCTTGCCCGCAGATATACTGCCCCACAAACATTACGTCCTCGCACACAAAGTATCTGCACACCTCCACCCCACATACATTTCTACTCCAACTCACTGCGTGAACATATGCACTGCCCACCACATACACTGCCCCCACCACAGCCACAGGCCCACTACATATACACAGCTCTCAAATACACACAGCAAACCTTACCACACAGACAGACACACACAAGCACACACAGACACGCACATTGCCCACACACACACTGCACACTCACATTTACACACATTGCCCTTACCACATGGGCACTTCCACCCACACAGATGCACACTTCTGTCCAAACACTGACCCCCTACACTCACACACACACACAAACACACACACACACACACTGGTCACACATAGTACTCCCTCTGCCTCACACACACACTCTGCCCATCAACACTGCCGCCCACAATCAATTCCCAGACACACATTACCCAGCGACACATTCGCCCCATCCACACACTGTTCAATGCCAACATACAGTCTGCTCCCCCAAACACAAACACTGTGCCCACACACTACAACCACTCACAATGCCCTGCACATGCCAGCACAAACACTACCCACACACATACACTGCTCCCAACACACACTGCTCCCGACACACAGATTGCCTACACACAAACTGCCCCTGCATACAGTCCCACATGCACAATGCCACCCCAAACACACACTGATTCCAACACACTGTTCCCCACAGACATACTCCCCCACGAACAGTACCCTCCCCCCACACAGTACCTGCACACATACACACTACCACCCCACATACATTTCTACTCCCGACTCGTTGCATGAACACATGCACTGCCCCCTCACATACACTGCCCCACCACATAAACACTGCCCTCGCCCCCCACAAAGCACACACCCACACACTGACCACCACATACTGGCCACACACACACTGCCCACACACACTAACATTGCCCCCAGATACACGGGCCACTCACACACACACACACACACACTGCCCTTGCCACATTGGCACTACCACCCACGCAGACACACACTTTTCTCAAAATACTTATGCATTACACACACATACACACCCCTACATACTGCTTCCTCTACCTCACACACACACACTATGCCCCCTCCATACTCATCTCACACATGCACTGCCCCATTAATCTACCCACCCACACTGCCTTCCACCATCAACTTCCAGACACATATACTGTACAATGCTAACACACATACTGCTGTTCCCAAACACACACACTGCGCCCACGCACTCTGCCCCACACACACTGCCACCCCCACACACTGCCCCACACCTCCCCCTCAAACCTCCCACACATGCACAGCCACACTGCCCTTACAAATTAACACTGCCCACACACACAGCCCCAATAAACCTACACGTGCTGCCCCCACCTGCATACTACCTCTACACACATACTGCCCCACCATTGTCCCCCATCATTAAATACACACATATACACTGCACCCACAGAGACACACCAACTCACAAAGAAACATCACCCCCACACACACTTCCCCCTTCCCCTCCACACACACTGCCCCCACACACAGCCTCCACCAACACTGTTCCCGACAGACTATCCCCCCCACACATGGAATTCCCCCAATACACACACACCTTCACACATACACACACAACCCGTCACACACACACTGCACGTCACACCCCCCCCAGCCCTCCACGCACACGCTGTAGAAACAACACACACACTCTCCCTGGAAGTCAATCGCTGGGGATGTGGCCCATACCTGGCAAAAGGAGCTAGCAGCTGAGCAATATGATGGCCATACCGGGGGAACGGTGTAAAACCCAGAACAGGCTGGAATGGGCCGGAACGCTACCCTAATATATAAAACGGCAGAAAAACTCACCGGAAAATAATGTAAACACACATGAAGAACATTTTGGAAATGGGGAAGGTTTAACAATGTGATGTCGTTAACCCATTATTTATGCTGTGCTATGCCTTTTCAAAAGCCAATGCATGTTCAAGTTTGACTTGTTCTTCGAATGCGGCAAGTCCGATGTCTCTTTGAATTCAATGAATCAAGCAAGAATGTCTTGCCCTTTGGCGTATCATACATTGAATTAGCTGAGTCTCTGGATCTCTGGCAATAAATTACCAACCTCGTCTGCTAGTTATATCGGTGCTTGCCCGGGATTTTGGTGGCAATCTACCAAAAGTCTCTCTGGCAAACTGGTATGACAACGGCACAAGTAGACAGGGCCATCTTAAGCACTTTTGGGGCCCTAGGCACGGACATCTTTTGGGCCTCCCTCCACCAAACCAAAGGAATTAAGGGATCAAGAATACTGGTCGCGCCCCCCACTACGAAGAGGTTACTGTTCTAGTACACACAGGATACTTTTTATCAATACCATCCAGGAAGGTATACAGCTTTTAGTATTAATGCAGGACAGTATGTAAAAGGTACATGTAACCCAGAATAAACAGAGAACTCACATTAGCTGCCTGACCACCAATTGGAAGGAAGGAGAACGGTACACATACCGTAGCATGGATAGTGGAGGCAGATAAGAAGTTACCAGAAAGGTGTCTTTATCCAGACAGACTGAGATTATAAGTGGGATATGGTTTTCAAATAGCGTTGCCATTAGATATCAAAGGAGCAAATACCTGTGGTGTGCGATATAAATATGCTCACTATTAACATAGTGAAACCATGAAAAAGGCTTTTATGACAATCATATCATGAGACAAAATCACTCTGAAGGTCTGACAATTTTGAAAGCTAAAGGGACTGGCAATATTGAGAGGTTAGGCAATACACGATTAAATGAGATGCCCAGTATCACACTTTGGTGAAGCTGGGATTTGTGCCAACTCTACAATTTCTGCATTTGAACACTTTCTTTTCCAGTTCTTACCATGAACGAAAAAACAATCTCATTTTATAAAAAAACGGACTTGGGAAGTACACAAATCACATGACCAAACATGACCATTTTTAAACAAAATATTATAGAAGGGTTTTATGCAAAATAGGAATGATTCTAGCTTCATTCCCACCATCATCAATGGAAGTATATAAGAACCAGCATACCCGATTAAACAAATTTAATCTGGGTTTGTCTTTTGTATTTTAAAGCTTTAAATACTTCCAAAACAATGGCTTGTGACATTTTCATTTATAAACATGCATAAAAACCTTTGACTTTTACCAAAAAGCAAACCATTTTTTGTGTCAAAGAAGCAAATCTTAAAATATGCTTGCCTGAGGCCAGCAACATCTGATCCGCTCTCTTCTGTCTACCAACCCTTCCACCCACATGGCCTACATAAGAAGAAAGATCAAGTAATAGGATAAAGGATACCAGCAGCATGCAAGAAAGCAAACCTCACAGAAGACAGCACAGTAATGTAAGATATATTAGATGATTGAACCAGGACCACTGTATCGTCTGCTGGCAAATCCAGGCTACAACCATGAACGCTTTTGTTCCATAGTCTTGAATTTGGATACTTATTCACCTCTTGGACTAACAGTTTATGCCATCGTTGGAGGCGATTGCCCAGGTTTTACAACACCCCATCTGAACAAACCAGTTTCTAGACCTTCACCATACGGATGATATGTTAGTTTTTATAGCAACCCTTATCTGGTGCAGGTACATTGCTGATAATAGCAGATGTTGTTCTGCAAAACCAAGTACATATGCAGGCAGGTTTACAAACTTCAGACATAGGAAAGGCTCAGCCCGCCTTGCTGGAATGTGATATTCTAATTTTGCATATGAACACATATCTCTGCAATGGGTGCTTCACACACTGAGCTAACTTCTGAACCATTGTGGCACTCAATTTATCAATATGCATTTCACCACTGCCTATTGCTCATGATCAGCATAATTCCCACAGGAAGGAAAGAATGCTGCAGAATTGTGTGGTAAGGAACAAACAAACTATGCATACCACAGTGAACACAGAAAGCAATACATGATGAATTGATCAAGGCAGAATGCACTTGCCAAAAAAGAAAGGCAATGGGTTTAGAGCCTCAGCAGCACCCCATGAAATAGCCCGACGTGTGTAATTAAAGACTGGTGAACAATGGAATCTTACTTCTTCAGATCAGCGGGCCTTGTGGGGACCCCTGGGCAACTGCCCCTTTTGCCCTCCCATAAAAACGTTTCTGCGAGTAGATGTAGTATTACACGTACATTTCGACGTTTTAAACTAAGCACAAAAAGAGAAAAAAAGGACATCTTTTGCAGTCTAACGAAGCAGAGAAATTGGATATCCTGTGTGTTAACCTCGCGCCTCCCCCCACCAATCCCGTCCATATTTACTAAATGTTAGGAAATACATAATAATTGCCTTTTGTCCTATGAGACCAGCGCGCCGCTTTGGGGGTGCCTTTCATGCAGGGAGATTTGAAGTCAGTGGCACGCATGAAGTAACCGCAAATGGGGAAACACACGTTTAAATAAACCCGCTGCAAGTTGAAGAATGAGTGTGCCTGCCACAGGCAGAATGGGGAAAAAGTGCATTTCGAGAATAGTGAAAGCTTGCTGGTTGTGTCGGGCGGCCCGACACGAAGAACTTCTATTTCACGCGAGTCTCAGAGAGATTAGCTGTCACTCAGAAGACCATGTGTAATTATGAAGCCCGGAATGGAGCAAGAGGCTTGGGTTCCCCTATGGAAAGCGCATGTGGCCAAACCAGTGCCTTCATCAATCATTATTCATTGCGTTCCCGAAGCAGATCAATTCATGAGCACGTGGAAACAGACTCCGTTAACCACGTGACGCGGCGAAGACAGCGTGGGCAGTGTATGGTGGGGGAAGGGATACATTGATGAATATGTAAAGTATCGTTCATAAACCATGCAATTTGAATGAAAGGTTTAGAGAAATAAACCATACCATCCAAAAATGAATAAATACATAAATAAAAGCATGCAATTTAGCTAGATCTCACATTTAAAAAGACTAGCTTTACTCAGGCATAACTGTAGAGATATCGCGAGAGCCCGCGCTCTCGCGAGATCTCGCCAGTGCATCAAGCTCCGCCCCCGCGCGCTTTGCGCGCATTATGGGACGAGCGGAGGACGCGGAAGGAGCGTCCTACATAGCCCTCCTGCTACGGGGGCCCGCTCCTTACACGGCTGTACTTGGACTAACATAAGTCTTCTCTCTGCCACTTTAGGCCCGTTGGCCTTTATCTTTAAAGCACTCACGTTGTGTGCATATTGCAATAAATCTGGTTGAGTAAATAAATACATCGCCACCAGATCAGAGGCTCCTGTCTTCATTGAAGTTATTATACTACATAAATTGGCGACGAGGATCACCACTAGACCTCACGGAAGAACATGCAAGGAGCAACGCCACCGCCGCCATTTCTCCAGACTCCAGGTAGGCCTGCCATTCCATGGCCACAATGGCAGCCCCTATTCACGACATATGTGGAGGCCCTAGGAGGGGCGGGGTTTTCAGCGGCGAGGCGCAGGGCCATGCTATTAAATGCCCTGGGGGTGGAAGGACAGAGAATATTCGAGAGTCTCACCCCGATACCAGTGGCTGGCGACAATGACGATGTTTTCAAGGAGGCGGTCAGGAGAATCATAAAAAGGTTTGCCAGTAAAGAGAACACAGTGCTCCACCGGATACGGTTTTACACACGAAAGCAAGAAATATCTGAACCAGTCGACGATTACGTCACCAAGCTGAGGGAATTAGCAGCGCTGTGTAACTTTGGCAACAACGCGGAGAGTCTCATTTGTGACATGTTGGTCGTCCACACCAACAGCCGGAAGGTCCAAGATAAGTTTATAGTTGAAAAAGAACTGCAGTTGGAGAAAGTGATTGAGATCGCCAGGGCAGTCGAAGAAACGGCAGGAAGACTTAAGGAGCTTACTGGGGCCCATAGTTCGGCAGAAATACAAGCTGTGGGTTACCATGCAAGAACAGAGAGGCCGGCTGCTGACACGAAAGAAGGGCGAGGGAACAGAAAAGGACCTCTAAAGTGTCACAGGTGCACCAGCACGAAACACCTGGCGTTTGACAGGGAGTGCCCAGCCAGAGACAAGGAGTGCTCCATTTGCAAACGCATTGGCCATTTCTCCAAAAGGAATGCTGTCCCTGTAAAGCACCGAGTGAGGCCAGTACCAGCCACGGCAAGGGATACCCTTAGAAGTCAGCTGGAAAAGATGAAAATGGAGGGCGTCATAGAAGAAATCGAAGCATCTGAATGGCTGAGCCCTGTCGTGCTCATAAAGAAACCCCAATCACAAGAACTCAGGGTATGCATAGACTTACGCAGCTTAAACCTGGAAGTCGTCACTGATAACTACCCCCTTCCAAGCATAAATGAACTCATTCTGCTCATGAAAGAAGCCAAGATATTTTCGAAACTGGACATGAGGAATGCATATCATCAAATACAGCTACATGACGAATCGGAACCCCTCACGGCATTCATCACTCCATTTGGCACATACCAATTCACCAAAATGCCATTCGGGTTGTCATCGGCAGCGTCGGCGCTCCAACGCATGATGGACGTCTTGCTGAAGAAAGTCAAAAACGTAGTGTACTTCCAGGACGACATCCTCGTGTATGCCGAGGATGAACAGACGCACGATGCCACGTTGAGAATTGTCTTAAACAAACTACAAGAGGCAGGGGTGCAGTTGCGCTATGAGAAATGTCTGCTCAGAGTCAAAGAAGTCGAATACTTAGGATATAAGATTTCAGAAAAAGGGATCAGCCCCAAACAGAATCTCATGCAAGCAATCATTAAAGCACCGGAACCAGTCTGCAAAGAGGAAGTAAGGTCATTTCTGGGGCTGGCTGAATACTATGCGAAGTTCATACCAAAGTTTTCCAAAGCCACGGCACCCCTTAGAGAAGTTCTCAAAAAGGGCTCGGAATTTGTGTGGCAAGAACCCCAAAAGACTGCAATGGTGAAGATAAAGCAGCACATCGTAGAAGCACCATGCCTCCAACCGTTTAATCCCGCGTGGGAAACAGTTGTCACCACCGACGCCAGTGCCTATGGACTCGGAGCAGTGCTAACACAAAAGAAAGGCGACACCGAACATGTGGTGGCCTTTGCATCGAAAGCATTATCAGAGGCGGAACAGAACTATTCCACCATCGAAAAAGAGATGTTGGCCTGCGCATGGGCGGTGGAACATTTCAGGACATATGTATGGGGCACAAAATTCAAGTTGGTGACGGATCATAAGCCCCTGATCCACATGCTTAGCCCGGGAGGCACAAAAGTATCCACGCCCAGATTGGCACGCATTGCAGCCAAGCTGCAAGAGTACACGTTCGAGATCCAGCATATTTCAGGCTGGAAAAATTCACAAGCCGACTGCATGTCGAGACTGCCGGAGGGTAAGGATAAAGCCACCACTTTCCTCCATGGAGAATGTACAGTAGCATCGATTACGGACGTGAGAGCGCCAGAGTACCTGGAACTCAGTGAGAGACACTGGGAAGAGGAAGATGGAAAGGACCCCACCATGGCCATGATCCGCAAATGGACAAAGGAAGGTTGGCCAAGTGAAAAGGTAGTTACCCGAGGGCATGAGACCCTACTGGAAGGTGTCGAATGAACTATCGGAAACGGAGGGAATAATCATGAAGTCAGACCAGATTATTCCTCCCACAGGAATGAGAAGAATCATCCTAGGTAGAGCCCACGCGGGCCACCTGGGAAACACCATGACCCGTCGCAGAGTGAGAGAGGCCTACTGGTGGCCATCCATGGACCAGGAAATTCGATCCATGATAGAACGTTGCCATGAATGCCTCAACAGCGACAAGAGACTCAAGGTTCGCCAAGCACCCTTTATACCCACAGAAATTCTAGAAGCGGTGTGGTCAAAGGTCGGCATTGACTTCATAGGACCTTTGGAAGCAATGGCACCTGAACACCGGTACGGTGTAGTACTGGTTGACTACCTATCCACGTGGGTAGAGGCTGCGTTCGTCCCGAACATAACCACGGCAACGGTCATAGAAGTACTTACAGAAATATTTCAGAGGGAAGGTCTTCCAAAGGAAGTAGTCACCGACAATGGGGTGCAACTAGTCTCGAAAGACATGGAGGAGTTCTTAAAAAGAAACCACATAAAACAAAAGAAAGCGGCCCTGTATCACCCACAAGCAAATGAGCTTGTTGAAAGGGCCAACAGGTTCATAAAGGGCGCCATCCAATTGGCGACAGCTTCGGGCATGGACCCGCTCAAAATTACCAAGGAGGCCATAGCAGCCCACAGACTCACACCAAATGGGATCACCCAAATATCCCCGTTCAAAATGTTGAGAGGGAGGAGTGCAGCATCCACGCTGATCCCACCATGGTTGTCAAAAATACAAGAGGATGAAGCGGTAGACATGGCAGAAGTAGTCTGGAGAATCGAAAGCGATAAGGCACGCATGAAATCATGGAGCGATCGAAGAAGAAGGACCAAGCAGACGGCAGACATCGGAGAGGGAGATTTGGTTAAAATCCAATTACCGAAGAAGGATCAAAGCACAGGGTCTCGGTTTAGCCGACCCATCAGAGTGACTCACAAAGGGGCAAACCACATCCGCACGGAAGACGGGCGAGCGTGGAATTTAGAAAGGGTAGCATTATACCAAAAGAATCGAGGAAGAGCGAAGACCCCAGAGAGACCACCAGCGGGAACCGAAAGGGACTTTGGAGCAGGCGAGGAAGGAGAACCAGAAGGAGACGACAGAGAGAGGGGTGAAACAGAAGTTGAACTGGAACCATTGGGTGAAGATCCCGATCAGGAGCAACAAGAGAATTTCACCCGGACTGTTGATCGTCCCAGAAGGGAATACAGAAGACCGGTGAGATATAATGACTATGTTTTACAATGAGTTTGACGTGCGTTTGAAAAGGGGAGATGTGTAGAGATATCGCGAGAGCCCGCGCTCTCGCGAGATCTCGCCAGTGCATCAAGCTCCGCCCCCGCGCGCTTCGCGCGCATTATGGGACGAGCGGAGGACGCGGAAGGAGCGTCCTACATAGCCCTCCTGCTACGGGGGCCCGCTCCTTACACGGCTGTACTTGGACTAACATAAGTCTTCTCTCTGCCACTTTAGGC